>NC_137006.1:32641717-32881717 GCF_032717465.1 Coenobita brevimanus
ATAGGGAAACCAGTACAGACGAGAACAGAAACATGTGGCATCATAAAAAAAATACCCGTCACGTCTCAAAACTGTCGATGCTGCTATTTATGATTTACAACACGCAACTCAGTGCAACTATTCTGTACGGCTGATTGGTTTGTGATGGTGCACCTGTGTGTTGGGATGTGCAGGTGTGATAGAAATGGGTAAGCGTGGTAGGAAATGAACACTATGGTAAAGACGGGTGCGGAAGAATAAAAAAAGTTGTTGTTGCTGTTGTTCTACCGGAGTAAGTCTGACTGGTCGACCCAATAACCGCAGGCAAGCAGCCGCCTTTGGAAGGCCATCCCATGCAGTGAATTGATGATCCCATGCGGCTGAGAGCGCCTCACCACAACAAGGCGCGGGGATTAATGTGAAGGTTTGTTCCTGAGTGGACGCCTCATTTGCGTCTTCACCCAGTTAACAGGGGCATCATAGTAGCTTCCACGTTACCCCACTATTTGGTTATATGGCTACCACCCAGCGTAGTGAATGGTTTCCTGAGTTACAGGAACCACTTGTTTTGTCGTTCAGTGCTGGGCCACGTGAAAAAAAAAATGATAGTGATACCAATAATGGAAAAATGGAAGGGAGGAGGACGGACACAGGAAAAAAAAAATAGACATGAAGGAAGAAGTAGGTAACACTACATCAAGTGAGTGGATGATGGGTGCCCCCACCAACCACTCAGGTAATAGTTAGAGGAGGGAACACAAGTAAGAAAAATAAGGCGAGATAGGAAAGGGCAGTGGTTAACCTAGGTGTGGTAGGAATGGCCAGGCATGGTGTGGAAGTGATGGCAGGTATGGTAGCAGGGGGCTGGCGTGAAAACGAGGGAATGATTTGGGGTGGGATAAAGATGCTGTGGTATTTATGGGAAGGTGGTGTACTGAGAGGAAGGTCTCATGGGGCGGGGGGCAGGTATGACTGGAAAGGACCCTTGTAGTATGAAGTGCTATGAAAGGCGGAGAAGCGAGGGCAGCTATGGTTAAGAAAGAGAAACTGGTAGGAGGAACAGGTAGGGTAAAGAAGAAACTGGAGTAGGAATGGGCATATGGCATGAAGAGGCGAATGCAAGTACAGTATAACGTCGTCTGGCTATAGTTATCCAAAGAATTTTCATGAAGCCTGTATGTTAGTAGGGAAAACTCTGAACTATGACAAGGTTTATAATGAAACTACTCAAGGAACCAATGGAGAATCCTTTGCCGACATCCTGAGTTTGGTTTAGCATGATGAACTCAGAGAGAGTGTTTTGGCTACCAGTTAAACAAACGATGAAAAACTGTAGCTTAAACAAGATGATAAATTGTAGTATCTTGTTACATCAGAGGTTTAGAAGATTGGGCTGCCATTGTTGTGGCGGATTCGTGCCCACAGAAGAGCAAGCACTTGAGCAAGCACAAGGAGGGAAGGCACTTGTCGTTAATACTGGCTTAGAGTTTGTATATAGACATTAAATTAATAATCCAAACAATCCTTTCTTAAGAATCTTTGCACATGCAACCATCTATATCTATATACCTAGGCTGCTTCCCCCAAGGAAAGGGAGGTAGCCGAGACAGGACGACACACTCTCCATTTACTCATCCATTTAAACACATTCATTCACATCTTAGCCCCAAAGGGGAGAACGGACAGATCCTCACCACACCACACCGCACAAGGGTCAACTGCGCAATGCAATCAGTGACATCCGCAGCAGGGCCCGACAGCAGAGCTGGTTTACCCCTGCCACATCATAACATACCCATCCCCTTACCCGCACCTGACCTGACTAGCTGATCAGACCAAATGCGGGAGAATATCCCCTCAGGGCTGCGTCATCACTATTTATTCACAATTTCTCTCTATTTATTTCTGTCACGCACAGCCACTCTTCCTTGCTCGACAGACATCCCTCTCGCATCCAGCGCTCTCTTCACACTATCCATCCATCCTATTCGTGGTCTTCCTCTCAGCCTTACACCTCTCACATCAGATCTAGTTATCTTTTTCACCAATCGCTCATTATAGGGGAGGCGGTGGCTCAATCGGTAGAGAGGTGGCCTGCAGTCCTAACGGACCCAGGTTCGAATCCCGGCTGGGGCAGGGAACAGTTTAAGGATTTGAATTTCATTAAATCAGGCTTTCCTGATCTACCAGAAGACCCGCCGACATGTCGTAAAAATACCCCCGCTAATACCAATACACCAGTCCTGTATGAGACAGCCCTAGCATGTATTCAATATGGACGGTGGGTGTTAGTGCCGAAGTGGTGACATGTAGAGGTGTATGGTATGTAGGAGGACTGCTGGGCCTTGATAGCAGGCTGTGAAGCCTATGCCCAGAGTCGGACACATAAAAAAATAAAAAAAAAATAAAAAAAATAAATCCATTCTCTCCATATGCCCAAACCATCGCAACACCCTCTGCTCAACTCTACCAGCCATCTCCTGAACAACATGCAACCAGCGGAAAAAAAAAAAAAAAAAAAACAGCTGACATTCCGAGTTTGGTCCAGACAAATGACTTCGAAGGCCTCATGCAAACCAGTGATTTTTATCGTACGAATTAGAAATACATGAAGTTAAATGAGATCGTTCACACGATGCGTCAGTGACAAAACTGTCGCCGCGACAGCCATCACTGCACTCCCGGCCAGCAAGCGCTCCTCACGACAGGTTTGCTTATTGGCTATATGGGACTTTGGGCAGCTCACATGGACATTTTTTTCCCCTTCATGCAACAGTTGTGTTTCAGCTCTAATTCCAAAGAATATAATTAATTCTAAAGCACATATTTCATAATACAGTAGGTACAGTTTTTCCATCTCACTTTATGTTTCCTTATGAAAATATCATAATGCATGAAATATTTTACAACAAAAACAATAAGGGATATGAATAATACTTCTCTGACTGGTTTCGTGGAAAAGAGAACAAATCATTCTACATAGTCTGTCACATTTTCGTCTTGTCCGATACTTAGAGCTGCAGCTTCCTCACATAGAATGGATGGTCTCATGTTTGTGTCTTGCAGTAGAAGTTTATCTCTCACCTGGGTCACAAGTTCTTGGAATGCACTGTAGGACATGCGAAAAAAGTTGAAGAACTTGATATCATGTTGTTAGGTCTTCATACAAGGAGTAAAATGCACCCCGCAGGAGCAGGTGCTCAAGGGATGGATCCAGCATTAATGATGCTTTTATTTTTCTTGTCTCGGTTTCAGTCGCTTCATAAACAAACACAGTTCTCTTCCTCATGTCCTTTACCATGAAGAGAGGTAGGCACACTACCCTCGTTCAGTATTGGCACGAGACAAAAAACGTTCTTGTGAAGGGGTGGCAAAAAAAAAAAAAAAAAAAAAAAACGCATGTCTGAATGCGCGACTAATATTGTGCAACAAAAAATCACTTGCAGAATGGGTGCCTAGGGGTATGTTTTGGGTGGTCATGCGATTGTTCATTTTTTGTCAAATATGAATAACAGTATTAGCAGTGCATTCAGACACTCTAGGACATTCACTTAGATTTATTGGTTGGTGTGCATGTGCATTTCTGTGTGATATGGGAACTAATACTGATACATTCTGGAAGTGTATTTTGCCAATTTTACGCTCATGCGAAGGCCTTGACGTCGCAGGCGTGACAAAAACGCTACAGCCCTACGTAGCTCGCACCTCTGTCTCTCTTCTTATGTCTGTGAGCTATAATATTAGGCTTGCTTACACGTTCAGTTAGCTGTCTATCTACGTTTATCTGTCTGTGTGTTCTTAATGGCATAGTACAGTATTATTTGTCTTCCTCTGAAGCTGAAATAATTTTTATCTATCAGCTGCCTCACCTTTTAGCATGCATTCCGTCAGAGTTTAGATGGGGAACCATATTAGGCTGCTGCAATCTTTATTGAGATTTACAAAGAAATTTACGATCTGTACGTTTGCATGTATTATTTACATTGTGGTGTGAATAAACACCGTCTTATTAATCTGCACTCCCATTAAATTGTCCTTCCTCCATAGACAAACTTTAACTACGATGGGAAACGATAATTGGTAAGTGTGTGAATTAAAGTTGTGGTTACCACGGGTATGCACTGCTGTTTTCCAGGCCATATCCTGTAAAAACTAAGCATCGTTAGAAAATAATAATAATAATAATAATAATAATAATAATAATGAAATTCTGTTGAAAGTAACATACAGTATTTACCATATATCAATTTCCCTGTCTTTGAAAGTGGAATCGAGGATTCTCCATGCCAACAGATTTTCGAGGGTCGGGCGTGTCAGGCTGCGGGGGGTCAGTGTGTGGCAAATCGGTCTGAGTGTTCACCCCTTCTCTCTCAGTACATTGACTGCCAACCAGGCCTTTGCTGCTCTTTTGGTCAGTATTATACATGCATACATACATATATATATATATATATATATATATATATATATATATATATATATATATATATATATATATATATATATATATATATATATTTACCTTCTGATCCACTCTAAATTACTTCTGATCCAGCTTCTGATCCACTCTAAATATGGTAAATTTTCAGTCCTCTTTGGAGATAATATAAATCAAGAGGCCCGAGCTAAAGAAGTAGTCATACCGAATTTAGGAATTAACATTATTTTTCATTTTCACAGTTTTCCATGGCCCATTCTTTTCAGATTTCACGCATGATTTTTTTTTTTTACAAATGGCTACAATTACATAATTATGTCATGTAATATGCTAGTCACACCCTTTGAAGCAATATAATCCACTTGAGATCAGCAGACAAGAAACTGGGTAGTTGACCTGGTACTACGATTAAAATATCAACTTCTTTTAAAATGAGGGTATCTGATTCGATTCTTCTTCTTCGCTCATACCTGGCTGTTGAACTGAACATGTGAGAGGCTTTTTGAACTATAGGGGTTAGCTTATCATTCCTTTGCCTCTTTACTAAGCTGAAAAACACTGTGTGACCTCATCAAGGACATCTTCCATACGATTATCTCGGCTTAGTTTCCTCTTCTGACCTTCTGATAACAGAAAGAATAAGCTACAAAGAAACACCATCATTTTAGAGAGAAAATAATGAGAAAATTTTAAAAACCATTTGACGCCAGGGATCTAGAATCGGAAAAAATGACAAAACTATACATCATCTACATGTGGTACTGTAGTTTGTCTTACTGTCCATCCTGAAAGAAAGAAAAATAATAGACGGCACAGCAGAAAGGCAATCGGTGACAAGGGGCAAATCTAGCTCTTTTTTTCCCCCTTCCATTCGACGAAAATTGTGCATTTAAATCTACAACACATTAAATATAACATGTATCATCACGTAATGTAACCTTAACCATATACTACAACCTTCAACATTAAGGTCAAGTTTATGCATAGTATTATTATTTCTGTTTAATAACAAAGTATCCTATGTTACTTACAGAAAAGAATATTGCCACAGAGGAAACAAAGGTTGGCCTGGACTCCCAGAGCCCCCCTTATGCATCCGTCTTTGTTGGCAGTGGGAACATCAGGGCGAAAAGGGAGTCAAGGAAATCCACACAATGGAAAAAACCTGGGAAGACTGACAATAAACGGAAGTCGAAGAAAAAACAGGGTGCCAGTAAAGATGGGGAACTAAATTTAACCAAGGATAATAGACATTCTGGTCCTCCGAAGCAACAAAATACAAACAAGAACAGAGATAATCGGAAAAAGCACAATTTCATTGTACCTCTAGGTGAGTATAACATAACTGATGAGTCACTGATTAGTGTTAAGAAATCCCAGGTGTTCTGGTATACTAAGGTCATGTGCCTTGGGTGAACTGATTTGAATCCTTATAGGTAGCTGCAGGATATTTTGATAATCATGGAATGATGTCAGAGATAAAGGTTATTGCCTGGTTCATGAGTGTTCTTAACTACGCTATCCCAACTTCGGCCTTCCATGTCCACAAGGGATACTTTAGGATTGGATGCTACAGTTACTATACTGAAGTTCCTCTCTGTGTGTTGAATGGTGACACAACATATGGGTTGCTGAATTTAAGTGAAATATCTGCAAGTAGGCATAAAAAATAATAAGAACAAACGTTGTTATTGTAAAACCCCGTTAGTCCGAGGATCCACTCTTAAGGAATATAAAATGCTGTCATCATGCTAAATATGAACATCGATTACCCCTTGCTGGAGATCATGAAATACTTCATGCAGAGAAAGAATGTGAAAGGGATAGGGTTTTTGGTAAAATAAACATAAAATCTCTAACAGAAGGGTTAAAAATTGGTGTGTCACTATTGAATAGTGACATTCAGGAGAATAATCACGAATTTAAACTTAGTCGTCGGAATGTAAACTTTGTATTTTGTATCAGGGAATAAATGAATGTTGGGAATGAAATCTCTAAGGTTTATAAACAGTAACAGGGAGGTGCATGTCATATCTTCATCAGAATTACCGGTAGGACGACGAGGGTACCACTAGTAGCTTAGCGATGGGGAAGTATTACACAAAAAACAAGAGAGATCAAAGAAAGTCATAATTTTGGCGTGCTGGGATGCAGTTGGCTAAATGCCAGTAGATCAGATTGTACAAACTATGCTGTACGTTAGTAATGCATTGATTATCTACAATTAAGTTCACTTACATTCTTAAGAGTTAACTGAATTTAGGTTTAGAACCAGAAAGCAGAGTACTTTTTGCAGCAGATGCCTGGCTGAGGAAGTATACACCGATGCTGTGCGGAGTTCATCAGTGACCTCACTTGTGTGACACAAATAATGAATATATATAATTGGCATACGACACAGTTTTGCCATACTCTAGCACCTGTGTACTGTACCAACCATATCTCAACTACCGCACGGTACCTTTGTCCTACTTATATTTCGCATAGCCTTATGTGTATATTTTGTAGCAAAAATGTACTTTTGGGCGCTTCGTTCCATCTACACTGTGATAACTACACTAGTACTTTTACATTTATGCCTAGTATTGTGGTATTCATCTTATGGAACACATGCACAATATATTTCAGCAAAATCCTATCTATCTATTGCCAGCTGATCTAATCCAGTAAGAGATGACCATAAGCAAACCGCCTTCATGTCGCCCTGTCCTCAGCCATTGGTTGCAAAATCCAGTTCCTCAAATTCTTCACTACAACAGCGTAGTTTTGAATCCATATGCCTATGAGCCAAAGTCCATTACATTTTGCACTGGATCACCTTTCATAAGCGAATAAATTTTACTCATATCGTTAAACATAGTTTTACTGTGACATTAGGAATTTTTTTAGTTTGGCTTCTCGTCAGGTAGTAATATGGCCAGTGGCTGAGTATTTTTTCATACTATACACTGTTTGGGAGATATATATATATATATATATATATATATATATATATATATATATATATATATATATATATATATATATATATATATACAACTAATTTTTCTTGTATCATTATAGGTGGAGAAGTAAGGGAGACAATAAAGAAGAAAGGCATCAACAACCGTAACTCCAGGAAACCAAAAAGAAAATTGCACAAGATGAATACGATCGACAGACCAACTATTTCCTCTACTGGCAAACGAGCGAAAAAGAAAAATGAGATGAAGAAACAAGGAAAACGAAATGAACATCGAGAACGGAAGAAACTGGGAAATATAAAAAGACAGCAAGACCGAAACGAGAACCCCGGCAGCAAAAAGCAGGAAAGATCAAGGTTATCAAAAGCTAGATGTTACAGCTGTATACGTTACTGCGGTAAGTGGAAAAGTTGTATTGTGGTGAGAGTGAAAGAGTGAACATGGTGAGTAGCGACGGGACATTTCAGATCAAATATATGCAGGAGTGTCTGAAAGTTGATATAAATAAGAGAAAGATTAAGTCTTGTATGACAGAGTTGTGTAATGATGGGACATTTCAGTTAAAAAATATGCAGGATTATCTGAAAATTGATATTAATATACGATAAATATGATGGGTCTTGTATGATATGAATTGATTTTGAATGGAAATATTATCGTCATAAAATTAAAATGTGATTATGGTGAGGACGTACAGCAAGAGCCTGGACTATCTTCGTAGATAAGCAGACTGTGCATTTTTATTATTATTTATCGTGGAGAGAGAGAGAGAGAGAGAGAGAGAGAGAGAGAGAGAGAGAGAGAGAGACCCTCCATTCCCACCTCCATCACCTTGCTTTCCTACCACCATCCCCCTTGCTCTCTCTCCTACACTTCATAAACAAGTATGAAGGAAAACAAACAGCAATTGATTGGTTGGTCATTTCGAGGTTGTTTGTTATGAGTTAAAGACAAGGACACGAAAGCAGAATGGCTCAAATACCACCACCAAATCCTCCAACCGAAGTGGGCAGGAAGGAGTGAAAAGGGACCACCATGCAGCACAGAAAAGCTGTCATGGAAATTGCACAGGAAAAAAGGGATTTATATTCCATATTATCTTTTCACTGAAGGGAAAGTAACATCAAGTCGATAATATGTATAATTGCTTCAACTTACAAGTAACATAATTGTTTTGCGTTGGGGTTCTTAGGTAGACTATATCCTGTTTGACTGATGGTTGTTTTGTGTAATATTTGTCCCACACTTCGTGGGGACACGGGCAAACTAGAAAGCTCGTCAGAGATAAGCAGGAATAAAAGAGGATGAGCAAAATAAAATAAAATAAAATAAATAAGAAATTAGAAAAATAAAAAATAAATAAAAAATAAAAAGCAGGAAGAACAGACAAAACAAGGTTCCAGGCAAAAGCAGCAGACAGGTAAGGGTTACGGCAGCAGATGGTACGGGATGGAACGAGGTTAAAAGAGCAGTCTGGTGGCGATATAATTTATCAGGGCAGCGCGAGGTGGTCTGACCTCAACGCCTGCAAGGATACTGGCTTCCTTACATCGAGAGAGGGAGTTGGAAATGTATGCCTCACAGATCTTTTGATACACCTGCTGAATGATAGGAGGCAGTGCATCGCTATCGTTAATGGGATCCGTGAGGTCACACAGAAGCTGGTCGAGGTACGTATCCGTTCAGGAGTCGAGTCGTGCAGGGTCGAAAAGAGGCGGAAGGAGGGCCTCAGTGCGCCGGGCGATGCTGGAGGGGTCGGCCTTGCCCTTGCCACTCTTCTTGTTCTTGTTTTTCTTCTTCTTCTCCTTAGGTGGAGGGGGAGAGGGAGAATGAGTGACGTCTGCAGGCAGTGGTGAAGGTGGAAGAGGTGCCTCCAAAACGTCAGGAGCAGATGGAGAAGGCAAAGAGGGGGGGCTCTTCCTCGTCCAGATGGATGGAAGGGACGGGAGAAGATAGCCACTCCTCCCCTGCTCCTGACGAAGGGAGGTGAACCTCCACAACAGTCTCCTCTAGGTCTAAATCCATGGCCTGTGACGGTTCCGGGTCAGTGATCGAAGGTGCGGAAGTGGTGGTACCAGTCGCCCTGCTGAGCAGGGCATCCAGCGCAGCCATTTTTGCGGTGTCGTGCAAGGTGGTCGTGGCTGTCTCCGCTGGGCCTGACACTCCTGACGAGGGGGGAGACGTGGATCGCGGGCAAAGCTTCGAGGGATGGCAAGGTGTGTAAGGCCGTTCTCCTCAAAGATTTGAGAGAGAAGAACAGCTACAACTGCCTTTTCACCCCACTGAAAACTTCGGCCATAATGATACACATCGCAACGAGGGTGTTTGTATATATATATATATATATATATATATATATATATATATATATATAATTTACTGACTAAGAAATGATTGCCTTCACGTAAATGTAATTGTCTGCAAAAAAAAAAGATTTTCTAACCGTAGGGTTGCCTACTGGCCGTATCTAAAGAGTCGAAATACCAGACGCCTCCACTGAAAGCCATACTCTCCCCCGCAACACAAACTTTGGACTTTGGGCATTATAAAACGCTTGAATATATATATATATATATAATATGTACCTGGCGTGTCCCCGGGTGGCGGATAGGGGAAGGCCTCGTAGATATACGAGGTACCGTCTTAGATGGCGCGGACCATGGGACCCCTATAGATATATAGGGCTCGACCGAATATAACGAATAAGGTGGCACAAAAATTACTTCTCACCAAAAGCTATGTGGCAGGGTGATGAGTTTATTTGCCACAGTCCTCCCAACCAAACATGAGTTCTGTTGTAAATTATTTGATGGGCGTTCGTGTTGGATTATCGTCTACTAAAGGTCCAACCGCATTGTCTCCTGTGCTTACGGGCAGTGTGCCACCAAAACTGAGTAGGCACTGTGTTGGAAAATTAGACTCTTGGATATTAAACAAATTGAAATCCATGAAGATCTACGCATACAATATACGAAGCCTCACAGAAGATTACAAACTTGATAACCTAGTGACTGAAGTGGAAAACATTAGTTGGGATATTGTAGGTTTGAGTGAGATCCACAGAAAAGAAGAAAAAGTAATTCAGCTCGAAGACAGCAACCACCTATTTTATTACAGATGAAGGCAGAATGAAAGAGTTAGTTATGTAGGATTTCTTGCAGACAACATTGTTAGATTCAGCAGTGTATCTGACAGAGCAGCAATTGTTGTCATTAGAATGTGCAAAAATATATACCCTGAAAGTAATACAAGTATATGCACCAACTTCTCAAAGCCAAGATGAAGAAATAGAAACATTCTATGATGACATCTCCCATGATAACATTATGGAAGAAGAAATGACAACTCTATACTCATGGGAGACTTCAATGCAAAAGTTGGGAAGTCAAAAATGGAGAAGCATGTATGGGAAAATTTGGAGTGGGAGAAAGGAATGAAAGAGGAGAAATGCTGATAAATTTTACTGAAATGTTTAACATGAGATTAATGAACACATTCTTCCACAAAAGAACAGGGAGAAAGTGGACCTGGAGAAGCCCAAATGGTGAAACAAAGAATGAAATCGATTTCATTATGGCAGATAAGAATAACACGATCACAAGTGTCACAGTTTTCAACAAAGTAAATATAGGTAGTGATCATAGAATAGTGGGTTGCACAGCCAGATTCAAATTCAAAAGTGAAAGAAAGAAGATGATTAAAGAAAAAAAGATATGCCCAATAATAGTAACCGAAATAAAGCAGCCTTTCAGTTGGAAATAAGGAACAGATTTCAGGCTCTAAGTAATGCTGAATGTGACATTGATGAGCTGAATGACAGACTAACAAAAGTGCAAAGAGAATCAGCGGAGGTAGTAGGAAAACCTAATACAACCAAAGCCAAGAAATATTCAGAAAAGACACTCGAGCTTACGAAAAGACGAAAGGAAAGGAAAGTAAAAACAAAGAAAGACGAAATAGAACGAGCGGAATTAAATAAGGTTATCAACAAAAGCCAAAGAGAAAACAAAGAGAAACATGGATCAGATCAAAGGAACCATCAAAAATGAAACAAGTCTGAAACAGGTCCGAAGTAAAATGGCACTAGGAAAGCAACAAATGACATCATTGAAAGAAAAAAAAAATGGTGAAATCATTAAATGCAGAGATAAGATGGTGAAGAGAGTTGAAGAATTTTACAAAGAACTGTACGCATCAATGACAGAGGTACCAATAGCTAACTTTTCAGCTGACACAAGTGAAATACCTGAGGTAACACCAGCAGAACTAAATATTTGTCTTAAAAATATGAAAAAAGGGAAGGCTCCGGGAGAAGATGGAATAGTAACAGATTTACTGTTGGATGCAGGAGTAGAAGCACAAAATAGACTTGCTCACTTATTTACCCACTGTATAAAGCAAGACAATTACCAAAACATGGTGTAATGCAATAGTTATTTTACTCCACAAAAAAGGTGACTCAAAAGACCTTAATAACTATCGACCTTATCTATTGCCAGACGCCTCAATCCCGTTCGGGGTGGCCACAAACAAATCATCTCCACGTCGCCCTGTCCCTCGCCAATTCACTGCCCTGCTCCCAACTCACACCCCCCTCTCTCATATACCTCTCCACCCCATCCCTCCACCTCATCCTCGGCCTCCCCTTCCCTCTCCCTTCCTCTACCTCACTCACATACACTCTCTTCGTCAGTCTTTCACCCTCCGTCCTCACCACATGGCCAAACCACCTCAGTGTATTCCTCCTAACGCTTCCTATCACATCCACATCCACACCACAACGCTCCTTTATATCCTCATTTGTCAGCTTGTCTCTCCATGTGACTCCACAGGCTCCTCTCAGATAACTCATTTCCACTACTCTCACTCTTGACTTGTGTCCTTTCAACAATGTCCAAGCTTCACTTCCATACGTTAGAGTTGGTATCACAATACTGTTATGTATGAACTTTTTCACTTCCACGCTCACTTCCCTGTTTCTTATCACTGCTTTCAAGGAACCAGCAACTTTTCTTCCCTGCTGTACCCTTTCAAGCAATTCACCCTCCAAACCTCCATCCTTACTCATCACACTACCCAAGTACTTAAACGAACTCACATTCTCCAATTCCTCACCATCCAAACTCGCTGTACATTCACTGACTTCACCTCCCTGAAAGACCATCACTTTACTCTTCCCTACATTCACCTTTAGATTCCGTTTCTTACACACTCTCCCAAACTCATCCACCAAGCCCTGCAGCTCCCCTTCGTCTTCACTCAACAACACGGTATCATCTGCAAACAACAGTATAGGGAGTTTCCAAACACTACCCTCTCTCACCAGGGCCACTTCAACATCCACTACCCTACCTTGTACCTCTTTTATTACCCCATCCATGTTCAGATTGAACAACCATGGAGACATGACACATCCCTGTTTCAACCCAACCTTCAAAGAGAAAAATTCACTCAGTTCACCATCCACACGCACTGCAGCCTTAGTACCATCATACATACTCTTCACAGCATTCAACAACTTCCCATCTACTCCATATATTCTTAATACTTTCCACAATCCTTGTCTATCCACCCGGTCATATGCTTTCTCCAAATCCATGAAAGCTGCACACAACTTCTTTCCCCTCTCTAGAAACTTTTCCACTAAAGATCTAAGAATAAATATCTGATCTACACTACCTAAAGCCTTCCTGTTCTTCTCCAACTAATTCCTCTGTTCTTTCTCTAACTCTGTCAGTAAGTATCCTACCATACACTTTTCCTAATATACTAAGAAGACAGATGCCCCTATGATTACCACACACTTCTTTTTCCCCTCTTCCTTTGTACAAGGGAATAATTATACCTGACTTCCAATCCTCCGGGACTCTATCGTCCTCCCAGGCCAATCTGTACATCTTCCAAATCCATTCTACTACTATCTCTCCCCCATGCTTCAGCATTTCACCACACACTCCATCAGTTCCTGGGGCTTTCCCCAATTTAACTTTCTTCATTGCTTCCACAACTTCTATCCTACTGATTTCTTCCTGTCTTCTCACCTCCCTCCTTATCCCAGCCATTCCCCAGCAACTTATACTCACATTACTTCCATGCTCTATGTTCAGTAATTCCTTATAGTGTTCTCTCCATCTGCTCACTTTTTCTCTCTTCTCCACTAGTAATCTACCATTTTTATCTTTCACTCCCCTGCTAAGTTCACTTCCGCCCTGTCTTACTCTCTTCACCTCTTTCCAGAACATTTTCTTACAGTCCCTCCACTTTACACTCAAATTCCTTCCAAATTCCTCATCCACTCTCTTCTTACTCTCTCTTACTAATCTTTTCACCTCTCTCTTTCTTTCTACATATAACTCTCTTCGACCCATTAGCTTCTTATCAGTCATTTACAAACTCTTCACTGAAGTCCTTACGAACAGAATAACAACAATTCTGGAGGAAAACCAACCACGTGAGCAGGCAGGATTCCGAATCGGGTATTCGACCGCTGATCATCTTCATACAATGAATCAGCTAATTGAGAAAACTACAGAATAGCCTACAATAAACCACTGTGCTTAAGTTTTGTTGATTACGAAAAGACTTTTGATTCAGTGGAGCACAGAGGAAATATAAATTCATTGCGAGAACAAAGGAATGAATGAGAACATTGTAAATCTGCTCGAAAACATCTATAAAGAGGGAACTGCTACAGATAAATTACATAAGGGCTCGGAAAAAATTATGATTGAGAAGGGCATGCATCAGGGAGATACAAAACCACAAAAATTATTTACAGCGTGACTGGAAAGTATTTTCTGAAAGTTAGACTGGGAAAACAAAGGAGTGAACATAGCTGGAGAAAAGCTAAACCATTTAAGATTTGCAGATGACATTGTCCTAATCTCAGAAACAGCAGAGGCATTGCAAGAAATGTTAAATGACCTGAACAGAGAAAGTCTGAAAGTAGGACTGAATATGAACCGGAGTAAAACTAAAATAATGTTTAATCCACAAACACCAGAGAGAGTCGTCAGAAATGAATTTATTAAAGATGTTGAAGAGTACAACTACTTGGGACAAACACGATAGCGAAATAAAAAGACCCATTACATTTGGATGGAAAGCTTTCGGTAAACATAGAGACATTATGAAAAGTAGCTTGCCAGTTTGTATGAAACGAAAAGTACATAACGAATGTATAATTCCAGCTAAGACGTATGGTTGTGAGACCTGGAAACTGACAAAATTAATGGAAAACAAATTAATCCGTTCTTAGCGAGCAATGGAAAGGACAATGTTGGGAATATCTTTAAGAGGCAGGAAAAAATTATCTTGGGTGAGAGAGCAAACTAAAGTCAGTGATATTATAGAAGTTATAAAGGAACAGAAATGGAGGTGGGCAGGCCATATAGCAAAAATAAGGGATGATCGATGGAGCAAGAGGCTGACTGACTGGACACCAAGAGATTGCAAGCATAGGAGAAAAAGGCCAGACAGGAAATGGAGAGATGAGATAGAGAAATTTGCAGGGAAAACGTGGCAAAGATTGGCTCAGTCAAGGAATTCATGGAAAAGGTTGGGGGAGGCCTTTGTTCAGCAGTGGACTAGTTATGACTTCTGTTGCTGATGATGATAATGATGATGATGATGATGATGATGATGGTGATATATATAAACACACACACACACACACACACACACACACACACACACACACACAAATATATATATATATATATATATATATATATATATATATATATATATATATATGTGTGTGTGTGTGTGTGTGTGTGTGTGTGTGTGTATGTATATACAATGTAGAGATGCCTGACATATGATCTCTACAGTAAGTGACAAGCCAAATGGTTTCCTGTACCCAGGAAACCATTTACCACGCTGGGTGGTAACCATATAACCGGGGTTTCTGGCAGAGTTAAGTGTCCCCCAGATTCCCTTATACAAAATCACTTAATCATGGCAGTCGTTTCAGAGAACCTCAGAAGGCCCAATACTTGCCCAGAGCCCCAGCCAAATGGGCAGATTTGCATGGCCATGTGGAATGTGAGTGGTGTGAATGAGGAGAGCAAGAGGGTGGGAGTGGTGAATGTGTTCAAAAGTGCGAGATATGCCATGAAAGGGTGCGAAGTGGAGGAGTGTGAGGGTGTGCAACGTGTAAGATCGGGAATGAATGTGCAATGGAGATGTAAGGAAGGAGTTGCATTGTTAATGAATGAGGTGTGACAAAGTGGTATGACAGACTACAAATGTGTCAGCTTGAGGTGTATGTATGACAAGTTCAAGTTTGAGAAGGTGAAAGTGCCGGTGATTGTAGCATATGCACCGTCTGAGGACAGGAGTGAGAAAGACAGGTTTTGGGATGAGCTGGATGAAGTTGTGGGAGAAATGCATAAGAGCTATAAGGTGAACGTAATGGGGGATATGAATGGAGAAGTAGGCACTGGTCCTGAGGATGACATAATGGGTTGTTATGGAGTACCAGGAGAAAATGATAATGGGAAGCGACTAAAGGATATGTGTCAGATGAGATTGTGCATCTGTTACTCGTATTTCAAACACAAACATGCACATAAATATACATGGTATAGAGGGGACGGGGATCATGTCGGAAGTAGCCTGATTGAATACGTGCTTGTAGAGAGGTCGATGCTGGGAATGGTTGTTGATACGTGGGCCATGAGAGGACGATGTGAAGGTCTGTCAGATCATAAGACTGTGGTATGCAAGATCAAGCTGAGAGGAGTGAGGTGGGTTAGGAGAGAGAGGAACAGTCAGGGAGAAAGGCAGAACGTTGAGAACCTGAGGGTCAAAGAAATGGGAGATGTTTACCGGACCAAAGTAGAGGAGGAGTTAGAATCAGTGAATTGGAATGAAATGGACAGCCTGTGGAATGCATGTACGGATTGCTTAGTTAGGAATGCTAAAGCGGTGTGTGGTGTGGGAAGAGTAACAACAAAGAAGAAAGGTACAGCATGGTGGGATGAGGAGGTTAAGAGAGTGGTGGAGGAAATAAGAAAGAAATGGCTGAAGTGGTTACAGGACAGGGGTTCAGTTGAAATAAGAACTGAATATACTGAGGGCAAGGAGCATGTAAAGAGACTAGTGAAGAGGAAAAAGGAAGTAAATGATGATCTAGGAAGAAAAATGAATAAGAGCTACTCTGAGAATAGGTAGTTTTTCTGGAATGAGGTGCGGAAATGTAGAAGTGACGGCAGAAAGAAATGTGATGGTGTGAAGGGTGTAGGTGGTAGATTAGTAACCCTTGGGGATGAAGTATGGACCAAATGGAATGAATATTTTGAAAGCCTGATGAATGGGAACAGAGAGAGCAGAGTGGCTGTAAACATGATTGGTTTTGGGGGTGTGCAGAGAAGGAATGCAGTGCCAGGAGACGTGACACTCGCACAGGTGAAGAGTGCTGTGAAGTGACTGAAAAATGGGAAAGTAGCTGGGGTTGATGAGGTGTATGCAGAGATACTTAAATGTAGTGGAGAGAGTGGAATGAAGTGCTTGTTGGAGATATGTAAGAGGCATGGATGAGTGTAACTGTGCCTGCAGAGTGGAAAAAGGCTATGACTGTACCCCTGTAAAAAAAAAAAAAAAAGTTGAGCAAAGTGAGTGCAAGATTATTATGGCATAAGTTTATTGAGTGTAGTAGGGAAGGTATAAGGAAGTATTATTATAAACAAAGTAAGCGAGATGTCAGAAGTCCTAGTGAGCGATGAACAGGGTGGCTTTAGGAGTGGCAGAGGATGTGTGGATCAAATATTTGCAGTGAGGCAGATAGCAGAGAAGGCTCGTGAAAAAGACCATAAGGTGTTTATTGTAATCATGGATCTGGAAAAAACATACAACAAAGTGGACAGAGAAGGATTGTGGAAAGTTTTGCGCATGTACAGTGTACGGTGTAGATGGTAAGCAGCTAGGTGCCATCAAGAGTTTTAATGATGGTAGTGAAGCATGTGTAAGGGTTAATGGGCACCTAAGTGAATGGTTCACGATCGATGTGGGCGTGAGACAAGGTTGTGTGATGTCCCCATGGTTGTTCAATATATATAGGGATGGGGTGATGAGAGAAGCAAAAGCATGAGCAATGGAGAGAGAGATGGCATTGGTAGTGAATGGTGATGGATGGAAGATCTCAAATTTGTTGTATGCTGATGATGCTATACTGCTTGCAAGTACCGAACCAAAACTTGGTAGGCTAAGGCAGGGTTTTTCTGATGTTTGTGAGCATCGTGCCTTGAGAGTAAATGTAGGAAAGAGTAAACTGATGGTTATTGAAAGAGAAGGTGACTCCCAGTGCGATGTTACAGTGAATGGAGAGAGACTGGAATTGGTGAGAGAGTTTAAATACCTGGGTACAGTGATAGAAAAGAGAGGAAAATGTACAAAAGAAATTGTAAGTAGAGTGACAAAAGAAAGAAAAGTAGTTGGTACAATGAAAGCCTTGATAAGAAACAAAGGCTTGAGTGTTGCACTGCACAAGGCTTAAATGAAGGAGTGTTAGGGCCAACTTTAACATATGGATGTGAGACTATGGTGTGCCATGAAAATGAAAAGTCAAGAGTAAGAACAGTGGAGATGGGACTGCTGAGGAATGTATGTGGAGTACAGAGGGTGGATAGTACGCGAAATAATGTGATTCGTGAAAAATGTGGAGTGAGGAAGTCGGTGGACACCAGAATCGAAGAGAGTGTATTGAAATGGTATGGTTATGTGGAGAGAATGGATAACAATAGAGTAGTGAAAAAGGTATATCTTAGCGAATTTGAAGGAGGGAGGAGGCGAGGTAGGCCAAGAAGAAGGTGCAGAGATATGGTGGATGAGTGTGTGAGGAAGAGAGGTTTGGAAGTCGGTGAGGTTAGGGAACTGACAAGAGATCAAGCTGGGTGGATGAATGTTGTGAGGAGAAGTGCATGATCAGGGATTTGGCACCCCTTTTTAAAGTGGCAGCATTCTGATTGACTCAGTCGGATACGTTTATGTGAAGCTACAGGTCGTGGTGAATGATTTTGGCGTAACCGATAGAGCCAGGATTCCTGGGACTTGAATGGTGAGTGAATGGAAGCGTGGCCCATTGGACTGGGCAAATTTGGGCTGTCTGGACATTGCTACTCCTCACTCTGCCCTAGGGTGGGAAAGTAGGTCCGGATGATGATGAATGATGATAATAGTCACACCAGTACTGCTGTACTGTATCACAATCTTTAATCTTTTTACAATATAATGAAAAACAGGCAAAGTACAGAAATGGCTAGATTATGACTGAATAATGCTAAAGCACCTTAGATGCAGGATAAGATCATAAGAATAACAAATGCTACAGTGTAAAAATGAAAACTAAGCCAATAATTGTGTGCAATTACCATGTATTTTTGGCTATAACAGCACTATGGAAGAAAAGAAAAAAAGGCTCGTGGCTGAACAACAGGGAAAGGCAAGACATTGTAGGTAGTTGCCGGTACTAAACCAGCCAAATTGGCAACACTTAACAGCTGATGAAAGCAACGATGGCCTCTCTCTCTCACACTCGTCATTAGAGTGTAATGGTATATTAAATTATTCGACAAAAAGTGATGGAAGCTGAAATTCGGAACTCTTGGAGATTTTTTAAAATTCCTCCTGGACGAAGATTTTGACACCTAAATGCAGGACATGTCTGGGAAAATCCGGATGTATGGCAACCTTATACAACAGTGATATATATTATGGGCTTTGAATATATCGATCACTTCAATTTAATCCCCTTGACACTCGTGCTTAGTTAGGCTCAGAAATTCAGAGCTACAGTGATCCCTCGATTATCTAACGTAATAGAGCCATTGGTATGTTTGTATACGGACGATGTCCGGATATGCAACAATACCCATACCATTCACACCCTACCTGTTATGTACAGTAACCCTCTTCATTTTGGCAGTATTTTTTGGTCTCTCAGTTATTTAGACATCAAAACACACATGAGAATATCTGATATAATGGTAGACACTAAGAAAACAATGCATGAACAACAAAAAGCCACAAAAAAATTAAGACAAATGTTGCAGAAAAAAAAAACATTAATACATACAGGACTGTACTGTACTGGACTTACCAAGTGAATGGTGGACAGGCGTTGTAACCCACTAGCCTGTACAGTAGCTGGTGTATAGCAATCCCATGTGGTCTAGTGGCTAACGTGATCACTTTACAAATGTTGGAAACCTCCTCCTCCAACCGTTGGAGCTGGGCGATGGCCGATGAGTGGGGATTTGTGGTACCTACCACTCAACACAGCGCTGCCATGTCTCTACCAGCCGGTCAGGTAACTTTGACCATTCAGTAGGGAGGTGGATGGCCATTTTTGCTCAGCTGGTGGGTTAGGTTCTATTACTCCCATGCGCAGGTTGAGAGGCCAGCTGGCCAGCCGGACGACTTTGACCATTCGGTGAGGAGGCAGACAGCCATTTTTGCTCAGTTGGTGGGTTAGGATCTATTACCCGCTTCCGGCCAGAAAGGTTGGCTGACTGCTTAGTCAGTTTTTTAAATCTGTAGGTCACTCAATTGGCCATGTCGAAAATAATATGCTCGGATACAGACAAAGATTCCAGATACTGACATGATAGAGCCAAGGCCTAATGTTCGGATAAGGAGCGTGTCTGGATATGGGGACGTCTGGATAACTGAGAGATTAATAGGCGCTCCTTGTATTTTATTTCTCAGTATTGGTTATCATTTTTGTCACCCTGTCACTGTACTCTCAAGGTCCGTCTCTCACTCTCTCTCTCTCTCTCTCTCTCTCTCTCTCTCTCTCTCTCTTAATACGGTGACCAAAACTGGATACTCTGCTCCAAGTGTGGGAATACTGGTGAATCATACAACCTTATAATGATATTTTCGTATTTGTATTAGAATGCTCCAACAATTAATCAGATTAACTTGCCGACGTTCTTAACAGCCTCTACATAATGCTTGCTTCTTTACAGTTCAGTTGTCATAATAAATTCTATATCTTGCCCCTTGTTTACATTATCTAGAAAATTATTCTTCATAGTGTAAATGGCTTCTGCGTTTTTACTTCCAGTGCTTAGCACCTTGCATCGGCTGATACTGTAATCCATTTGCCAGGACTGGGCTGAATTAGTCGATCGAGATGTCTTTGAACTGCAGGACTGTGTAAATATTGTCTTATCTTCTACCAGTTTTAGATTCATCAGTAAACTAAAATATTTTAGAATATTAACCATAGCCTTTATCAAACACACACACACACACACACACACACACACACACACACACACACACACATATATATATATATATATATATATATATATATATAATAACAGGCAGGATGGAACCCAACACTATCACGTGACGTTCCAATCTAATAGGCTACATTTCATTAATACTGACACTTGGATTACATCCCGCAAGTCAGCTACCTGTCCATCGAAGCACACTGTGCTGAACCCATGTACCTATAATTTCTGAAGCAGTTTTTAGTGGGGAACCTTACCAAACACTTGAAAATCGATGCAGGCAATGTCAGCAACTTTAGTTTCATTGTTTAGGTTCAGTTTGTCACCCTCCTCCATCCCACACCTCCCAATAATATTTGTAAGACAACAACGATGATTTCGAAAACCAATTTGTGATCTTTATTGAAACTGTTTTTCTATGTTTGAACACTTATCTATGAAAATCGTTTCCAACAACTTGCAAAGCAAAGATATTAAACTTACTGCATGGTAGTTTTCTGGTTCAGATTTTTTTTTTTGTGTGTGTGTATGTGTGTGCTGGAGGATGATAAATGAACCCAAATCTTTTTTTTTTTTTTTTTTGGTTATGTAAGTCATTTCTACGCAGGAAATAAACACTATTAATATTATCGACAGAAGACTTAGTAATTACGACCGGATGAAGTTCATACTATTGCACAATAGTGCACTGCTGCTGCTCTGATATTTCTCTCACTACTGAAAATGTTATTGTCTGCTATACTGTTCTGCTTTAAAAAAAAATCTTGTTCGATACTGACAAATGATTCCATTATGCCAGTCACATTATAACAGCTAAAACATGAGCCTCGTAATTAGAAGTTTTTTTGCCACAAAGAATGTGAATTCTCGAGAAAAGCTTCTATGTAATTACATGCATTCATCTGACTGCGAGTTCTGACATCTACTTTGACTCGTGTATAGACATCCGATGACGAGAGTTTTTCACACACACACACACACACACACACACACACACACACACACACACACACACACACACAAGTACTGCATCGTCCACGAGAGGAAAGAGACGAGAACAGTCAACCGAAATTAAGTGCTGAGCATCAAGTGAAAACAGTCTGCTGCTCATATAAATGAAGCCTTTAACAGAAGTGTCTGTATAACTTTACCTTACCTTACGGATATTACAGCGATACTGGACGCATGTCTTGTTAGTCCTTTATGTCCAGATCTTCATCATCTTCCGAGTTCAAACAAATGTGGTGGCCCGGTGTGGTTGTTATTTTTTTCCTCGAATTTATATTTAATGGCTTCATTTTTCCAAAACCTCTCAAGGAGCTTTCCGAATAATATCACACATTTTACCTCAATTACGTCGTTGGGTAAGCTATTCCATACATCCACAATTATTGAGCTAAAAGACGTCTGCCTCAGTTTTGTCTTACTCCATTCTTTTGTCAGTTTCTTGCTATCACCACGGGTTGGCCCTTCATTTCTTTGTAGAGTGAAGTTCACTTCGAGGTCATACAAACCACTCATTATCCTATATACCTCATTCGTGTCCCCTTTTACATGCCTATAAGCCATAAAAAGGATATCCAATGCTTTTAATCGTTCTGGGTAACTGAGAGACTTCATTCCAGTATGAACTTCGAGGCTCTTCGGAAGACATTTTCCACCATTCATATGTCTTTTATCTTGTATGGTGACCACACAGACTGCACATATTCCAAGTGGGGCCTGACTACTGTTTTAAAGAGGTTTCGGAATGTAGGTATATTTAAGGATACAAAGGATCTTCTAGTCAAACCCATTATCCGATTTGCTTTG
This sequence comes from Coenobita brevimanus, assembly GCF_032717465.1. Lineage (NCBI taxonomy): Eukaryota > Metazoa > Arthropoda > Malacostraca > Decapoda > Coenobitidae > Coenobita > Coenobita brevimanus. The sequence continues at coordinate 32,664,157 of NC_137006.1, forward strand.
TTCACTTTTTCATGTATATGCAATTCAAATGTTAGATTTCTATCTGTTATCACTCCCAGATCCTCTTCATAACTGACTTTATTTCTGTGATTTCATTATTCTCCGTCTTTTGGTAGTAGCTAGCTATTTCCGGCGCTGTATACCTGCTGCAGATTTTAAGGTGCTTGCATTGCTCTGGGTGAAAAGGGAGGAGACTATCTTCCGACCAATCTTGGGATGCACTGAGGTCCTCCTGTAGTGCTCTTTGATCTCGGCTTGTCTTAATCCTTTGAAATACCTTAGGGTCATACGCAAATAGGTATGTTCTTGACTTTACAGTCTGGTAGGTCATTTATAAACGACACAAAAAGAATTTGTCCCAACACACTACCTTGTGGTATTCCACCCAGAACATTTGCCCAGTCCAAGTACACTCCGTTGATGTGCACTCTCTGCTTCCTTCCAGTCAGGAATGATTCAGTCCATTTGCAGATGTTTCCTGTAATACCATAGCCAGCTTGTATTAGCAAAATTCGCTTTTGTGGGACTTTATCAAATGCTTTCTGGAAATCCATAAAAATATCATCCACCTCTTCTCCCACGTATATTACTCTAATCCATTCATCCAGGTAGCATTTGAAAGACAGTTGACCCACGTGCTATGAATCCAAACTGTTTCAGGGATACAACACCATTTTATAACACATATTTTATTAAATGCACTCGCAATATGGTTTCCAAGACTACTAGTTAAGCTTACAGGTCGGTAATTACTGGCTTCTGACTTCTTCCCCGTCTTGTATATTGCTCTGACATTGGCTGTTTTCCAGTCCATAGGTAACCTTCCCTCAACAAGTGATGTATTTTATAAATCAGCTAGGACTTCACACAGTTATTCATCCTTTAGGTCGCTCAAAATTCTTGGGTGGATACCATCTGGGTGGGAAGAGTTTTCTGTGTTCAATGTTTGAAAGTGTCTCATGACTTCTTCCGTGCTGATCATTAGTGCTGGAAATCGCTTGATGTCGTTGAGTGCTGAAGTGTGTGAATTCTCTTTCTGGTTCTCTTGTAAATACGTTAGCAAAGAAGTTGGAGGGAGTTCTTGCTTTGTCTTCATCAGTTCTTGCAAATTCTTCTTCACCATTCACCTCTGTTCTTAGATCAGCAATTCCTGTTGTAGTTTTCAATTTATTTTTCACGTTACGCCAAATTTTTTTAGGGTTCCCCTTGCTCCACTAACTATATCACGTTCACTGTCATTTAGTAGTCTCCTGGTTAGCTTCCTCATCTTGTTTCATTGACGAGTATATAGTAGATGTTTCTCTGGATCCTGTGTCTCTATAAACCTCTGACAACACCAGTGCTTCTTTTTATAGTCGCTCTTGTTTGCTGATCGATGGGAATATTGTGCATTGTCTTCTGACAATTATCTTTAAACAGTTTGGTTGGGAGATGGAGAGTTTCAGCTACTTTTAGTTCTCCTTAATGTAACTCCACTTCGCTTCGATTCCTCTCAAGTTACTTACTAGTATATGGTCCTTCCATTCTTTGGTAATTTCTGCTCTCATATTTGTGTAGTTTCCCTTGTCATACAGAAATAACCTTCTTGTTGCTCTTCTCTCAGTGGAACAGTTATACATGATTTCAAGTGTGCGATGATCGCTCTTTCTCAGAGGGGATGTAAAAGATAGTTCATCAACCATCCCATCCTCATTTGTCAAAACAAGGTCCAAAAATTTAGGAGAGTCACTTCCTCTATCCCTGGTAGGCATGGCTAAATGTTGATACATACAGTGTATATATCTCCCTCATTGTTTCCACAAACACAAATTCATTGCTCGTCATCTCACCAGATGTTGTCCAATATTTCCAATAAGTTCTAGGGTAGATGAAATCCTCTGATAACAGAATGTGTGTGGTCATTCGATCAATAGCTTACTTTAACATTTTCCGCAAGTGTTCATTATTGATGGACTTTCTGCTGGGGCTGTGATACATGAAACCAATGAGAAGATGATCAGCCTTTTCTACCATAATTTCCACCCACATAGATTCTTGAAAATTTGATTTCATCTTTACTTTTCTAGTCTCTAAGCAGATCTTTGTGTAAATTATGGAGCCTATACCCTCTTCATTCATGATATTTGAGTGGATATCATATCCTCTGATTTTCAATTCTGGCTCTGTCACATTATATTTTGCATGTTTTATTTAACTTCATTTATCATATTTATGTACGGGGTGATCACTGTTTGAGTTACTCTCATTGTTAACTCTGTCATTTTGTTTGTTAAAGCTTCTGCATTTGTATACCAACAATATAAAACTTTTTCTTTCCATTTACCAGACAAACTACCTACATTAAATACCGGGTTATGTACACTTTTATTATAGAGTTGCTTTCTTATTTTCTTTACCACCATTCTTTCTGGTGGGCCATTGACTCGGAAAATGAATTTTCTCAACTTATCTCCTAGTTCCTTCCTTTTAGCCTCGGACACTAAACCTTTCAAATTCTTCCTTTGTGCTCGTGTGAGATCATGTTGGAGTATTATGTCCTTATATTTCTCTTTGTCTTTTAGTTTCTTCGTTTCCTTCAAAACTTCATATTTGCAGTTCAGTGTATCAAAGCCCACAAGCAGGGGTTTAGGCTTATAAGCGTTTTCATTTAATTATCCCAGCCTAATTTTTCGTCTTATACTGTTCCATTGCATTTCCACTTCCAAGGCTTATTGCACTAATTTCACAACAAACCTCTGATCTTTTTCCTTTTTTTGCACTCCTTCTTTTTCCTTACTTTGTGTACTCCATAGATGACAATGTTGTTCTTTCGGCTTCTTCATCTCTCAGTTCTCTCATTTTTTCTTCTTGTTTTTCCTTGGCTCTTCTTTAAGCTTGCTGTCATTTTCATTCATTCTTAGCTTCAGCTGTTCCAATTCTTGCTTAAAAGTGTCCTGTGTTGCCCTATTCTTGATCATGTCTGCCTACTCGGTCTTGTTACTAACCTCTCATGAATTCACATACTTCACAGAAGACCGATTTATCCTCCGCTTGATACCACTACACCATACAGTAGTTACCACAGTTTTCTTTGTTTACATCGTCACCATGTTTGCCTCCGACAGCCACGCCCATTCCTCCTCGTCCTGTTCTCTCCTCATTTTGTGCCTCACTTCCTCTTCGTCCGCTCGTGGTGGTTTTTGCTGTAGTCTTCACACCGTCACAACATATTATAAATGCAATGAACTTGAATTGCTTCTCTCACTTACAGATTATGGGCTATTATAATGAAGCACCAGTAAAACTGTCCATCACACTGGCCACGCACCAAGAACTTTTCATTTTTTTTTTTTTTTTTTTTTTAACAAATATTATCAGAATTGCATCCGCTTTGATCCATACATAGTCTTGTTTTCTTCTAGGTAACATTTTGTGTACTATCTTGAACTTACTCAGCCTGAAAGCCTTGCTTATAAAGACTTTGCCATACATCAATCCTTGGGAATACACCTGAAATCGGAGTGTTGTTAGTTTTCGCATTGTACCGCCAGATAATTTTTTTGTACTTATCTAGGACTTCTTCAGTCCGAATTTGTACTTCGCCATTGGTTCCTGAATGAATGACGAGGTTTTCCTTAGTTGTGCAGTCAGTAACGGCTTTCACAGTCTCTCTCTCTCTCTCTCTCTCTCTCTCTCTCTCTATACCTTGTCAAAAGTGAAACATTAGTTGGTACCTGGAAGGAGGGATGCTACAGTGTTCCAATCTCTGTAATGTAAGGGAATAAGGACTAAGTACAATAGTACACCAGATAAATAATTCCTGTAGTCAAGAGCAGAAGAGCGTCACCTCAAAATGAAATAATATAGGCCTACTGTAATTTGCAAATTAATTTTCTGTACTTGTAAAATGAATATAAAATGAGAGAAAATTATATATAAATACTAAATCAATGCTTGTGATCTAGCACTGATATAACTGTACTTACAGTACAATCCAACACCACCAGTTACGCATAGTAGTCTGAAATAATATGAACTAATTTATTTTCTTGACTGGAATCTAAATAAAGAACCTCCTTTCTTTACCTTCTATCTTTTCGCTCATCTACATAAAGGTCGATATGTTTGATCAATATCCGTCATACAACTCGGTCATTTTGGTTTTCGCCATTCGTGACTCAAGACGCCATTCCTGACACCAACCTCCCTCATTTATCTGGGCTTGGGACCGGCAAGTAATTGGTCTGTCTTGCCTTCCCCCTCCCTCAGCGGGTGGTGGGAGTCTTTTTATGTCTTGCCTTCCCCCTCCCTCAGCGGGTGTTGAGAGTCTTTTTATGTCTTGCCTTCCCCCTCCCTCAGCGGGTGTTGGGAGTCTTTTTATGTCCTGCCTTCCCCCTCCCTCAGCGGGTGTTGAGAGTCTTTTTATGTCTTGCCTTCCCCCTCCCTCAGCGGGTGTTGGGAGTCTTTTTATTCTGACTGCTACTTTTAGGCCCTTCTAGTAAGACCGGACTTAGCTAAAGCAGTACACAAGCCTTCTCAGCAATGTAAGGTAGTACGCCGATCCGATCTGATGATTTCTCAGGGATATGCCTTTGTAACGGCTCCCCTCTTCTTCTTTAGTCTGTGGCTGGTTCTTGTTCGCTTTTCAATTTCTTCTCTCGCTTATTCCATGCCGCATATATGTACTCTTTTACCTCTTGTATCTCTTTCATGTTTTCATATTCAAATAAGAGTCTTCCTATTATTCTCTCTTTATCTTCCTCGTATGGCTGATGTAATTTATTGATCATCTTTCGTTCTTCTTTGTATCCTTCGCAAAACAGTAGAAAGTGTTCCAGATCCTCCAGGACTTCATTACACACAGGGCATCTTGTATTACCCTCTTGGTGTCTGTTTTCTGCTCTCAACGGCAAGCTGTTCGTTCTTGCCCTGAATAATATCACTGATTCTGGCCTGATGTCATATACATCTTCGGTTTTCCCCATCTGTTTCTTCCATTGCCTATATATCTTTAAGCTTGATCTTTCTTCTACTTCTTTTCTCCACAGTTCTAGGTCTTGTTCTTCCACTTTTTTGTTCAATTTCTCATCACTTTCTTCTATTAATCTATGTTCGTTGATTTTTATTCTTTTCATGAAATGAATGGGCGAGGAAGATGCAAGGAAGGAGTTGCTTTGTTGATGAATGAGGTGTGGCAGTGTGGAATGAGAGACTAAAAATGTGTCAGCTCGAGGTGTATGTATGTCAAGTTAAATTTTGAGAAGGTGAAAATGGCAGTGATTGTAGCGTATGCACCGTGTGAGGACAGGAGTGAGAGAAAGACAGGTTTTGGGATGAACTGGGTGAAGTAGTGGGAGAAATGCCCAGGAGCTTTAAAATGATTGTGATGGGGGATATGAATGGAAGAGTAGGCACTGGTCCTGAGGATAACACAATGGGTTGTTATGGAGTATCAGGAGAAAATGATAATGGGATGAGACTAAAGGATGTGTCAGGAGAGGAGGTTGTGCATTTTTAACTCGTATTTCAAACACAGAGATGCACATAAATATACATGGTATAGAGGGAACGGGGATCGTAGTAAAAGAAGCCTGATTGATTACGTGCTCGTAGAAAGGTCGATGATGGGAATGGTTGCTGATACGAGGATTGTGAGAGGATGATGTGGAGGTCTGTCAGATCATATGATTGTGGTATGCAAGATCAAGCTGAGAGGAGTGAGGTGGATCAGGAGAGAGAGGAGCAGTCAGAGAGAAAGACTGAACGTTGAGAAGCTGAGGATTAAAGAAATGGCAGATGATTACAGGATCAAAGTAGAGGAGAAGTTAGAATTACTGAACTGGAATGAAATGGATCTGGACAGCCTGCGGAATGCATATGGGGATTGCTTAGTTAGGAATGCTAAACCAGTGTGTGGTGTGGCAAGAGTAACAACAAAGAAGAAAGGTACGGCATGGTGTGATGAGGAGGTAAAGAGAGTGGTGGAGGAAAAGAGGAAGAAGTGGCTAAAGTGGTTACACGATAGGAGTTCAGTTGAAATAAAAACTGAATATGTTGAGAGCATCAAGCACGTAAAGAGACTAGTGAAGAGGAAAAAGAAGGAGGTAAATGATGATCTAGGAAGAAAAATGAATGCAAACTACTCTGAAAATAGAAAATTATTCTGGAAAGAGGTGAGGAAATGTAGAAGCGAAAGCGGAAAGAAATGTGATGGTGTGAAGGACGCAGGTGGTAGATTATTAACCCATGGAGATGAAGTAAGGATCAGATGGAAAGAATACTTTGAAAGCCTGATGAATGGGAATAGAGAGAGCAAAGCAGTGGTAAATATTATTGGTTTTGGAGGTGTGTAGAGAAGGAATGAAGTGCCAGGAGACGTGACACTCGCACAGGTGAAGAGTGCTGTGAAGCTGCTGAAAAATGGGAAAGCAGCTGGGGTTGATGAGGTGTATGCAGAGATGCTTAAGTGTACTGGAGAGAATGGAATGAAGTGCTTGTTGGAGATATGCAAGAGGCATGGATGAGTGAAACTGTGCCTGCAGAGTGGAAAAAGGCTGTGATTGTACGTACCCCTGTACAAAAATAAAGGTGAGCGAAGTGAGTGCAAGAATTATCATGACATGAGCTTACTGAGTGTGGTAGGGAAGGTATATGGAAGAATTATTATTGAGAAAATAAGAGAGGTATCAGAAGTCCTGGTGAGTGATGAGCAGGGTGGCTTTAGGAGTAGCAGAGGATGTGTGGACCAAATATTTGCAGTGAGACGGATAGTAGAGAATGCTTTTGAGAAGGACCATAAGGTGTTTATGGCATTCATGTATCTGGAAAAAGCATATGTCAAAGTGAACAGAGAAGGATTGTGGAAAGTTTTGCGCATATACGGTGTAGAGGGTAAGCTGCTGGGTGCCGCCAAGATTTTATGATGGTAGTGAAGCATGTGTAAGGGTTAATGGGCATCTAAGTGAATGGTTCACGATCAGTGTGGGCGTCCGACAAGGCTGTGCGATGTCCCCATGGTTGTTCAATATATATATGGATGGGATGATGAGAGAAGTAAAAACACGAGTTATGGAGAGAGGGTTGAAATTGGTAATGAATGGTGATGGATTTAATAGCTCAGATTAGTTGTATATTGATGATGCAGCACTGCTTGCAAGTACCGGACAAGAACTTGCTGGCTAGTGCAAAGTCTTGCTGATGTCTGTAAGCGTCGTTCCTTGAGAATAAATATAGAAAAGAGTTAAGTGATGATTATTGAGAGAGAAGGTGACTCCCAGTGCAATGTAACAGTGAATGGAGAGACTGGAATTGGTGAGAGAATTGAAATACCTGGGTACAGTGATAGAAAAGAGAGGAAAATGTGCAAAAGAACTTGAAAGTTGAGTGACACAAGGAAGAAAAGTAGCTGGTGAAATGAAGGCCTTGATAAGACACAGAGGTTTGAGTGTTGCAGGTGCACGAGGCTTACATAAAGGATTGTTAATGGCAACTTTAACATATGGATCTGAGATTATGGTGTGGCATGAAAATGAAAAGTCAAGAGTAAGAACAGTGGAGATGGGACTGCTGAGGAATGTAAGTGGAGTACAGCGGGTGGATAGGATACAAAATAATGTGATTCGTGAAAGATGCGGAGTGAGGAAGTCGGTGGACACCAGACTTGAAGAGATTGTCCTGAGATGGTATGGTCATGTGGAGAGAATGGATAACAATAGACTGGTGAAAAAGGTATATCTGAGCGAATTTGAAGAAGGGAGGAGGCGAGGTAGGCCAAGGAGAAGGTGGAGAGATATGGTGGATGAGTGTGTGAGGAAGAGAGGTTTGGAAGTCGGTGAGGCTAGGGATCTGACAGGAGATCGAGCTGGCTGGATGAATTTTGTGAGGAGAAGTGCATGATCAGGGATTTTGGCACCCCTTTTAACGTGGCAGTGTCTGGATTGACTCTGTCAGATACGATTATGTGAAGCTACAGAACGTGGTGAATGTTTTTGGCGTATCCGATAGAACCAGGATTCCGAGGGCTTGAATGATGAGTGAACGGATGCGTGGCCCATTGGATTGGGCACATTTGGGGAGTCTGTACATTGCTACTCCTCACCCTCCCCTACGGTGGGAAAGGAGGTCCGGATGATGATGATGAATTAAATTCCTGCTATTTTTTGCCCAGGTATCAGTTCCTCCTTCCAGCGTTTCTTTCATGATCTTCTCCACTAGTTCATTCCTTCCTCCTTTTAATGTTGACTGAATGTCTGCCAGCCTGGCCTTTATCACTCTTGTTTCAATCAGTGAAGACCCCACCTCTCCTCTTATTCCTGCCAATGCTGTGTTTCTTCTTCCATCTAATATTGTTCTGTAAACACCGTTTTCGATTCTTTGTAATTTCTGTAACTCTTCTTTCTTGAAATCTAATACACTAGCCCAGTGCATCATTGCTGGCACCGCAACACTTTCCCAAAATGTTTTTCCAATCATCTTATTGCAGCTCTTCATAATTATACTGTAAGTCAGGTTTGCCAGTTTTTGTGCCTTTTTTATTAATTCCTGTTTGTGTTCATTGAAACATTTCCTCTTGTTGTTTATTGTTACTCCAAGATATTTAATTTTATCCACCACTCTTATTCCTTCTATATCTTGTATTTCTTCTCCCACATTAAATAGTATGACGTTGCTTTTCCTCTTGTTTATTTCCAGCCCGCATTTCTTACTCATTTCAGTTAGCTCCCTTACATAATTTCTTGCATCATCCAAACTCTGGGACATTTGCAGCAGGCACGGCTCCACGCCTGTAGAACCACCACCACCACCACCACCACCTTTTCCCGCTGGGGCCGGGGCTTAACACGGTCTTAGTAGAGATGGTGGATGAAGTGGCTTCGCCGACCTCCTCCACTCCCTCCTTGCCCTGTTCTCAAAGGGCCAACAACATCAGTTCCGGGTGGGTTTCTGGCTTGAGAGGGTCTCAGTAGAGGTGGGGGCTGAGGTGACCATTCCATTCTCCTTTGTGCCCTCCTTGTCAATATCCCAGGAGGGTCTCCACCATTTCCAACTCGGGTTCGGCCTGAAAGAGGGTCAAGGGAGAGGTGGGGGATGATTTGAAGTTACCATCCTCGTCTCCTGCCTCCTCATCCCAACACCCCTGAAGGGGTGTCCTCAGCAGCGCCACTGAAGGGTCCAAGACCCTACACTTCACCCCAGCCAGAATTCAAAATATGATGTTGAGGGAAGTGGACGAAAGGAGACTGGAGGTGGAACATTGCCAGAATAAACAGCTAGAGGAGAAAGTTAGAAACGGAAATGGGCACAAGAAAGAAGAACAGAAGTTAAGAGAAGGGTTGAGGAGGTGCGCCGAAAGAGGGAGGACGAGTTAAGGCGCTACGCCAAACGACGCATAAAAGTCACTGATGCCAAGCTGAAGACGCCAGGAAGGAATGGGCAGTCTGAAGTCGAAAGAAAGCGCCGCAAAAGTAAAGGAAGAACAAATATAATATGCACGTCTTGATTACAAAACACTACTAATTCCTTAATGTGGACAGAGAAATGTGATCGGTGATTTCATCTGATGCAACAGGCGGATTGTGAGGCAAACATTATATTATCACACAAAACTGTTCATAAAAATGAATCCCTTTACTAGCGGGTAAAATTGCAGTTTTGAGGTATGACTTACTATTCGTTGTGAACTTTTACAAACAGATTTTAGGGCATTTTCTATGGTGCGACAGTTGTTATATAATATTCGCACCTGACCATTCTTACCCAGACACCAGAGATTTATTAGTCTATGTCACAAAGGCCAGGGGAAATTAATTATCAAATGATTCAGTTTAATTCCAACCGCCTTTGTGACAACGACGAATGAATCTTTTCTGTCATTAATGTTTCATAAATAGAAAAGCATCGTCGTAAGTAACTGTATCCACATGATGCGAATGTATCATTTCCTTTTGTAACAGGATGGGACAGGTTAGTTTAACCTGTAGAATAAATTAGACCAGTTCAAGTTAGGTTTGGTTAGGTTAGGTCATATGAAAATGGTTGAAGTTAGATTAGCTTAAGATGCGTTAGGCTGGGTTGGTTTTCCAAATGGTTAATGTATTAAACATATGTTTGACTGACTGGAGGAGATTATAGAACCGTCTCAGGTGCAGTGAACGTAACATTTATTTGTCAGTACAGTAGTATCTGTGACGGACGGGAGAGTAGCATGGTCGGAGCGGTCAGGTACGACATTTTGTTTATATACCATCTCTTTCCACTTTTGAATTGAGTCGATGTGTTTGACCAGTTTTATCCGTACAGCTTGGTCCTATGCCTCTTCCACCGTCAGCCCCCCCCCCTTTCTCTCTCTCTCTCTCTCTCAGATCTTTGTTCACAGGGTCCATCCACCTCCTCTTCTACCTTCCCATCTTCCTCTCTCCTTATTCCTTCATCACCATTACACTCCTCCGCTCATAAACTTCATCCCTTCTCACCAAGTGCCCATAGCAATGTAGTTTTCTTTCCTGCACCTTCTTGGATACTTCACCCACCTTCACTGTCCCTCTGATTCTCTCATACCTAATCCTATCCAACTTCGTTACTCGTTACATCCATCTTAACATTCTCATCGCTTCATCCAACGTGTCCTTTGTTTTCTTCACTCCCCGCGTCTAAACCCCACATATCTTAGCCGGTCTCCATCGTTTTATGTACCTTACCCTTAAGGCTCTTGGTGATTCTTCTAACATAACACTCCCAATATCTTCCTGTAATTCCTCTAACCGGTTCACCAACACTTTGCGTGTTATTTCCGCATCCTCGACCAGCATCGATCGTACTTATTTAAACTCAACTCTTTACAACCTCTCACTGCAAATTAATCTCTGAATTTTGAACTTCATTGAATCTCAGGTATTGCATTTCCTTCCTACTGAACTCCATCCTTATATCATTCATAGTCCCTCCCTATTATTCATATTCTCTTCATCTCGTCTCTTGCACGTCCATAATTAGATGAAAGGGAAGATCCGTGATGTAAATAAACTCCCATAAAAAAATTGTTTGTCAGCCCTACGCTGCTCCTGACCTGGGTTCTTGCCCCCATATACATAACCAATACTATCACCACATATATACTTCTCCTGCACCTCCTTCTCCCTCATACACCTCCAAACCTCCTGACGGTGCCCTCTGTCGTGGACCTAATGAATATCACCTGTAGCCCCCTATGCTTCTAAATCGTCTACTTCTTCGCAAAAAGTGCGTCTGTCATCTCTTTATCCACCTTAAAACCCAACTGGCCTCCCCTAATGTCTCCTCCCTAACCTTTCTCCATGTAATCAAATACAGTACCAAACCTTCATTGTATGGGACATCATCTTGATCCCTCTACAACTGCTACAATCCTGGATGCGTCCATTCTCTTTACAAACAGGTATAGTCATACTACTCCTCCACTCGTCCTGCATTTTCTCCTGTGCATAAAGCCAGCAGTCACACACGACTATTCGTTTTCGTTTTCGTTTTTAAAGGCTCCAACATGCTTGCATGCGTCGGCCTTGGTCACCTAATGGCGGCTCTCCACGCTGCACGATCCATTGCAGCCTCCCTGTTCAGTCCCTATTATAAGAAAAAAAAAATCACTTCACATACCGTACAAGAAAAACATTGTCGTAGTTACAATGTAATTCTAATGGCATTAGAATAATTCTGATAAAAATGCGACCGGCTGGTAATTTCTTACTTGCCAATAATATATATATATATATATATATATATATATATATATATATTTATATTTGTGTGTGTGTGTGTGTGTGTGTGTGTGTGTGTGTGTGTGTGTATACACGAGTATAATACACACACACACACACACACACACACACACACACTTAATTTTAAGGGTTATGAAAATATTGATAATCCACTTTTTTATTTTCACCTGATATACTAATCACTAAACACCTTACGCGTCTGGATGTTGTTGCTGAATATGTAAAATGTTCCAAGGTATTGGCAGAAAAACTGTACAGTATATGTTGTACGTGAAGTAACAAATGAGAACATGGTCATGACAGTTTACTGACGTCTAGTATTAAATAAGATAAAGTGCACGAACCCTTGCAAGTAAGGTACCAGGCGGCAGAGAGAGAGAGAGAGAGAGTTGGTTGATTGATTGTAATTAAAATCTGGCGGCGCAGCTGCCAGGGTCATATGGCGCCGAGAGAGAGTAAAGAATATCTGTATATGGGAGGGGGACTTATATCTTTCTACCTATCTATCCATCTATCCAGCTATCTATATCTATCTCTACCTATCTATCTATATCTCTATCTATCCATCTATCTATCTATCTATCTATCTGTCTATATATGCACGTTAGGTACCCTTCCATGTTTGGGAACTGAAGAGAAAATTATCCAGCATACAACACTGTGGTCTATCCTCTAGTAACACCTCACATGTACTTTATTTTGATACAGTGATATACCAATTCTTTCCAAACAATGTAGTAACTGAAAACTCAAGTAAATCAGAGGGAATTATGTTACAATTTAGGACCCATAAACGTTGACATGAAGGCGTTACAGGATGAAATAATGTTTTAATCAGGTCGCCGAACACTCGACCATTTCATTGCTGGGTGCTGTTGTCTATGCCAGTGCTTTGCAGCCTGTGTCCCGCGGCACGCTGGTTACTGGTGTGCAGCCAAAAGGTTCGTGATATACCTCCGTGGATTATTGTCCTCCACTTTTGAAAATAATAAGAAATTACTATTAATGTAAATAAATAAAATAGATATTAGTGCTGAAAGTAAATAAACGGGTGTAGTAAACTTCACTTCGCATTCATATACTGTACTCCTGTAATACGAGTACGCTTCCGTACTTTCGAATCCGTCGCCAGGAACTGTCTCAGTATGATGTGCCTTGGTCCTTAGTTTTGCAGCATTGGTTGCTGGTGTTTTAGTGTTGTTATCGCCCACCTTTAGAAGGCGGAGCGATAATGTTTTGGCCTCCCCCCCCCTCTCTCTCTCTCTCTCTCTCTCTCTCCCTTTGTGTGTGTGTGTGTGTGTGTGTGTGTGTGTGTGTGTGTGTGTGGTGTGTGTGTGTGTGTATCTGTTCCCATTATATCTCGTGAACGGCTTGAGCTATCAATATGAAACCTTCAGGGTATCAAGACGGCCAAAATCTTGGACGAGTTCGAAAATGGGCACTCAGGATCAAGGTCACCAAAATGACTGCCAAAGGTCAACTAGATTTTATCGCTTGCCTTTAGAACCATTATATCTCATGAACGACTTGAGCTATCAATATGAAACCTTCAGGGTATCAAGATATGGCCAAAATCTTGGACTTGGATAACACCATATTCTGGACGGCGATTAGAATTTGGCTCCCGAATGCTTTTCTTTCATTCTTATACGAGTTTATCCAACACTGAAGTTCTGAATTATTCACTCGGACGGAACATCTTACTAGAAAGCTCCTGTGTTATACAGAACAAGTTGAGTCGTTCGTGATTCTTTGGTTTCAGCTGCTGAAGCATCAGTTGGTTAATTAAATTAGAAGGTTCGAGAGGAACTTGAGGATATTAGGAATTATTGTAACCTCAAACTTACATTCAGTGAAGTAACCTGACATAGTTTGGGTAAAGCAGAAAAGAGAGCAAACGAACAATTATCTCCAAGTGTGCTGTTGACGTGATGTTGTAATTTCCAGCAACATATGCTTGTCAACATTAACACTTACAATATAAAGAAAAAAAAATCTTATCTGAATTCACCAGATGAGGAACTTCGTGTTAGTCTTCCTGTAAAAGAACAAGGTATTAAGGACCTCCTAAAAACATGCATGTTTATTTTTAATTTTCAGTAAAGTATCACAAACATATTTGATGGGAAAAATATTCTAACATTACTGGAGAAAGTTTCAATGAAAAATTTCGCTTTATTTGGGCCTGGATTTTTTTTTTTTTTTTTTTTTTTGTTAATCTAATAATCTGTTTCGGTAAATCTTCTTAAGATTATCTTCGGGGAGATTTTTTTTTAAGTAAAATATTTCATAAGAAGTAAGGAAATGCATTTAAAGTGTATGCACTCAAATAACTTTATTTAATAAATTCTTTGAATAAGAAAATTTAATATATTTAAATTACACGGAAACTTGCACCTAGCAATTGTTGTTTCATCATTTGTTTCAAGAAGTAAAAATATCTTTATGCAATTCTGAAATTTATTACAAATATTTATTAAGTGTGCCCCAAAATTTCGACAAACTGAATGTGCCATAAAGTTAAAACGGTTCCGGAGCAATGGTCGAAGCAGACGATATATCTGATGCCAGCGCCATCTGTTGTGTATTACTGTGTGTGTGTTTCAAAACGGTACAAGACCTATACCATAAATAATAGTGATGGCCTATACCAGTGATTAAGTAACATTACTATAACATATTCAGTCCGATAAAGCACCTGAAAATACAATAAAATCAGATTTGAAGCAGTGCAGGTTAAAAGCACTACATAACCTCACTTTTTAGGGAAATGTGAACTTCAACACTGCCAATCAGTGCACTGTTACATAGTAGGTTTCAACATACGTTTTCTGTTAACTGGAAAAGTTGTCTTTAGTACTCACTGCAGTTGATACCTATTCATCAGTATCGATAGTTCCAGATAAACAGGTGGTATCGGAATTATCGATATTTTGTTATCAATACGTCCAGCACGAATAATTAAATTCATTTTATTGTTCAGGGTTTTCGTTTTTTCAGTGCCCGTGATTTTAGAAATGCATGTCACTCATTCTTTCAATAAGAGAAAAACATAATTATGGCATGTAAATAATATTCATGACGTCAGTAGTAATTTTCAAATCCATTGTAAATATAGGCTGTGAGAAGATTGAATTACATGTCTAAGCAACGTCCGTGACGGCGTCACAAGAGGCTTTATCATCTTTTATAAGTCCTCGCTACGCCCCTGTACAGAAAACTGTAGTGGCTAAGAACCCTACTTGGCTTTATGTCCCTCCTAAATAATACAGATGTCCATCAAAACAAAAGTAAAAGCTGTAGCTACTGTTAGGCACTCAGTAGTTCTAGTCCTCCTTAGCAATGGAATAACCAGGATGAAAATTAAAGATGACTTCATTCTAGGATGTATTATTTCATCAGAAACAATTCACTGCTGAAATCCAAAGTTGTCTGTGGAGTTTTCTTTCTCAACTAGCCATTTTCCCATCACAGTTACGGCCACGTATTTCTGGCATTAGGCTTGAGTTGACCCCTGTGTTTCCGAGGTTTATGAGTTTCTGAAATTATACATACAAACATATATATATATATATATATATATATATATATATATATATATATATATATATATATATATATATATATATAAAAGAATTATTTCTTACATTTGGGGGGGAAAAAAAGTAATTGCTTTCATTCGCTTATAAACTGGAGATTAAGGTAAGGGCACGTTAAACTTACAAATTTTAGAAGACTTCAGTGCTCCGTAAAGAGAACACGGGACATGAGAATTGTGTTTTATGCGTTTGTTTTGATGAAATGAGAAAATAGTAAAAATCGCATAATATGATCAGGATAATAAACCGAGCACCAAGACACCCAGGAAATACTGTACGTACACAGATCCATGCAGTAAAATAAAGCCATTACTGAAGATCTGAAGTAGATAATACAAAGACAACTGAGGTTAACACGCCCACAAACACATCAGTCCGCATCGAACTGTTTTCGCACATTAACACACCTGCAGACATAAATTTTATGACGTACTGGGTAAATAATGTACAGAAAATATTCACGCAGGTACACTTGACAAGAAAATTCCTTTCGACTCTCCTACTTTTCTCTCCGAAGGCTTTAAAAGTTTGTTTCATGATTGTACACCAACTGACTGATTAATTTTTCTGACCATAGGTCAGTGTTATCAGTGTCATATGCTTCGGATTCAAGAAACTACATTTCAACGACCTTATACGGAAAACCAGGGAAGATGAAAGGACTTTAGCTGGTGATAGTACATTTGTTCACTTGGACTTTAGTTACATTTGTTTTTATTAATTGCTGATGGTTTCGCTGCAAATTTCTGTACAATGGATATTGACAAGGCAGAGGCTTCAGAGCAAGTGTAGCACTTACCTCGTATACTTTCCCTCTGTCCTATATTTGATTTTTAAAACTAACCACTGGTCCCCTCTGCTAAACCTTTTCCCTACTAATTTATAACTTGTCCCACTATTTTACACTTTACCCCGACACTTTTCTTCGTACGTTCCTTCCTACACTCCTCAGACTGTTCGTATGATAGAGGATAAAGATGGTGCAAGCGATGATAGGAGTGGAGCGAGGGAGGATAAAGGTAGAGCCAGAGAAAATGAAAGTGGTGCGGAAGAAGATAAAAGGAGGGGTGAGAGACAAATAAAGATGGTTAGAGAGATGTGGTGTGAATAGCAGTAAAGGCAGCGCAAGAATCGATATATCTGGTGCAAGAGTGATAACAGATCGTGCGAGACAGCGTGAGGATGATAATAGAGAAAAAAGTAGAAATGGGTGCGAGACATCAAAATGAGACAAAAGAGTTCTTCTAGCCACGCTTCGTTTTGGACCAAGTACTTTGCAGCCCAATATATCCTGCAAGCACTTACCAGGATGAGATTTGCCACCATCTCCACCACCACAGCTACCAACACCACCACTCCACGCACTACTACCATCATCACCACAACCGCCACAACCACCTCCACAGCTGCCCACAACATTATCATCATCACAGCTACCATAACAATACAACCACCACCACCAACAATAACATCATCATCACAGCTACCATAACAATACAACCACCACCACCAACAATAACATCATCATCATCACAGCTACCATAACACCACATCCACCACCACCAACAATAACACCATCATCATCATCATCCTAGTTACCACTACCATCATAGCTAATACTATTACCACAGCTATCAACACCATCATTATCACCACCACCAACACCACCACAACTACCACCACCATCACCACCATCATCACAGCTACCTCCACCACTATTACTATGAGAGCTACCACCACTAACACCACCATTCACAACTACCACCATCACCACCACTACCATCAGCATCATCACAGCTATCACCACGACCACTACCATCATCAGTACAGCTATCACAACGACCACGAACAAGGCTACCACCATTTTATGCTGAATAAAATCGTTAGTTCGCTGCATCAGTGAAGTAATAGATATCGGACTGTTTATATATGACATCTTCCTCTCTCTCTCTCTCTCTCTCTGTATATATATATATATATATATATATATATATATATATATATATATATATATATATATACGAAGCCTCTATGGTACGGTGGTAAAGTGTGCGTTTCGTACACAGAAGAACGAGGGTTCGCGCCCCGCCAGGGTAATAAACTTTGGGAGCGTTCTTCATGGCACGTACTGCATTGGCGGACACAAGGGGTGCTGTGGTTGAACCAGTGTCGCTTACTATAAAGGATTTTTGCACCCAGTCGGCTTGCGCGGGCCGATTACACTTGGTTCACAGACTACACACACATCCAAAGCCACTCCAACACAACAATTACACTTTCAAACACTTCTCACCCTACATACAGTCTCTACCAGACAGGCTAAGCCACTTGGTAGAGATACATTGGCTGTATCATCCCCACTTCGGTCGGGATAGGCCGGTCCTGCAGTGGACACTCAAACGGCTGATGAGATGAGAATTATATATATGCACGGGTGAACCAGGGTTCTCGCCCCGCTAGGGTAATAAACTTTGGAAGTGTTCACCCGGCCACGTGCTGCTTTGGCGGACATAAGGGGTGCTGTGGTTGAACCAGTGTCGCTTACTATGAAGTATGCTTGCACCCAGTCGGCTTCCGCGGACCGATTACACTTGGTTCACAGACTACACACACATCCAAGGCCACTCCAACACTACAATTAAACTTATAAGCACTTCTCACCCTACATACAGTCTCTACCAGACAGCCTAAGCCACTTGATAGAGATACTTTGGCTGTATCGTCCCGACTTCGGTCGGGATAGTCTGGTCCTGCCGTGGATACTCATTATATATATATATATATATATATATATATATATATATATATATATATATATATATATATATATATATATATGTGTGTGTGTGTGTGTGTGTGTGTGTGTGTGTGTGTGTGTGTGTGTGTAGGCTATATATAAGTCAAATTTCGCGTTCGAGTATTGTAACACCAATGGGAACAATTATTAGGGTCCAAAACGCCCCGTCAGAAAATATCAATGGACATCAAATTGAAACTGGCCCATCTGGGACCCAGTTCCAACCATCCTGCTAGGTTTCATCAAAATCTTTTTCCTAGTTATGGCTGCGCTAAACACACACACACACACACACACACACACACACACACACACACACACACAGGATTATAATATATTAGGTATAAGAGGGTATGCAGGTTGTACGAAGAATTAAAAAGATGGCAGGGCACGGAACAAAGTAGGAAGAAGGGAAGGTAAAAGGTGGGGCAAGAAAATAAATACTGTATGAGCGTGGACAACCATAGCCAGAGGAAAAAGGTGGTGTATGAAAGAATACATACGGAATGAGAGAGAGAGAGAGAGAGAGAGAGAGAGAGAGAGAGAGAGAGAGAGAGAGAGAGAGAGAGAGAGAGAGAGACAGACAGACAGACAGAGACCGAGAGGGAGAGAGAGAGACAGACAGAGACCGAAAGAGAGAGAGAGAGAGACAGAGACAGAGAGAGAGAGAATAAGTGGTGCAAAAGAATACAAATTGTGGAATAGAGAATAAATGTAAAGCTGTAGGAATAAAGCTGCCTAATGATCCACTCTGCTTTCTTTAAGGAAAAAATGGCATCGGCAAATCAGGAAGGCGACTTTTCACCGGACGTCGCCGAAGACAGAAGGAGAAGGAGGACGAAAATGGAAAAGCCTGGACGAATCATGGAAGGGAAAAGGCCAAGAAGAATATGACCAAAAAAACAAAGAAGGATTACCATGGCCAGAAGAAAAGCAAGAATAAGATAAAAGAAAATAAGAAAAGTCGTGAAAGGAAAACTATGAAAAATGCAAACAAAAACCAAAAGAATAGGCATCGTGAGCACAAGAAGAAGAGGCAGGAAGACAGAAAAGTCGGGAAGAAAAACAGAAAGCATGAAATGAGGATGAATGTTAACAGAACAGAAAAGAAAAACCGTCGGGCTCAAGAGACGAAACAGAAAAAGAAGAGCAAAGAAAACGGGAAAAACCGTGAAGGGTACAAGAAGAACAAGAAGAACAAATCAAGTAAATCCAGCCATAAAAAGCCAAGTAAACCAACGCTACCAAAGCCGGAAAAAGGTAAATAGAGAGACAGATAGATAGATAGATAGACATACTGGTAGATAAACAGATGGATAGACGGACAGACAAATGGTTTGATATAGTATGAACTCTCCAAGATGAAAAAAAAAAAAAAAATGAAGACATCAGGAATTTAGCAAATGCACTTGTTCAAGGAAATGTTACAAAGATATTTGTAACGATGTTTTGTAGATTTTTTTTTTTTCGTTCAGTATAATATAATAAACAAATACTAATGGAAAATCACGAGGAATAAAAAAAAAAAAAAAAGAAACGTTTACCATAACATAATAAAGTACTTGATTATGCACAGATTTTTTTTTATTAAAGAACACAAAAGCCAGTGCTTATGCCCAACAGAACCCGGCTGATATGTCAGCTGGAGTGGCAGTTGGCTCAGCAATGTGAAACAGTCGTGCCCCTGTGCAGATGTGTATCTATGAGAGGAAATTGGAATCGCCGGCGCACTTCACATTAGCTACGTCATGTGCAGTTGGCCGACACAGTAGTTGCCAGTTTTGGTCCTATTCATACACTGTATTGCAAAACCACATCATAAGCCAGAGATGTTTTCCAGACAATTATTACCATACAAATCGTATTACATATTCGTGGCAACTGGCAGACGGACGTTTTAGGAAGCAAGAAGGACTTTAATAGCATTTCTGAAACTAAGTGTGGTATATATATATATATATATATATATATATATATATATATATATATATATATATATATATATATATATATATATATATATATATATATATATATATATATATATATATATATATATATATATATATATATATATATATATAAACAACTATAAAGTATCCTTAGGACGGGGACTTAGAGTAACTTATTAACTTCTTTCAGGCTGCGTGCAAGAGAAGGGCTGCTCTAAACAGCAAGGAATATGTGTTAAGGGCGACTGTGCTTCAGGCTACGCAGGGTATCCGAACCTGTGTAAACACTCGTGCCAGTGTTGCGTTCCTACTTCTAGAGGTAAATCACAGGCTTTGGTTATCACCAACTGTTTGTTTGAAATCATAGCTGGCGGTGCTGTTCCTCATCGTTTGCACATCACGCTGCAGGTACTATGCTAGAGGTAACCCTATGTTCCTGGTTTTCCTAGATCTTCTAAACGTCATTTTTGTGTACCAGTGTGAGTAATTTTAGATTCGTAACAACCCATGAAAGTATCCTACCACCTAATTTGTCCATCATGATGTTGTTTCATAATATTGGTCACCCTTCTGCAATGGTAGCAGTTTCCCGCGGAAAACAAATGAATGACAGTATAAATTATACATGAGCAGTACGATAATGTTACCTTCAATAGTATTTTAGACAGATTTCCATTAATTTTTGTTTACTACAGAGGCGGAATCACGTTAAGTCTACACATGACATACCCCCAAACTGATCGCAACCAGCCAGTAGATAGGACAATGAAAAATCAAAACGGCGTGAACTGACTAATTATGGGAAGGAGAATTGCAGCGATTCATTCATTTATTTTTCATTCTTTTATTTTTCCATTACCTAGCTGACCCTCGTTTTTGCGACGTTAAAAGTCAAGATACTTTGAATAATACTGATATCGCATATTGACTATCGTGCTGTACCCGTTTTCGCGAGAACCAAGAGTCAAAACGATTTTGAGTTTTGAGCATGACTAGTCAAGATTAGTCAATGTTCCTCCCGAGGTATTTTGACTGATACTGACTTTACATTTTGTAAACAAACCCAGTGCCACCGAAGTCGAGCTAAACTCGATAGAAAGAAGAAAGTACATATGACCTATTGAGACATAATGTGGTCACATATCAGTTTATTTGACATGGAGAATCCAAATTTGCTGTCAGTTGACACCTATGGCGGCTCCATATAGAAGCAACTTTATTAAAAGTTCTTCATTTAATCCCATCGAGACATAAAAGTGGTCCCATATAAGGTTTTTTGACATGGCTAGTTACTTTATACAATAAACTGTTTAAAACAAGACCCTGCCACAGGCCTCAGAGCAAATCTACTCTGGTTTTACCCAAATGCAGTCACAACGTAAGGGTCTTGAGGATTTTGAAAAATCTACCTTGTGTCCAACAACAATGGTACAGCTCCCCTTTCATCTGACGCCAAAATTTCAAGCAAAAGCCCCGTCTGGTAGGTCACATGAATGTCATTTAATCCCCCTATTTGCAGAAAATCTCCCAAGGCAGCTATATGGCGCACGAAAGAATGTTTACAGATGGCTCTGAGGTAAAGGCAATACAATCTTGCCGACCCGTTTTCGCGACACTTACTTGAAACTCAGTATCAGTCAAAATGGATGTCAAGATGATCTTGAAACTGTCGCGAAAACGCGACTCTGTCAGTTCTTTCCCTGCTTATGTCGCAGAGTTCAGTCCTAAGCAGGTAATATCTATGGAATGCCTGTGAGCAAGTAACTAGGACAGCCTGAATCGCATATTACAATATGCAGGCAGGAGAGTCAGGGATGCCAAGAACGGTATATTATCATCACATTCTAAAAATTACAATATAAAAGTTTGAAGCTTGCCTCTTCTTTAGCAGTGTTTGTTTTAAGGAAACAGCAGAAAGTGAGACTAAACTTACTTTTACCTAAATCCTCCACCGTACAGTATTAGGATTCCTTAATTTGAATAATGTAATTTACAAACAGCATTATCATCAGACCTTGGTCATTGTTCTATCATTAGGCACATATTATCTGGTTAGGATAGTTCTTTTTTCTTATGAAGGGTGTATAGTTTTGTTTGGAGATAAGAAAGTAGTTTAATTCTTAATTGAAGTGAAGGAGTTAGAAGTGAGATGACATCATGACATTGGAAGTGTTAATGGACTTTTTCTCCTATCCCTTACACTGTGAGTGGTTTCTGATCAGCAATATGAAATAGCCTGAATATAGAAAGATTTAGATTATAAATAAAAGGGAGGGAGCTAGTTCATTTGTAATTGTTGGGTTACTGATTCAAGAGTGAGAGCAGTGGAAATGAGTTACATGAGAGGAGCGTGTGGAGTGACATGGAGGGACAGGTTGACGAATGAAGAAGTGAAAGAACGTTGTGGATGTGGATGTGGATGTGATCGAGGAAAGGTATTTGCCTTCTTAGTGTGACTGGAAAATTATATGGTAGAAAACTCATTGATGGGGTTAGGCATAAGACAGAGGAGCCAGTTGGAGAAGAACAAGGGGGATTTAAGAAGGGAAAAGGGTGTGTAGATCAGATATTTGTTCTAAAATGTTTAGTGGAGAAGTATCTAGAGAAGGGAAAGAAAGTGTATGCTGCCTTCATGGACTTGGAGAAAGCATATGACAGAGTAGATAGGAAAGATATGTGGAAAGTATTAATAATATATGGAGTGGAGCGGAAATCGCTGAGTGCTGTGAAGAATATGTACGAGGGAGCAAGGGCTACGGTGTGAGTGGAGAGCGAGCTGAGTGAGTTCTTTGATCTAAATGTGGGACTGAAACAGGGATGTGTGATGTCTCCATGGTTGTTTAATATGCACATGGATGGGGTTGTAAAGGAGGTGCAAGGTAGGGCAGTGGATGTGCAGGTGGCTCTAATAAATGAGGGTGAGGTGTGGAAGATTCCGGTATTGCTGTTTGCTGATTATAGATTATTGTTGAGTGAAGATGCATGGGAGTTGCAAGGTTTGGTGAATGAATCTGTGACAGTGTGTAAGAAGAGGAATCTGAAATTTAATGTAAGGAAGACTAAAGTTATGGTGTTTGGGAGGAATGAAATCACAGAATGCACAGTGAGGTTGGATGGTGAGGATATGGAGAATGTGAGTGCATTCGAGTACTTGGGTAGTGTGATAAGTAAGGCTGGAAGTTTGGGGGATGAAGTGCTTGAAAGGGTACAGCACGGAAGGAAGGTTGTTGATTCACTGAAAGCGGTGATGAGACACTGGGAGGTGAGTATGGAAGTTAAGAAGTCACTGCATAACAGTACTGTGATCCCTACCCTGACGTATGGAAGCGAGGTGAGGACCTTGCTAGAGGGGAACAAGTCAAGAGTGAGAGCAGTGGACATGAGTTACATGAGAGGAGCATGTGGAGTGACGTGGAAGGACAGGTTGACGAATGAAGGAGTGAAAGAACGTTGTGAGGTGGATGTGGATGTGATTGAGAAAATTAGGAGAAATAGACTGAGGTGATTTGAACGTGTGGAGAGAATGGAGAATGAAAGACTGACTAAGAGGATGCAGATAGGTGAAGTGGAGGGAGGGAGAGGGAGGGGGAGACAGAGGATGAGATGGAGGGATGGAGTTTTGAGGTATATGAGGGAGGGGGGAGTGAGTTGGGGGGGGGCAGTCAACTGGTGGGTGGCAGAGCGACTTGGATGCGTGTTGTCTGCGGCCACCCTTTGCGGGAGTAGGGCATCGGGCTATAATTAGATAGATAGACTAATTCTTCTTATAGAATTTTCTGGATTTTTTCCAGCTATTTTAGTGCAACCTATCCACATCCATTCCTCAATGGTGAGCAATATTCGAACTGAGAGAGAACAAGACTCTGGTAAATTACAGTTAACTGCGCCTCAATGAAGTCGTAACGGATTTTGTAAAATAATTCAAGTTTCTTTGAGGAGGTCCTAGTGGTCTAACATGAGAGGTCCAACTGAGGGTATCGTTAAGCAAAACAACGTGAATTTCATTACTTGTTGAGATAGGAATATTGGTTGCACTGAAGGTAATATAGGAATTAGGCATTATCTGTCTATGATTAGATTGGATATATTTGGTTGTCCTAGCATGAAATGTATTACCAGCAGGAAAATAAAATAAAGGGGACCACGAAGCTTCGTATGCATTTCAAAATGTTTTGAACTGCAGACGAATTCATGATAGTCCAATTTATTTCATTTTCCTGCGAGTTACGCAACATATTTTTTGATCGCGTACTCATGTGATGATGCTTTCATATACAACTTACCCTTCCTTCCATACGCTATTGTCTCTCTCATTCACCCACCTAGATCATCCCTGTCTCTCCATTATCATTTCCGTCCTATCTTCATCTACTTCACCAACATATACATCTCTCAGTCCTTCCCTTTTCATTCCTCCAACGTTTTGCAGGTTGCAAGCAAAATAAAAAGTGCACCAAGAAGGGAGGCTTGTGCGTAGAAGGCAAATGTGCACCAGGTTACAAAGGCAAGAGCAAGTTGTGTGCAGGTGCCAAGTGCCAGTGTTGTGTGCCTTCATGTAGAGGTAAGTGCTGGGAGATGGAAGGGGGAGGCTAGAAATGATAATAATAATAAAAATCATCATCATCATCATCATCATCATCATCATCATCATCATCAACAATCATCATCATCATCATATTTCCGGATGTTGAAACTGAAGTGGGGAGAGTCCAGAAATCAGGAACTTTAATACACTGAAGCAGAATAACCAGACAATCATCATCATCATCATCATAATACTCATTACAATGACCCAGATTCTCACAGCTAGCTTTGGATATGCAGGATCCTAGAACATGTGCCAGAAACTGCCAGAGTACAGGAGTAGAACAGCTAATTATCAACATCATCAGTGACACATGATTCCAGTGATTTCTTTTTGCTTTGTCTGTGACTCTTCCCCATATAATGTTGGGAGAGTGCAGTGCCATACTACCGATTGTAATGGTGTGTGTGTGTGTGTGTGTGTGTGTGTGTGTGTGTGTGTGTGTGTGTGTGTGTGTGTGTGTGTGTGTGTGTGTGTGTGTGCTCCAAGTGAAAAATAAATCGTGTCTCTATAAAGTAACTGTTGACCGCATTTTTTAAGCAGGTGATCCAGCTCGGTGGCTAGTGCAACTGGTCAGGTCTGGAAATTCCAGTTTAGAGTCAAATTAGAGCATAGTATAAACTGTCCTAAGTCCCAGGTTTGCCCGAGTATAAAGGCCATCCCGCAGTAGAACCAGTGCTATCGACACTACGCATGCTGAGATACCTATGCTGATCTCACACCATAAGACGTGTTTCTCCAGCTTTGCTCGAAGATAACGATTCCTTTACACAAGATGGCCAGTTATGTACCATGGTTATGATTATTTTTTTTTTTTCTGGCGAAAGTTAAATATAATTTGGTACATGAAACAAACATCAGAGGAAGAGACACTGAGTACTGAAGACAGTTTAAAACGGCCGTTGAAATAACTGAAAATTATATAAAAAAAAGATGGTACATGGGACAGGCAATCCATACAATCTCAGGAAAGGCTGGTGATTTTTTTTTTTTTTTTTCACGTAAGATGAACAGGTGAAGGGAAAACCAACTCAATAAAATATATACATAAACCAAATTATAGGTGTCCTCTGTTGACATAAACCTGTAATAGTTGGACTTGAACTGCTGTACGTTGAAGTTTGGAGGCGTGGGTGGAGAAAAAATAAGTGGGGAAAGCGAGTTCCAAAGAGTAGCGATTCGGGAAATAAGGGAATTCTGATGGCAGGATTAATTCTTTTACATATTTCTCACTATGGAAAGAATTTTTTTCTCATCTAAACGTAAATCTTCGCAAGATCTTTATACAATAAATAACTGTGTACTTGTTTGTTTTTTAAGGACCTCATTATCGTTACATTACAATCCAACATAACTGGGCTAAATCTGTACACTAAACAGGCAAAAGCTGGCTTGATCATGATTTTTAATATGAACACGGCCTACAAAAGCACAGCCTATCAATCTTTTTGTCTTTTACGGGTCCCAAGCGTAATGTAACATATTTCATACACATTTTTTTATATCATACATACTCTGCAAGGAACTACTGAGAAAAATATAATACAGAGCACGGGGAGGCAAAGCAGTGAAGAGAAGATCTGTCAAACAGGCCGTGCCTTAACCCCTTAACCACGGGGCGTCACTTTCATGACGCTTGGGAGCAAGGGATCATACCGCGGGGTGTCACTTTTGAGATTCTGTGTTATTTTGAATTTGCCTGGGCTTTCAAGTGGTGGCTTGTATCATCTATCAGTACTGTCAATGTCCAACACTAGTCAGCACTCCTAATCTCATCTGTACTCCCATCCATTGTTGACAATTTAGTCATTTCTCCCTGTTCTTGACTCCCCTCCCTACCTCCCCTCCATTATCCTCTCCTCTCACCTGCCCGGCCGTGCTATGCTAAGAAAATCTGCCCTGGAATTTTCCACTGATTTCATCCATTGAAATAAGCCCTATGCCCTATTCTTATACCATATAATATACATAAAAAAGAAATAAGGTAAGTGATAGTGCCATACACCTGGAATTGGCTAATTATCACCTAACAACACCTCACATGCACTCGTTCTTTAATTTTCGCTGTTTATTTCCCCTTGAAATATGCCGTATAATCTATTCTCGTAATAAAAATATATATAAGAAAGGAAGGGAGAAGCCTAAGTGATATTTACATTCAATGGAACTACCTAATTTATTATGTATTGTCTAGATTTCCCACCAATCATTTCATAGCGTATATATTAGCAGCTGTCACCACGCTGACATTGGCAGCACTGCACTCCCCCTAGGCCACCAGTCCACCACACTGTATTCAGTTTACTGTCGTCTTTCAAGGTGAAACCACGTCGGATTCGCGCCTGTCCAATTCTACCACTTTTAGCCCCATGCAAAGGGCCCTGTGACCTCTACCCCCTACTAAACCTCGTGTGGAAAGAGGTAAAGGGCTAAATGACTGCTGTGGAACGTGAACTGGCTAATTTATCAATGAAAATGATGGACAGTGACTACGATCTTCCTGGTGAGTAAAACAGTGCAAGTGGAAATGTAAATAATGTGTAAATAATGTGTAAACAGCAAGTGAAAGCAATGAATGTAAATATAAGTGAACAGTGGAAAATAGTTTTATAAGTTACTGCAAGTGACAGTGCATAACACAGTGTAAATAAAATCTATCTATCTATCTATTGCCAGACGCCTCAATCCCGTTTGGGGTGGCCACAAACAAATCGCCTCCAAGTCGCCCTGTCCCCCGCCATTTCACTGCCCTGCTCCCAACTCACACCCCCCTCTCTCATATACCTCTCCACCCCATCCCTCCATCTCATCCTCGGCCTCCCCCTCCCTCTTCCCCCCTCCACCTCACTCG
The DNA here is from genome assembly GCF_032717465.1 of Coenobita brevimanus. Classification (NCBI taxonomy): domain Eukaryota; kingdom Metazoa; phylum Arthropoda; class Malacostraca; order Decapoda; family Coenobitidae; genus Coenobita; species Coenobita brevimanus. Next base: position 32,691,673 of record NC_137006.1, read on the forward strand.
CATACACTCTCTTCGTCAGTCTTTCACCCTCCATCCTCTCCACATGTACAAACCACCTCAGTGTGTTCCTCATAACGCTCCCTATCAAATCCACATCAACACCACAACGTTCCTTTATATCCTCATTCGTCAGCCTATCTCTCCATGTGACTCCAAAGGTTCCTCTTAAATAACTCATTTCCACTGCTCTCACTCTTGACTTGTGTCCTTCCAACAACGTCCAAGCTTCACTTCCGTACGTTAGAGTTGGTATCACAATACTGTCATGTAGTAACTTTTTCACTTCCATGCTCACTTCCCTGTTTCTTATCACTGCTTTCAAAGAACCAGCAACCTTTCTTCCCTGCTGTACCCTTTCAAGCACTTCACCCTCCAAACCTCCATCCTTACTCATCACACTGCCCAAGTACTTAAACCTACTCACATTTTCCAATTCCTCACCATCCAACCTCGCTGTACAGTCACTGACTTCACCTCTCTCAAAGGCCATCACTTTACTCTTCCCTACATTCACCTTCAGATTCCGTTTCTTACACACTCTCCCAAACTCATCCACCAAGCCTTGCAGCTCCCCTTCGCCTTCACTCAACAACACAGTATCATCTGCAAACAACAGTACAGGGAGTTTCCAAACACTATCCTCTCTCACCAGGGCCACTCCAACATCCACTACCCTACCTTGTATCTCTTTTATTACCCCATCCATGTACAGATTGAACGACCATGGAGACATGACACATCCCTGTTTCAAACCAACTTTCAAAGAGAAAAATTCACTTAGTTCACCATCCACACGCACTGCAGCCTTCGCACCATCGTACATACTCTTCACAGCATTCAACAACTTCCCATCTACTCCATATATTCTTAACACTTTCCACAATCCTTGTCTATCCACCGTGTCATATGCTTTCTCCAAATCCATGAAAGCCGCATACAACTTCTTTCCCTTCTCTAGAAACTTTTCCACTAAAGATCTAAGAATGAATATCTGATCTACACAACCTCTTCCCTTCCTAAAGCCTCCCTGTTCTTCTCCAACTAATTTCTCTGTTCTTTCTCTAACTCTGTCAATAAGTATCCTACCATTCACTTTTCCTATTATACTAAGAAGACAAATGCCCCTATGATTACAACACACTTCTTTTTCCCCTTTTCCTTTGTACAAGGGAATAATTATACCTGACTTCCAATCCTCCGGGACTCTACCTTCCTCCCAGGCTAATCTGCACATCTTCCACATCCATTCTACTACTATCTCTCCCCCATGCTTCAGCATTTCACCACACACTCCATCAATTCCTGGGGCTTTCCCAGATTTAACTTTCTTCATTGCTTCCACAACTTCTATCCTACTGATTTCTTCCTGTCTTCTCACCTCCCTCCTTCTCCCAGCCATTCCCCAGCCACTTATACTCGCATTACTTCCATCCTCTACGTTCAGCAATTCCTTAAAGTGTTCTCTCCATCTGCTCACTTTTTCTCCCTTCTCCACTAGTAATCTACCATTTTTATCTTTCACTCCCCTGCTAACTTCACTTCCACCCTGTCTTACTCTTTTCACCTCTTTCCAGAACATTTTCTTACAGTCCCTCCACTTTACACTCAAATTCCTTCCAAATTCCTCATCCACTCTCTTCTTACTCTCTCTTACTAATCTTTTCACCTCCCTCTTTCTTTCTACATATAACTCTCTCTTCCGCCTCTCAACTTCTTCCACGCCCCTATTTCTCATCCATTCATTGTATGCTTTCTTCTTTTGTGCCACAGCCTGTTTCACCTCTTCAGTCCACCACGCTGTTCCTTGCACCCCCCTCCGTCTTCTCTTCCTTCCACACACCACATCACATGCTGCACATATTTCTTCTGTAAATATGCTACACACACCTTCCACGTCTCCCATCTGCTCCAATTCATATTTGCCCAATCGTTCCTCCACTTCTCTCTTATACTCTGCCTTTTTCTCATCCTCTTGTAACCTTTCCACTCTCTTTGCAACTATTCCTTCCTCTCGTCTTTCCCTTCTTCTATTTCTCCATTCTAATTGGACCTTGATTCTGGCCACCACCAAGTAGTGGTCAGAAAGTCCACTCCCCCAACCTCTATAAACTCTTGCATCCATTACACATCTTCGCATCCTTTCATCCACACACACAATGTAAATAAAATAGAGAATGTAAATAAAAATGTAAATGAGTAATAAGAATACGAGTGTATATACTAGGAGTAATGAAAGTGAAAGTTTCACTCTAGCATGTATGAATACTAAGAGTTATGAAAGTGGAAGTGAAAGTGACAGATTCACTCTCAACGCTAGTATACAGGACGAGGAAGTGAATGCTATATATTTTACTGAAAGAGAAATTGAATGCCGAGAGTGACAATAAACTACTATTATTGAAGGAAACTTATGGATAAAGACTGCAGATATATATATATGTGTTATATAGTAATAGAAATATAAAGTGTGAGTGTTTTTATGAATAATAAATGACAGAACACCAGCGGCGGATAAGCGAAAGTGGGAAGGTCATACGTGCTCGTAATTTTCATTGCTTTCATTTTTTTTTTTTTTTGAGTATGGATTCCAAACTATTTGAGAATCATAGAATAGTGTTTCTAGTGATAATATCAGGCTGTGGTAATCATATTACGGGTTGTTGGGAAGTGTAAAGTGGAGACTTCGTTACCCAAATTCAGAGGTCTCCACAAGTCCTACGGTACTCGACGGAGGCTCAACAAACATCCCAGGAGAAAGCTGAAGGTATGTGCCATAAGCATATATAATTTTAATATTATAGGACTAATAACTGATTTTTGGCAAATATTTTTAGAAAGTCTGTCGGAGCACGAATATGCCCGCGAGACACACAAGTCAAGCAAAAACAACCCCGCAGTTTAGGGGTTAAGCACCACATGGCTTCTGATGTGAATCACCTAACTAATTAGAGATTGTACTGTTGAGGCCAGGTGTAGTAATCCACCCTCCTCCAGCCAACATGTGAATGTGGCAGAGCCACTGTCTTCGTCACCACAGTTGCCTGCTATACATTTCTGTCTGTTCTAACCCTTAAGCTCAAGACTTATTTTCATAGGTATATTTGACGTGACATACACGGAGTGAATTCGACACAAGTAACTTAAGTGTAAGTAATGCATTTTCTTGTATTACATAGTAAAATAGCGAACAGACATCGCAGTATAGACTTGGTTCAACTCCTCGATTTCCACTAGATCTGAACCCTTCAGTCACACCGAGAGCTGAGCCCAAGGATTCATTTGCTAACATGAGCGAAAGGCAGAGTGAGTGGTGGAATGCTACTGCATACTGAAGAAATACAAAAGGAAAGGATAGTCACAGTCATGGAGTAAGAGACATTGTATCAATTAGTGTTTAAAACACACACACACACACACACACACACACACACTATCACGGGGTTTTTAAAATATCACGGGGTTTTTAAAATAAATGCTAAATATTATTTAATTGATAATAATATTCAATAATATTGAAGAGCAGGGACAATGATTGTCTTACTAAATCAAGCAACGATTACTTTATGCTAGCTTGCTTCGCACGATTCTCTAAAAACGAGAATTTATAAACTTTCTCGACAGTACACAGCAGAGACTAATCACTCAATTGCTGTTTATTTGTACTGTAGCCTCTGGAGAAAGTTACTTCACCCCTGACAATAAATAACTAATACTAGTAACAGTATCAGGTTCTTGCTGGTGCTTAACTCCTAGGTGGCACAACGGATTTTAAGCTTAATACAACAAGACTGGCCTAAGTACCAGTTATGAATAGCAAAACGTTTATGCAAGCTAGGAGCTATAAGAGGAATAAGCTTAATTGTGGAGAAATGAAACAAGAGTTTACATTACATTAAGCTCAAATAAAGAACTGTTAAATTCATTGATTACAAAAATAAATTTGATGTTACACTTCAAATGAATTCAAATAAAGAGATCGTACTCACTCACTCACACAAGAGCTAAATCCTTACGCCTAGGAAAAACACCTTAATTAAACTCTTAAGACTAGGAAAATACAAAAAGGAAATACTGGTCGATGAATGCGGTGTATCACCCAAAGCTGGAGAGCTAAGGGTGGGAGCTTGGAGAAACTGTGTCAAGCGGAGTCTGGGTACTAGCTGACCTCTCTCTACTCTCATCCTGGAGCACAGGACCTCTCTCGGTCACAGCAAACACTCAACTGAGTAAGTCGTGGGAAAAAAAGGGAGCACTAGGCCACATTTTTCTAATGGTCGAGTGAGCAAAATGTGCCCAAAACAAATCGCTCAGCTGAAGCGCTAATGTCTCACACAAAGACGATCACGTATGACAATGAAAAATTGATTTGACAAAGCTTCCGTCCGAATTAGCGGTTAACTGAACGATACACAGTGAGTTTTCCACTAGTAGTTCGTGGCTTTTCACAAAAGGGAAATGTCTCGAATTTGATTCGTGACATTACGCCCCTACAAAATTAAATTTTTTCCTTATGGGAAAAAATTTGTGGATATATATATATATATGTACACATCCTAACTCAGTCACACAAGATCCACACTGTGGTGTGTGTGCTATCCTGCTACAGGAGAAAGTCGCAGTCGCCAGTGAGCGAAAAAACCTCGTATTTACGTTAATAGAAGCAAGCTTGAGGGAAAAACTCCATGACGACAGTGAAAATCCTGTACTCAGGTCAAACTGAGTGAAAATTCGCTACATTTACACTGACAACTAATTGTTGTGTAGCGTGGTGTATGTAATACACGGTGTAGGTGTGACAGTTGTAGTGTAACTGTACCTATGTGTAAAATGACACAGTAAATAATAATATGGCGACAACTAAGGCAGAGGAGAAGAGGCGGCAGCGTGCGGCAGAAGATCAGCTGGCCCGCACAGCAAAACTGCTACACCCATTGCAGTACCTGCAAAACCAATTAAGGTGGAGCATCAAAAATGTCAATGAGACAAAATTCTTATTAAGTTACAATTACTCTCTCTGCCTAGCAATCAGTACATGCTACGAAAAGTACGCTCTGGCTGAAAAATACAAGTGACAGCCTAAGCTTCGTACATTCGAGGTCGCCATTAATTATAGCACACGATTGCTGTCAGCAAGTTGAGAATCCTTGTGCAAACTCGGGTCTTCCATAGCCTCGAACTGCACACGGGTCCTCAACCTGTGCCTTAACCTACAGTACTTATATTAATATCGGGGAGCTGAGAATCCTTGTGCAAACTCGGGTCTTCCATAGCCTCGAGTCGCCTCTGCGGAGTTCTCACTTCCCCCTTTACCTACAGTACTTATATTAATATCGGGGAGCTGAGAATCCTTGTGCAAACTCGGGTCTTCCATAGCCTCAAGTCGCCTCTGTGGAGTTCTCTCTCACTCTCCCCTTAACCTACAGTACTTATATTAGTACCGGGAAGCTGAGAATCCTTGTGCAAACTCGGGTCTTCCATAGCCTCGAGTCGCCTCTGCGGAGTTCTCTCTCGAACTTCCCCCTTAACCTACAGTACTTATATTAGTATCGGGGAGCTGAGAATCCTTGTGCAAACTCGGGTCTTCCATAGCCTCGAGTTTCCTCTGCGGAGTTCTCTCTCGAACTTCCCCCTTAACCTATGGTACATGATATGTATGTACAGGCCCTGGACATACTGTGTCCTGTGGGGCCAACAAGTGAGACGTCAGGTCTACACTCACTTCACCACTATCCTGTCTCTCAACCTCAGAGATTACAGGTGTGGTTACGAATGGCACAGGAAGGGCATGTCCCTGATTAGTGGTGTTACTTTGACACACACTGCAGGAACGGACAAAACTATCTATGTCTCATCCCATCCCTGGCCAGAAAAAGTCAGCTCGGATACGGCCCTGGGTCTTCCTTTTGCCCATGTGACCTCCTGAGGCTGAACAATGACCCCATTGTAACACTGCTAGGCGGTACTTGGCAGGAACGACAAACTGCAGTCGAACCTCGCCCTCGGGTGTTCGTGACTCACGGTAGAGCTGTCCTTGTTTACGAAGGAACTTGGCTCGACCTCCCCGTGAATCCTTTATCACTCGACCCTTTTGTTTGTTCCACACGGCAGCAAGTGTCGGGTCAGAATGTTGTTCTTGTAGAACAAGTTGACTACACATCAGATCTTGCGGCGATTCAATGATCACTGGGGTGACACAGTCTGGAGCCTCAGCCACGGCTCGTGTTACCGCAGCAGCCGAAGTCTGAGTAGCGTCATCATCGGAGCAACTATCCTTGACTCTGTGAATGTTGCCTACAATTAGGTCAAATAAAGGTTCTGGCATGACAACTGCAAGTGTCGTACCAGTATAAAATGGAGATGCCACCTGGATACATGCCTCAGGGAACAATCTCACTGATCCATCAATAAGGTTTGCATGGATCTGTCGACCTGTATACTGCTCAGGCCGAACTAGACTCTGCTTGACAGAGCAACCTGAGGAACCATTATCTCTCAGGACCTTCACAGGAATGTCTCCCACAAACCCTGGCTGAACAAGGAAGGTACTGTCACCTGTGGGAGGGCCTGTGGAGGAAGCAGCTAGCCACTCATGAGGCTGCTGAATTGATGCGGCAAACATTGTGCCTTGAGAATTAAATTGGGAAGATGGATCATTGGCCATCTGTGGAGGGGGGTTCACTTTCACTGTGGGACTAGTGAACTGTGGGGAAGTACCCATACTGGTAGGGACGTGACCACCGTGCTGCTGCTGAGGAATGAAGGCTGCATTCGCTTCCTGCCTCTTTTGAGCTGGTGGTGAAAAAGTTTGTCCTGACGGTCGGTTGCGTGGCTGATACTGCTGCTGGTTAGGGTACTTGTTGTACCTCTTCCACTCAGATTTCTGAGTGTTTTGCCCCTGGTCCTTCCACTGCGGTTTTGGACCTTGGCCATTATTCTGAGAATGGCCTTGTTGGTGGGGTTCAATCTGAGACGGTTTCCCAGACTTGGCAGTATCTTTTCTGCTCCAGGTGTTTTGCTTACGAGTTTGATACCCGTATGCAGTGAAATACGCGTCAGCCTTTTCTGCCATTTGGCTGGCATCTTTCACCTGGCAGATCTTAAGCTGTGCTATGAGCTCAGCAGGCCACGACCTCTCTAGCTGTGTACGCAGGATAAGGTCAATTATCCCCTCACGTGTGGAAGGAGTTTCATCTTTCTCTATCCACTCACCTAAGTAAGCAGTGAGACGATCAAGGAACTGAACAGCTGTCTCCTTGTCTTGGAGACGAGCTCACATGAACTGAACTTTGGCGTCGTCTACTGTGAGACCATACGCCTTAATGAGTGCAGCTTTCATCATCTCATACGTGAGATTGTCTCCACGAATTCTGTGGAGAATATCGAGGGCAGGGCCCTCAAATAAACTAAGAAATTGGATCCGCTTAGCTGCCTCATCCAGTTGATACATGTCTGCCATGTCCTCAAAACGAGCTATGTACAGCTCAATTCGCTCGCTTTCCTTGTATGAAGGAAGCTTGATGCGTGGGGTAGCCAGGACATGTGTAGGAAGAACGCTCGTGGAGCTTGGACCAACTGCATCGGATGTGTCTGAAGCCAAGGAATCTCGCTTGAGCTTCAGCACTTCAAGTTCATGTTTTTCTCGTGCCTCACGTTCGGCACGTTCATATTCACGTTGTTCCCGCACGTGTTCTAAGTCGAGTTTGCGCTGTTTTCGGTCGTGTTTGCGCTCCTTTTCGCGTTCCTCACGCTGTTCTCGCTCGTATTCGCGCTGTTCTCGCTCGTATTCCCGCTGAATCTTACGCTCTTCACGGGCATCATTCTCGCGCTGCTGCTCCTGATTATGCCGTGAGAGTATATACTCTTTAATTTCGGTTGGGTCCGAAAGACCCATTTCTTTGGCTTCCTGTAAAAATACAGTGGTAGCCATGGCGCTAATTTATTAAGCAAACCGAAACTGAGTACTGACTGCTTCGCAAACGAATACTAATAAACACAAGTAAAGAGTACAGACACAAGCTAGTGGTGACCAGTCTTATCTAGTTAACTGGCAAAGATTAGAGCAAAAATGCAAATGACTGGGAAGACTCAATAATTAACGCAATGGGTACGGCTGCTACCCAGGAGCGAATAAAATCGTCTGGCGTTACCAAGAATAAACTAGAGTTAAGTACTCTATTGATTAATAAAGCAAAAATTCACTTGCTAAATTAACTGTAAACACCAGTAAACTTGTGCCTATAAACTTTAATGATAAATACCTAAATATGAACGAGTGAGCACTATCTCGTGAATAGCTTTAGAGCTAGGAGCTAATATCCTGGAATGAGGTCGCCAATTGTCACAGTGTTTTTATAATATCACGGGGTTTTTAAAATAAATGCTAAATATTATTTAACTGATAATAATATTCAATAATATTGAAGAGCAGGGACAATGATTGTCTTACTAAATCAAGCAACGATTACTTTACGCTAGCTTGCTTCGCACGATTCTCTAAGAACGAGAATTTATAAACTTTCTCGACAGTACACAGCAGAGACTAATCACTCAATTGCTGTTTATTTGTACTGTAGCCTCTGGAAAAGGTTACTTCACCCCTGACAATAAATAACTAATACTAGTAACAGTATCAGGTTCTTGCTGGTGCTTAACTCCTAGGTGGCACAACGGATTTTAAGCTTAATACAACAAGACTGGCCTAAGTACCAGTTATGAATAACAAAACGTTTATGCAAGCTAGGAGCTATAAGAGGAATAAGCTTAACTGTGGAGAAATGAAACAAGAGTTTACATTATATTAAGCTCAAAAAAAGAACTGTTAAATTTATTGATTACAAAAATAAATTTAACGTTACACTTCAAATGAATTCAAATAAAGAGATCGTACTCACTCACTCACACAAGAGCTAAATCCTTACGCCTAAGAAAAACACCTTAATTAAACTCTTAAGACTAGGAAGATACAAAAAGGAAATACTGGTCGATGAATGCGATGTATCACCCAAAGCTGGAGAGCTAAGGGTGGGAGCTTGGAGAAACTGTGTCAAGCGGAGTCTGGGTACTAGCTGACCTCTCTCTACTCTCATCCTGGAGCACAGGACCTCTCTCCGTCACAGCAAACACTCGACTGAGTAAGTCGTGGGATAAAAAGGGAACACTAGGCCGCATTTTTCTAATGGTCGAGTGAGCGAAACGCGCCAAAAACAAATCGCTCAGAGGAAGCGCTAATTTCTCACACAAAGACGATCACGTATGACAATGAAAAATTGATTTGACAAAGCTTCCGTCCGAATGAGCGGTTAACTGAACGATACACAGTGAGTTTTCCACTAATAGTTCGTGGCTTCTCACAAAAGGGAAATGTCGCGAATTTGATTCGTGACACACACACACACACACACACACACATTATGGAGTAAGAGACATTGTATCACTTAGTGATTCTTAACACACACACACACACACACACACACACACACACACACACACACACACACACACACACACACACACACACACACACACACACACACACACACACTATAGCACCAGTCGAGCAGGGCAGTACTCCCAAGGTGGATGGAAAGCTGATGACAGGGAGAGCTGGAGCTCCAGTTTCATCAGCCCTTGGGACTAGGTCCCTTTGCTGAACTTTTTCAGTGTCTCAGTAACACAGAGAGTAGACCAGCATGTTCTCCAATACAAGTTTTACTATCAACACCAAACTACATGGACATTACCCAGTACACTTCTTTTTCCAAAATTTAAAGAAATCATGGCAGCACAACACGTGGCCTCGGAGTCCTCAGGGGGTGGACCATAAATGCCCCCCCCCCTTCCGCCCGTCTCCCGGTGACGACTTGAGCTGCCTGGAACCACTGTCTGACTCTCTTCTTCATCATTTCTGCAACATTCGCTGCCTTTCCTCTAACTTCCACTCTGTTGAGCACCACCTCTCCTTCTCTAAACCTCACCTTCTTTTTCTGACCGAGACTCAGCTGTCTGAGGCAACTGACAGCAGACCCTTTTCTGAATCCTTCTACTTTCTCTATACTCATTTCAAAGCCAAAGGTGGCTGTTGTGTATATTTATCACCAACGATTTATCTTGCTCTTGTGTTCCAGAACTCGATTCTTCTGAATTCTCTACACTCTGGCTTCGGCTTTCCTGTCATTCTCTGACTAAATATATCTGCGCTGTTTACTTATCTCCTAATTCTACAGACCATCAAATATTCTTTGACTATCTTACTTCTACGATGGAACACATTCCATCCATTTCTCTTTTCTCTGAAAGCTCCATGCTAGGAGATTTCAATGTTCACCACCACCTTCAGCTCTCCTCTCCTTTCACTGATCCACCTGGTGAACAAGCCTACACCTTTTCTATCCTTAGTGACCTAGAGCAGCTTGTACAGCACCCTACCCGTATCCCTGACCGGCTTAGAGAGCGCTCCAACATACTTGACCTTTTCCTTACAACTAATCATTCTGGTTACACTGTTAATCTTTCCTCTCCATTGGGCTCCTCCGATCACAACTTCATCACCTTAACCTGTCCTATAGCTCTGGTACGGCCTGTGGACCCTCCAAAGAAACGTCGTCTGTGGCATTTTGGAGCTGTGGATTGGGAGGCTCTCAAGCAGAACTTCTTTGATTTTCCCTAGAATGATTAATGCTTCCATGGCCGGGAGCCATCTGGGTGTGCCTTGCGCATTACGGAGGTTATTCTCCCAGGCATGGAAGCATACATTCCTTCCTCATATCCTCTGACTAATGCAAGAAAGCCTTGGTTTAATCATGCTTGTTCTAATGCTGTTGGCAACAAGGAGAGGGCCTATAAAAGGTACCAGAGCCAACCCACCCTGAATCATATCTTTTTTACGTTTCTGACCGGAATCGTGCTAAGTCTGTGCTTCGCTCTGCTAAAAATAATTTCATCCGGACAAAATGCTCTCAATTCTCCAACTTGAATTCTTTCCGCACCTTCTGGCGCCTTGCCAAAACCCATTTAACAACTTTACCTCATCATCCTTCCTTCCTCTTCTCTACTCTGATGGCTCTGTAACTATTTCTTCCACTGATAAAGCAGATCTCTTCACTCAGACTTTCTCCTCCAATTCCACCTTTGACGATTCTGGTGCTATTCTTCCATCACTTCCCCCCTCTGACTTCCTCATGGCGGACATTAAAATTTCTTCAGCTGATGTATTTTCTGCCATCACTGGCCTCAATACTAACAAGGCATATGGGCCTGATGCAGTCCCTCCTGTTGTTCTCAAGACCTGTGCTTCTGTGATAACACCCTGCCTAGGCAAACCCTTTTGCCTTTGTCTATCAACTTGTACCTTTCCTTCTTGCTAGAAGTTTGCTCTCATTCAGCCAGTCCCAAATAAGGGTGACCATTCCCAACCCTCTAACTATTGTCCAGTTGCTTTAACATCCTGTATTTCAAAAGTTTTCGAGTCAATTCTTAATAGAAAAATTTTAAAGCATTTTTCCTATCACAACCTTCTCTCTGATCGTCAGTATGGGTTCCATCAGGGACGCTCCACTGGCGATCTTCTCACCTACCTTTCAGACTCCTGGTCATCCTCCTTTCAGGACTTTGGCGAAAGCTTTGCCATTGCACTTGACATCTCAAAGGCTTTCCTTCGAGTCTGGCATTAATCTTTAATTTCCAAGCTGCCCTCTTACTGTTTCTATCCTTCTGTCTGTGCCTTCGTCTATAGCTTCCTTTCTGCTCGTTCTATAGCCGCTGTTGTAGACGGCCATCGTTCTTCTCCTAGATCTGTCAGTAGTGGTGTTCCTAAGGACTCCGTCCTATCACCAACTCTCTTCCTTTTATTCATTAATGACCTTCTAAGATGTACATCTAACCCTATGCACTCATATGATGACTCCACCCTTCACCTTTCCATTCGGTTCTCAATGCGTCCATCTCAGTGGTTACTTCAACAAACAAGGTATGAGGCTATGGCACACCTAATGTCTAACTCGCCTCGTATCTCTAACTGGGGTAAAAGTAATCTGGTTGTTTTTAATGCATCAAAGACTCAATTTTTACATCTATCAACCTGACATAATCTTCCACAGGTATACCCACTAATATTTAATGATATTCAGCTTAATCCTGGATCATCCATGAACATGCATGGGGTTTCATTTACTCGGGACTTATCTTGGAAAGATCATATTTTATCTCTTGTAAAATCTGCTTCCAAGAGATTAGGTGTGCTAAGCCGACACCGTTCCTTCTTTACCCCAGCACGATTGTTGACTCTTTACAGGGGTTTTAACTGCCCCTGTTTAGAGTACAACTCTCATGTGTGGGGAGGCTCCCCACATACAGCTCTTCTCAATAGAGTGGAGTCAAAGGTTTTTCGTCCCATCAACTCTCCTCCTCTTACTGACTCCCTTCAACCTCCATCTCTTTGTTGCACTGTTGCATTTTTATCTCTTTTCTATCGCTACTTCAATGGTCACTGCCCCTCTGAACCGTCTGCATGGATTTCTCCACCTGTATGACGGGTGCATAGCATGCGTCTAGCAGCAAACACTCATCCATTTTCTGTCCAACTCTCTAATGCAAGAGTTAACTGTTACTCCCAGTCCTTCATTTAAGCAACAGGTCAACTCTGGAAGTGTCGCCCTCTTTCTGTATTTCCTGCTTCCTATGATCTCCAGTCTTTCAAATGCAGTGTGTCCAGGCATTTCGAAATGATCGGATCTTGAATTTGGCTCTCTTTTGTATTTTGTTTATCTCTTGGAAGGAACAATTGCGGGTTAGCGGTCTTTGGTTCCTTCCTTCTCACATAAAAAAATAAACACACACACACACACACACACACACACACACACACACACACATCATGGAGTAAGAGACATTGTGTCTCTTAGTGATTCTTAACACACACACACACACACACACACACACATACATGGAGAAAGAGGCAGACACTGTATCAATTAGTGATTCTTAACACACACACACACACACACACACACACGTAGAGGGATTCAACTGAGGCGGACGTGCGACATCGGCGCTCTGTACCGAACCAACACGGCCAGTGGCATTACCTAAATTAGTATCTTTGTGTGAGTCAAGCTCTGTATTAGGTTAGACTAAATGATTTTTCATTATTAAAAGGAAAAAAAAAATAATAAGTTTAAACAAGACTTGTTCAAACAGGAAAGAGAACCAAGATGAAAGAATATGCTGAGTCATCTGAGATTTGTTTAGACTACAACAACATGGGGATTGTAAGTACATACTTTGCACTTTTAGTTTTGCAAAATGGATACATACTTTAGTAAAGCTAATTTGGAAAAGAAAAGGGAAAAAGGTAAAAAGCAAAATGATGATTTCTACCAAGAACTGGTTGAAGTGGAGACTCACAATAGACTGGTTGAACGTGTAAACAAACTAGAAATGGCTTTCAAAAATGAAACTGATGAAATAAAAAAGCAGATGCACTTGCAAAAGGAAGAAATAGAAAAACTAGGAAGGGAGGCCAATAAGAAAGACACAACCATCAGTGAACTAACAGTGGAATTGAGTACACTTAGGAAGAAAATGAGTGAAATGGCTAGTACAGTAGTCAATCACGAGAGTGTTATGGAAGAGTTCAAAAATGACACAGAGACAATTAGGCAAGTAAGCAGTCTTATAAACCAGAGCAGTGATACTGAGGAGAAGATAACACAGGTGAATGAAGCTGTGCAGAGCTACAAAAATGATGTGGAAACCACGTATGCTGAAATGGTGAAAGTAAAGAAAGACTTAGAAACAAGGGTGGAGGAAAAAAGCATTAAAAAGAAAGTGAAAAGAATAATCCAAAACAATCCAAAGTAGTCAGAGATTCAGTAGATATAAACAAATCTATAGTATTCACTGGTATAGAAGAGGAAGAAGTAAAAAACAACATCACAAGAGACAAAAAGGAGATGGCAAATGTAATGAGCTTACTGAAGGAAGTATCAGAAGAAATCTGTAGTAAAGACACAAAGGAACACAAAGGTTAGGGAAATATGAGAAAAACAAGACAAGACCTCTAAAGGTGACTTTTCAGAGTGTAAACGCTGTGGAAGAGATACTAAAAAATGCAAAGAATCTTATGGAAAAAGAGGAGTTCAAAAATGTGTGGATAAAAAGATGCCTAACACAAGAGGAACTGGAATTACTGAAAGAGAAAAGGGAAGAAGCAAAAACAAAAAATGAGGGAAGATCAGAAGAGGAGAAGAAGAAATTTTTTTACAAAGTAATAGGATTGCAGGTACGAAAGTGGTACACAAACAGGATGGAATAAAAAGGAAGAAGGTAGTAGAACCATGTCATGACAAGTATATAAACAAGATGATAAAGTTGATGTACTCAAATGTGGATGTAATGGTATCTAAATTACTAGAGATGAATGATAATGTCAGAGATAATGAACCACAAATAATATGCCTAACTGAAACAAAATTAACACCAAGGATATCCAATGATATACTAAACTTAGAGGAATACAATATATGGAGAAGAGACAGAAATTTAAAAAAAGGAGGAGGAATTATAATATTAACTAAGAAAAATCTAAAAGTAAAGGAAATAAAACCAGATATACCATCACAAGTAGAACTGATTGCAGTAAAGATCAACACATCTGAAGGTAAAGTAATTGTAGCCAATTTGTACATGCCACCCAGATCAAACACATGGGAAAGAGATGAATATGAGGACCTGGCAGAGAGTACAATTCAGAGTTTAAGATCATTACTACATAAAATGGAAGAGAAATCAGAAAGAATTATACTACCTGGGGATTTCAATACAAATATAAATTGGAATACTCTAGATATAATTAGCCAAGAAAGCTGTTGGGACCAAAAACACCTGGATCTCGTACAAGAGTTCTTCCTAACGCAACATGTGAGGGAAACCACCAGAAAAAGAGGACTTGATGTACCTTCAGTGCTAGATCTAATATTTACTAGGCAAGAAAATGATATTGACAGTTTAATATATCACCCTCCACTCGGCAAAAACGATCATGCAGTACTTAATTATAACTTCAGGATAGCATATGACATAGTAAACAGCAATGACAGTTACAAAAAGAGCCTAAACTATAAAAAGGGAAATTATCAAGACCTAAAGAAGCATTTCTTAGAAGTTGATTGGGGAAATGAGCTTAGAGGACAAGATTTAAATGCTGTATATAAAAAATTCAGTGAATTTTATGAAATAGGAGTCCAGAAGTACATCCCACAGCACAAAGAAGCAGAGAAAAAATACAGAAATGGTTCAATACAGAATGTAAAAAATCAAAAGAAAGAAGAGATTTGTTGTGGAATAGATACAGAAGACATAAAAGAGAAAGGGCGTATGATAATTACAAACAGGCAAGAAACGATTATACAAGAATAAGGAGGGAAGCCCAAAAACAGTTTGAGGAGGATATAATAAATAAAAGTAGTGACCAACCAAAGCTGTTTTACAGCTATATCAGAAGCAAAACCAAAATAAAAGATATAATACAATCAATTACGGACGAGGGGATCACTTATACACAAGAGAAAGATATTTGTGAAGCACTAAATAAAAATTTCCAATTAGTTTTTACAGAAGAAAAAATTTTTGAGAGGGACTATGTGGAACATGCATTTTCACACATACTACCAGATATACAAATAGTAGAAAAAGTAATACAGGAGGAGTTAAGTAGATTAGACAGAGGAAAAGCAAGTGGTCCTGATGAAATTTCATGTTGGGTACTACGAGAATGTGCAAAGGAGTTAAGTAAACCATTATTTTTAATTTTCAAGAAATCCTTGAGTCAAGGTAAACTACCTGATATTTGGAAAAAAGCAAATATTGTCCCCTTATTCAAGAAAGGAAATAGACAAAATCCACTCAACTACCGACCAGTATCACTGACCAGTGTTGTAAGCAAGGTATTAGAAAAGCTTATAAGAAAAGCTTGGGTAAATCATCTAGAAGAACACAGTATGATAACAGAAAGACAGTTTGGTTTCAGAAAAGGAAAATCATGTGTTACTAATCTGTTGAGCTACTATGACAGAGTAACAAACACAATACAGGAAAGGGAAGGATGGGTGGACAGTATCTATTTAGATTTCAAGAAAGCTTTTGTCACAGTACCACACCAAAGACTTTTATGGAAACTGTACCATCAAGGAGGAATTCGAGGCAAACTGTTTTGTTGGATGGAAGACTTTCTCATAAAAAGAGAAATGAGAACAGTACTAAGAGGAAACTACTCATCATGGAAAGAAGTGACTAGTGGAGTACCACAGGGTTCAGTGCTGGCACCAATCATGTTTTTAGTGTATATAAATGATATAAACAGTAACACTGGAAATGAGAGCTATCTGAATATGTTTGCAGATGATGCAAAAATACAAAGGAGAATTACTAACACAGACTCTTGTAAACAGCTACAAGAAGAATTAAATAAACTTCATGAATGGAGTAGTACATGGCAAATGGAATTCAATGTGGACAAGTGTCATGTAATCAAGTTTGGTAAAAGTGGAAAAAGACCTGATTGGGATTATAAGTTAGGAAATAAAACCCTATGCACATCAGAAAGAGAGAAAGACCTAGGTGTGATCATCAATAACAGACTATCTCCGGCTGACCATATCAGCGAGAAGTACGGAACATGTATACACTGCTTGCAAATATGAGAATAGCATTCACATACATAAAGGAAGACATGCTAAGAAGGATAATAACATCATTCATTAAACCAACCCTGGAATATGCATCAGTAGTCTGGAGTCCTCATCTCAAAAAACACATAGACAAGATTGAAAAAGTTCAAAGGGCCGCTACAAGATGGATACCAAGCTTAAGGGACCTAAGCTACGAAGAAAGACTAAATAAACTGAATCTACCAACACTACAGGAGAGAAGGAAAAGAGGTGACATGATAATGCTATATAAGTGCATATCAGGGAAGGAGAAAATAGACATAAATGATTATTTAACATATGGAAAAGCATCAGCAAGAGGACACTGCAAAAAACTGCATAAGAAGAGAGGTGATAAAGACGTAAGGAAATTCAGTTTCCCAAACAGAGCAATTGATCAATGGAATGTACTACCGAATGAAATAGTGTGTGCCAAAACAATTCACAAATTTAAGGATATGTACGATAAATATGGTTTAAGACACGGGACAGTACGAGCTTGACTCATTCCTGTAAAGATACAATTAGGTAAGAATAATTAGGTAAGAACACACACACACACACACACACACACACACACACACACACACACACACACACACACACATCATGGAGTAAGAGACATTGTATCACTTGGTGACTCTTAAAACACACACACACACACACACACACACACACACACACACACACACACACACACAGGTTAGACTAAATGATTGATCATTTAAGTATTTGGGTAGTGTGATGAGTAAGGATGGAGGTTTGGAGGGTGAAGTGCTTGAAAGGGTACAGCAGGGAAGAAAGGTTGCTGGTTCCTTGAAAGCAGTGATAAGAAACAGGGAAGTGAGCATGGAAGTGAAAAAGTTACTACATGACAGTATTGTGATACCAACTCTAACGTACGGAAGTGAAGCTTGGACATTGTTGGAAGGACACAAGTCAAGAGTGAGAGCAGTGGAAATGAGTTATTTAAGAGAAGCCTGTGGAGTCACGTGGAGAGACAGGCTGACGAATGAGGATATAAAGGAGCGTTGTGGTGTGGATGTGGATGTGATAGGAAGCGTTATGAGGAACACACTGAGGCGGTTTGGCCACGTGGAGAGGATGGAGGGTGAAAGACTGACGAAGAGAGTGTATGTGAGTGAGGTGGAGGGGGGAAGAGGGAGGGGGAGGCCGAGGATGAGATGGAGGGATGGGGTGGAGAGGTATATGAGAGAGGGGGGTGTGATTGGGAGCAGGGCAGTGAAATGGTGGGGGACAGGGCGACTTGGAGGCGATTTGTTTGTGGCCACCCCAAACGGGATTGAGGCGTCTGGCAATAGATAGATAGATAGATTATTAAAAGGAAAAAGAAAAGTTTAAACAAGACTTGTACAAACAGGAAATAGAACCAAGACGAAAGAATACGCTGAGTCATCTCTGAGGTTTGTTTAGACTACAACAACACGGAGATTGTAAGTACATGCTTTGCACTTTAAGTATTGCAAAATGGATACATACTTCAGTAAAACAAATTTGGAAAAGAAAAGGGATAAAGGTAAAAAGCAAAATGATGATTTCTACCAAGAACTGGTTGAAGTAGAGACCCACAATAGACTGGTTGAACGTGTAAACAAACTAGAAATGGTTTTCAAAAATGAAATTGATGAAATACAGAAGCAGATGCACTTGCAAAGGGAAGAAATAGAAAAACTAGGAAGGGAGGCCAGTAAGAAAGACACAACCATCAGTGAAGTAACAGTGGAATTGAGTTCACTTAGGAAGAAAATGAGTGAAATGGCTAGTACAGCAGTCAATCACGAGAGTGTTATGGAAGAGTTGAAAAATGACACAGAGACAATTAGGCAAGTTAGCAGTTATTGACCAGAGCAGTGATATTGAGGAGAAGATAACACAAGTGAATGAAGCTGTGCAAAGCTACAAAAATGATGTGGAAACCACGTATGCTGAAATGGTGAAAGTAAAGAAAGACTTAGAAACAAGGGTGGAGGAAAAAAGCATTAAAAAGGAGGTGAAAAGAATAATCCAAAACAATCCAAAGGTAGTCAGAGATTCAGTAGAGATAAACAAATCAATAGTAATCACTGGTATAGAAGAGGAAGAAGTTAAAAACAAGATCACAAGAGACAAAAAGGAGATGGCAAATGTAATGAGCTTACTGAAAGAAGTATCAGAGGAAATCTGTAGCAAAGACATAGAGGAACACAAAGGTTAGGGAAATACGAGAAAAGCAAGACAAGACCTCTAAAGGTGACTTTCCAGAGTGTAAACACTGTGGAAGAGATACTAAAAAATGCAAAGAATCTTAAGGAAAAAGAGGAGTTCAAAAATGTATGGATAAAATGAAGCCTAACACAAGAGGAACTGGAATTACTGAAAGAGAAAAGGGAGGAAGCAAAAACAAAAAATGAGGGAAGATCAGAAGAGGAGAAGAAGAAATTTTTTTACAAAGTAATAGGATTACAGGTACGAAAGTGGTACACAAACAGGATGGAAGAAAAAGGAGGAAGGTAGTAGAACCATGTCATGACAAGTATATAAACAAGATGATAAAGTTGATGTACTCAAATGTGGATGTAATGGTATCTAAATTACTAGAGATGAATGATTATGTCAGAGAAAATGAACCCCAAATAATATGCCTAACTGAAACAAAATTAATACCAAGGATATCAAATGACACACTAAACTTAGAGGAATACAATATATGGAGAAGAGACAAATATTTAAAAAAAGGAGGAGGAATTATAATATTAACTAAGAAAAATCTAAAAGTCAAGGAAATAAAACTAGATATACCATCACAAGTAGAACTGATTGCAGTAGAGATCGACACATCTGAAGGTAAAGTAATTGTAGCCAATTTGTACATGCCACCCAGATGAAACACATGGGAAAGAGACGAATATGAGGACCTGGCTGAGAGTACAATTCAGAGTGTAAGATCATTTCTACATAAAATGGAAGAGAAATCGGAAAGAATTATACTAACTGGGGACTTCAATACAAATATAAATTGGAATACTCTAGATATAAATAGCCAAGAAAGCTGTTGGGACCAAAAGCTCCTGGATCTCGTACAAGAGTTTTTCTTAATGCAACATGTGAGGGAAACCACCAGAAAAAGAGGAGTTGATGTACCTTCAGTGCTAGATCTAATATTTACAAGGCAAGAAAATGATATTGACAGTTTAATATATCACCCTCCACTCGGCAAAAGCGATCATGCAGTACTAAATTATAACTTCAGGATAGCATATGACATAGTAAACAGTAATGATAGTTACAAAAAGAGCCTAAACTATAAAAAGGGAAATTATCAAGACCTAAAGAAGTATTTCTTAGAAGTTGATTGGGAAAATGAGCTTAGAGGACAAGATTTAAATGCTGTATATAAAAAATTTTGTGAATTTTATGAAATAGGAGTCCAGAAGTACATCCCACAGCACAAAGAAACAGATAAGAAAATACAGAAATGGTTCAATACAGAATGCAAAAAAAAAAAAAAAAAAAGAGATTTGTTGTGGAATAGATACAGAAGACACAATAGTGAAAGGGCGTATAATAATTACAAACAGGCAAGAAATGACTATACAAGAATAAAGAGGGAAGCCCAAAAACAGTTTGAGAAGGATATAATAAATAAAAGTAGTGACCAACCAAAGCTGTTTTACAGCTATATCAGAAGCAAAACTAAAGTAAATGATATAATACAATCCATTACAGACGAGGGAATCACTTATACACAAGAGAAAGATATTTGTGAAACACTAAATAAGAATTTCCAATTAGTTTTTACAGAAGAAAAAAATTTTGAGAGGGACAATGTGGAACACGCATGTCCACACATACTACCAGATATACAAATAGCAGAAAAAGTAATACAAGAGGAGGTAAGTAGATTAGACAGAGGAAAAGCAAGTGGTCCTGATGAAATTTCATGTTGGGTACTATGAGAATGTGCAAAGGAGTTAAGTAAACCATTATTTTTAATTTTCAAGAAATCCTTGAGTCAAGGTAAACTACCTGATATTTGGAAAAAAGCAAATATTGTCCCCTTATTCAAGAAAAGGAAATAGACAAAATCCACTCAACTACCGACCAGTATCACTGACCAGTGTTGTAAGCAAGGTATTAGAAAAACTTATAAGAAAAGCTTGGGTAAATCATCTAGAAGAACACAGTATGATAACAGAAAGACAGTTTAGTTTCAGAAAAGGAAAATCATGTGTTACTAATCTGTTGAGCTACTATGACAGAGTAACAAACACAATACAGGAAAGGGAAGGATGGGTGGACAGTATCTATTTAGATTTCAAGAAAGCTTTTGACACAGTACCACACCAAAGACTTTTATGGAAACTGTACCATCAAGGAGGAATTCGAGGCAAACTGTTTTGCTGGATGCAAGACTTTCTCTTAAAAAGAGAAATGAGGACAGTACTAAGAGGAAACTACTCATCATGGAAAGAAGTGACTAGTGGAGTACCACAGGGTTCAGTGCTGGCACCAATCATGTTTTTAGTGTATATAAATGATATAAACAGTAACACTGGAAATGAGAGCTATCTGAATATGTTTGCAGATGATGCAAAAATACAAAGGAGAATTACTAACACAGACTCTTGTAAAGAGCTACAAGAAGAATTAAATAAACTTCATGAATGGAATTCAGTGTGGACAAGTGTCATGTAATCAAGTTTGGTAAAAGTGGAAAAAGACCTGATTGGGATTATAAGTTAGAAAATAAAACCCTATGCACATCAGAAAGAGAGAAAGACCTAGGTGTGATTATCAATAACAGACTATCTCCGGCTGACCACATCAGCGAGAAGGTACGGAACATGTATACACTGCTTGCAAATATGAGAATAGCATTCACATACATAAATGAAAACATGCTAAGAAGGATAATAACATCATTCATTAGACCAACCCTGGAATATGCATCAGTAGTCTGGAGTCCTCATCTCAAAAAGCACATAGACAAGATTGAAAAAGTTCAAAGGGCCGCTACAAGATGGATACCAAGCTTAAGGGACCTAAGCTACGAAGAAAGACTAAATAAACTGAATCTACCAACACCACAGGAGAGAAGGAAAAGAGGTGACATGATAATGCTATATAAATGCATATCAGGAAAGGAGAAAATAGACATAAATGATTACTTAACATATGGAGAAGCATGAGCAAGAGGACACTGCAATAAATTGCATAAGAAGAGAGGTGATAAAGACGTAAGGAAATTCAGTTTCCCAAACAGAGCAATTGATCAATGGAATGCACTACCGAATGAAATAGTGTGTGCCAAAACAATTCACAAATTTAAAGATATGTACGATAAATATGGTTTAAGACACGGGACAGTACGAGCTTGACTCATTCCTGTAAAGATACAATTAGGTAACAACAATTAGGTAAGAACACACACACACACACACACACACACACACACACACACACACACACACACACACACACACACACACACACACACACACACACACACACACACACACACACACACACACACACACCTGAAGAGTAGACTATAGCACCAATCGAGCAGGGCAGTACTCCCAAGGTGGATGGAAAGCTGATGACAGGGAGAGCTGGAGCTCCCGTTTCATTAGCCCTCGGGACTAGTTCCTGACCATCCCCCTTTGCTGAAGTTTTTCAGTGTTTCAGTGACACAGGGAGTAGGCCAGCATGCTCTCCAATACAAGTTTCAATATCTCAACACCAATCTACATGCACAGTACATACTACTGTACATTACCTTGTCAAAAAAAAAAAAAATGGCACAGAATAACCAGGCCTAGGAGTGCCCGGGGGGGGGGGTCCATAAATACCACCATCCGCCCTCTCCCTGTGACGACCCAGCGAGATGCCTGGAACCACTGTCTGCCCCACTTCTTGTTCATTTCTGAAACATTCGCGGCCTTTCCTCTAACATTCTCTCTGTCGAACACCACCTCTCCTCTTAACCTCACCTCTTCCTGACAGAGACTTAACTGTCTGAGGCAACTGACAGCAAACCCTTTTCTGTTTCCTCCTACTTTCTCTATACTCATTTCAAAGCCAAATGAGGCTGCTGTGTATATGTACACAACAACTTATCTTGCTTTTGTGTTCCTGAACTCGATTCTTCTGAATTCTCTACTCTCTGGCTTCAGCTTTCCTGTCATTCTCTAAGTATATCTGCACTGTTTATTTACCTCCTAATTCTACTGAGTATGAAAAATTCTTCGACTATCTTACTTCTACGATGGAACAGATTCTTTCTGTCCTTAACCCGTACCTTCCTGACTTCGTACGTTGTACGACAGTATATGGTAGCTGCCGTGGACCCGCCGTCGTACACCGTACAGTTCATAACTGCAAGGCACATTGCATGCACATTTTTCAAATTTCGTGGGTGATTCATGGCAGGCAGGCGCATGAGACCTTCCTCTAACTGCTGCCAGTGGAAACAACAGTATCAGCTAGTCAAGTGTGCCAGAAATCAGTGATTTATGGGTGGTACCGTTATGAACGTTCGTTATTTTCACCCATTTATATATATATATATATATATATATATATATATATATATATATATATATATATATATATATATATATGTATATATATATACCACATTATTGTTGCTGAATATGTACTTTTGTAGCAAATAAATGGAAATATATGTATTTAGGTTGGTTTTGATTAGATACCCTCCTCCTTCCCACTGTAGAAAACGGAGCAGCCGCATCGGCCCAGCGACAGAAAACCTTACTGAGGTGAGGGGGGGACCCACCTTACGAGCACTTGGGGATGACGGGAGCAACTTCCTTGGTGATTTTCATTAGTTTCTCAACAAAAGGGTATGTCTGTGCAAAAAAAAATAAATAAATAAAAAAATAATCGAGTTTTCAGTCGGTGGGGGGGCCCTAAAAAACCGGGAGGGCACGGATTAATGACCTAGAGCAGCTTGTACAGCACCCTACCCATATCCCTGACTGCCTTGGAGAGAGCTCAAACATACTTGACCTCTTCTTTACAACTAATCCTTCTGTTTACACTGTTAATCTTTCCTCTCCAATAGGCTCCTCCAATCACAACCTTATTGCCTTGACCTGTCCTATCACTCTGGTACAGCCTGTGGAGCCCCCAAAGAAATGTCGAGTGTGGCACTTTGGAGCTGCGGATTGGGAGGCCCTCAGGCAGTACTTCTTTGATTTTCCCTGGAATGATTACCGCTTCCATGGCTGGGAGCCATCTGCGTGTGCTTTGCGCATTACAAAGGTTATTCTCTCTGGCATGAAAACATACCAGTACATTCCCTTCTCATATCCTTTGACTAATGCAAGAAAGCCTTGGCTTAATCACGCTTGTTCTAATGCTGTCCGCAACAAGGTGAGTGCCTATAAGAGATACCAAAGCCAACCCATCCCTAAATCACATCTTATGTTTCTGCCCTGAATCATGCTAAGTCTGTTTTTCGCTCCGCTAAAAATAATTTCATCCGTACTTAATGCTCTCAAGTCTCTAACTTGAATTCTTCCCACTCCTTCTGGCAGAAACCTTTCTAACAACTTTACCTCATCATCCTTCCCTCCTCTTTTCTACTTTGAAGGCTCTGTAGCTATTTCTTCTACTGATAAAGCAGATCTCTTTGCTCAGACTTTCTCCTCCAATTTCACCTTAGATGAGTCTGGTGATGTTCCTCCATCACTTCCCCCCTCTGACATCCTCATGGCTGACATTAAAATTTCTTCAGCTGATGTATTTTCTGCCATCACTGGCCTCAATACTAACAAGGCATATGGGCCTGATGGAGTCCCTCCTGTTGTCCTCAAGAACTGCGCCTCTGTGCTTACACACTGCCGAGGTAAACTCTTTTGCCTTTGTCTTTCAACTTGTGCCTTTCCTTCTTGCTGGAAGTTTGCTCTCATTCAGTCAGTCCCAAATAAGGGTGACCATTCCCAACCCTCTAACTATCGTCCAATTGCTTTAACATCCTGTGTCTCAAAAGATTTCGAGAGAATTCTTAAAAGAAAAATTTTAAAGCGTCTTTCCTATCACAACCTTCTTTCTGATTGTCAGTATAGGTTTCGTCAGGGAAGTTCCACTGGCGATCTTTTCACCTACCTTTCAGACTCCTGGTCATCCTCCTTTCGGGACTTTTGCGAAAGCTTTGCCGTTGCACTTGACATCTCAAAGGCTTTCGATCGAGTCTGGTATAAATCTTTAATTTCCAAGCTGCCGTCTTACTGTTTCTATCCTTCTATCTGTGCCTTCATCTAAAGCTTCCTTTCTGGTTGTTCTATAGCCGCTGTTGTAGACGGCCATCGTTCTTCTCCTTGATCTATCAACAGTGGTGTTCTTCAGGGCTCAGTCCTATCACCAACTCTCTTCCTTTTATTCATCAATGACCTTCTAAGCTGTACATCTAACACTATCCACTCGTACGCTGATGATTCCACCCTTCACCTTTCCATTCAGTTCTCGCAACATCCATCTCAGCAGTTACTTCAACAGACAAGGGATGAGGCTATGGCACATTTAATGTCTGACTTGGCTCATATCTCTGACCAGGGTGAAAGTAATCTTGTTGTTTTTAATGCATCAAAGACTCAGTTTTTACACCTATAAACCCAATAAAATTTTCCACAGGAGTACCCACTAATGTTTAATAATATCCAGCTCAATCCTACATCATCCTTGAACATGCTTGGGGTTTCATTCACTCGGAACTTATCTTGGAAAGATCATATTGCATCTCTTGTAAAATCTGCTTCCAAGAGATTGGGTGTGCTAAACCGACTCTGTACCTTCTTTTCCCTTGCACAGTTGTTGACTTTATACATGGGTTTTATTCGCCCCTGTGTAGAGTACAACTCTCATGTGTGGAGAGGTTCCCCACATACAGCTTTTCTCAATAGGGTGGAGTCAAAGGCTTTTCGCCTTATTAAGTCTCCTCCTTCTTACTGGCTTCCTTCAGCCTCTGTCTCTTCGCCGCACTGTTGCATCTTTATCTCCTTTCTATTGCAACTTCAATGGTTACTGCTCCTCTGAATTGTCTGCTTGCATCCCTCACCTCTAAGACCGGTGCTCGCCTAGCAACAATCTCTCATCCCTTTTCTGTCCAACTCTCTAATGCAAGAGTTAACCGTTACTCCCAATCTTTCATTTATGCTACAGGTCAACTCTGGAACTGTCTCCCATTGTCTGTATTTCCTACTTGCTATGATCTCCAGTCTTTCAAACGCAATGTGTCCAGGCATCTCGAAATGAACGGATCTTGACTTTGACTCTCTTTTGTATTTTTTTTTTCTTGGAAGGAACTATTTGCGGGCTCCTGGCCTTTGGTTCCTTGTTTCTTGTATAAAAAAAGAAAAAAAAATACATTCCCTCTCTGCCTCGGTTTGTGTTGCAGTGATATTTTATGTAAACGTTTCTAAGGGTAGAGTACTGAACTAAGAAACTGAACTAAGAGGAAAATGAAGGTGTTAAAGATATTTTACTTTTGAAATATACTTTGACCCACTGTTCCCTGAGTTATATACATTTATCGTGTAAAATGACCAGAAGTTTGCCATACTCGTCTGATGTCAGCCAGAGTAAAAAACCCATACTTTAGAACACAGTCTATTAATGAAGGTTTATTAATCTTGATGAGGCATGGGTCCCCCTCCCTGTGATCAGATAATTTGTATTATCTTGAATGATCCCCACACTGTGGTGCAGTCTGAGGTTTTGTCCTGTCATGAGTCAAGTCGTCTGCCGTTAGCCTGAGTATTATGCATATACAGTATTAACTGTCGGGAAAGGAGTTTTTCTGTAACGATTAAATTCATTTGACGGTAGTCGGTCAGAATGATAGTTTTTCTCTTTATAGGACATTAATGTCTGGTGCTAAACAGAGTAATCCCTTAAAGTTTTCATAGCTGAAGTCTGTTTTACTTCCTTCACCACGATGCTTCCTATATACTCGTATTTGATTCTTGCTACTGCTGCACAATACTATTAACGTTAGGGGAATTCTTTTACATTTAACAAGATTATTTAAGGCTGCTTTTATTTCCTGCAGATATAACTGTCTCTTACATACTGCAATATTGACTTCGTGATAGTAACAATGCAACTGGATATTATTTATGGCCATCGACAGAACAAAATCTACAAATAACCCTTTACTGTGACTAAGACTTTGCTAAAAGCCGTCTCTCGTTAGCCAGAGTAAATTTAGTTACAAGAGCGTAATATTAGTTGGTTGAAGGATAAAATTAATAAGTGAACATAGCTTATTAATCGCTCTGCCATGCACGAGATTTTCAGCAAAATTAAAAGTGTCTGCCATTATCTGGTAAATTACCAATATGCTGGGAATCGAACCAGGGACTCTCAGATGAGAGCCAGGCAGCATACCACTACACCACGACCAGGTAAAAGTTAACTCACGTTGTCACGTGAGTTAACTTTTACCTGGTCGTGGTGTAGTGGTATGCTGCCTGGCTCTCATCTGAGAGTCCCTGGTTCGATTCCCAGCATATTGGTAATTTACCAGATGATTTTTCCTGTGTACAGTACAGGTTTCTCCCTTCTGTCTGCCATTAGTTGAATAATCATTAAACATATACAATGACAGTAAATTTATTGCTGGTGTGGCACGATTTCACTCATAGCCATTCGCATATCTGGGCAACGGACCTGAAATAAACACGTCCGTTAGCTCTGTCCCTTGAAAGGATGGTAAACGGCCTGCAGGAGACGCTACAGTTATTGACTGTAGTCCATCGGGGTCAAGTTTATATTAGCCTGGGATCGCAACAACAACAACGATAACCAGCAAAGTCGCGTTGTAAACCCTTTCAGCGACTGTGATTATTGCTCACATGATCGTTTCTGGAAACATAATGTAATGGCCCAAGTTATTTAGCCTATATGGAGCACCCAGATAATGCAACACCGGACGCCAACAATTGGTCTGTGGGTTAAATATTTGCACGATTTCGACTGATTCTCTGAAAACAATTGCTGTAACCTTTCCTGAACCTTAGAACTTCCACTAAGCTTGGGCCAAATCCGATCAAAACTTCGTAAGTTTTTCTTGTTATATAATTTTGTCCTTTGAACTGTTGTTTGCAAAATCGAATTCATTCATCTCTATCTAACCTTCAACCTTTCCTCCAAGCATGGTCCAAACAGAATTAAAGAACGTTTGAATAACCGGGTCGTACTTTTAAGCGTACACTATGACCTTGATTTCAGACTGATTATTTTAGAAATTAAGTCACTTCATCTTTGCTTGACCCCCACCCATTCGGCTAAGTTTGGTCTACATCAGATCAAAGGTGTTTGAACTGATCGTGACGTGTCCTTGGTCTGTGACCCATTGTTCCAGACGTTAGTGGTCAACCCCTTGGCTCATTTTCAACTATTCCATCAAGTTTGGGTCCAGTCGAATAGACAGTTGAGTTATTTTGCTCATACACCCAAACCCATAATACCCCCTCACACACCAAGCAAAACAATACCCAGCCGTACAATAGCGCATGTGGGTGTAATAATTTGCGTCAGTTATACAAACAGATACTCTTTTTCTTACTATTCCACACACGTATATATTGGTCAACTAGGGTTTTGTTTGCAACAAGACATTACCTGAAAGTAAGTGCTGGCTTTAGAATCAGACATTTATTGACGTGCTTCGCAAGAACAGGCAAATGAAGCAACACGAACTTATTTTGTAGAACGCTTTGAAGAAGAAGAAGAAGGAAAAAAAAAAAACTTTACTGCACTGCCCATTAATATCACGTCACCCATTTCCACATGAACCCTGCTTGCTGTAACCACAGTTCGGGCTATTTCCAGTCAGTTCTTTGTTTCCCAATTCTCTTTCTTTATCCCCATCTGGTTAACTTTCAGAGGATAATTTGAAATAATTCTTGACTACTCAAATCAGAAATCGTACAACACATTTACGCGTGGTATTCTTCCCTGCCCTAGCCTCAGCACGCACCAAAGTTCCAATACATCTCAACCATTCCTTTGTTCTGCACACCCATTTCATTACGCAAAGCAGGTCACGCGGTCGACAAATAAGGTTCTTTAACTATCAGACAAAATAAGACCGGAAATTCTGTGTTGCTTCATATCCGTCATTCTCTTACTACCGCCACTGTGGAATGTGTTGTCTTTAGGAAAACAGAGTATTTTACTTCAAACCTCGAAGTGTTGTCCTCGGTATACACCGCCCTTTCAACCTTTATTATTTTTAACCCCGCGGATGTATTTTGTTGTTCATTCTTTCTTTTTTCATATGCTTATAATCGTCATAAAAAAAAAAAAAAAACACGTTTTGAAACGGAGAACTTCTATATGGCATTAACTGACTCCAAAGCTGGACAGACGCGGCTAAATTACCTGGATGTAGCAAGAGAAAATTGAATGAAAGGACCACCACATTAAAGAGGTTAAATACTTGGAGCATAGTGGGAGACAGTCTGGTCATCCAACATGTTAAGGATAGTTATTTCCATCAACACAGTGTTATCATTCCAGCTGCATGTAACAAACCTAGCTGCTTCCTTAAAGGAATATCTTTTGTTAACCTCATGAATATTTTGACAAACAGGCAAAGTACATATACAGGGCGTCCCTAGAGTTAAGTCAAAAACTTTGGGAAATGATAGAGGAGGGAATTCTAAGGAAAAAATGTTATATGAACATGTGTCCAAATCCCAACCGTTACGGAGCTACAGTTACTGATGACCTTATGGGCGATTAATGAAGGAGACCATTTTCGCCCGTAAGGTCATCAGTAATTGTAGCTCCGTAACGGTTGAGATTTGGACACATGTTCATATAACATTTTTTGCTTAAAATTCTCTCATATGTCATTTCTCAAAGTTTTTGACATAACTCCAGGGACACCCTGTATATATACAGTATAGAGAGAGGTGTGTGTGTGTGTGTGTGTGTGTGTGTGTGCGTGCAGATAGATAGATAGATACAGATAGATAGACCGATTGATATACAATGAGAGAGAGAGAGAGAGAGAGAGAGAGACTATGCTGGCATGTTTGAAGAAGCATGGCTACATGACTATCAGACACCAAATTCATTTTTTTTTTTTTAGATAACTGAAGCTACAGGATATCATCCCATTTTGTGGAAAACCTATGGAAAGTAACTGTTCTTGCTAAAGCAATTGGCCTCAAAATTTTCCATATTGACAAAAGAAAATACCCAAGTATCAACCTAAGCACCGTACAGCAACAAACTGTGTTATTTTGGAGATCATTGGAGCTCCAGCAAAGCAGTGTGTATCGTTGGAAAGTTTTCCCCCACCCCTAAAATTCGTAGTCTAGCAAGCTTTACTTATGTAACTTTTCTGAAAATTTGCCAAGTTATTCCTGAAAAAATCAAACAACCGAAATTATGCACCATAAATGGATTGTCTTTGAAACTGGTCTAGATGCAGCTGCTGAGTCACGTGCGTTGTGGGAATCCTTATTAATAAAATCAATGGATGTTACCTTCGTGGCTTTTTTGGAAATTAATCAAAACACTGATGAAAAGAATCTAAAAGCGCCAAACTGAGCACAAAATCTGATTCAAGTGTGTAACCCGACATGCTTTGACATGAGGGTCTAAAGCCCTCAAGTTTATTAAATTCTCGTTCGGAAACGTGAATTTGGGAAAATTCAAAGTATGCATTACACTGTATTATCCATTGGTACTGCATTTTTTTTCTTTTCGTTTAGAGAATATTGCAACTTTAGCTAGCTTACTGGTTGGAACATATCAACTTTCAAATATGGACGCCTTTACCTTCATTCCGGCTATGGGCAGGTGATTTCACTCATCACAGGAATACTACCTGGCAAGTGAAAAGTATAATTAATCTCGGTTTTATGTTCTTACCCTTTCCTGCTGCCCAACAATGACAATTATTCAGTTTTATTTTTATTATCACTAAGTTAAAGTTGCAGGTTGTAAGGGACCGTAAAAATTTCAGGAGATAAATGCCGCCTTAAATAACCTTGATCACTTTATGAGATATTCCCTAAAGTTAATAATATTGAACAGCAGTGGCAAGAGTCAAATCTATAGGAATCATCGTTATGAAAGAAGTAAAACTGACTTCAGCTATGGCAACCATAAGGGTTTGCTCCATCTTGCACCAGGCATTAACGTCCTATGAAAGGATAACTATAACACTAAAGTCATATGGCTTTACGCGTTATAGGAAAACCCCTTTCCCGACAGTTGATACATGAATTATACTCTGGCTAACGACAGACGATTTACTATTTAACTCAGCACAGAAGAACACCTCAGCCTGCATCACAATGTGGAGATTATTCAGGCTAATGCAAATCATCTGGTCACAAGGAGAGAAACCCATGCCTCTTCAAGATTATTAAACGTTCATAAAATGTCTATGTTCTAAGACAATGGTTCTCAAACTTTTTCGGCCCCCGACCCTCCAAATAATGCTGGGAAGACTAGCGACCCCCGACCTTTTACGAAGCTATGTCTACCTCTCCCTCACTCCTTGCCTCCTCCCCTGCTCGCCGCGATACACAGTACAGACCTACTGCCTCGGATCGTAGCTTTAAAATAATATATCATCCTCTGTTCTCTCATACAAGTTTACAATTAATAATCTACGTTCATTGGTGAGATGAACGGGCCTACTCTTTGGAACATAACACCATCATCGGATTGACGCTGCAAATAACAACTCTGAGATCGTCCTCTACACTTAGTCGTTTTCGGTAATTATTTTTAACATAATGCCAGTGGCGAAAAGAATGTTTCACATAAGCAGGTTAGTCCGAAAGTAATCAGTTTCCTTGGATAATCCTGGATATTATCCCAAGACAGAAATCCATAAATTAACGAGTTTTCCTCTAGCAAACTTTGTCACTAAGGTTTTATCACTGGACAGCTCCAGCAGTTCGTCCTCCAGGTCTGATGACTGTTGATCCTTAGCAACAGTGAACGATTGTTGTACCCGGTCATATTTTTCTGAAGTTATTTTCTTTGAGAAGTACTTCTTCAAGTCGTCCAGGAGATCCCGAAGGTAACAGAGATCATCTCCTTGATGTTATCCAAGCTCAGTGCATTCCCTTCCATGAATTTTTCAGATAGTAATATTTCCACACTATCCTCCTCTACTCGCATGGCCTATTGCTCCAG
The DNA here is from genome assembly GCF_032717465.1 of Coenobita brevimanus. Taxonomy (NCBI): domain Eukaryota; kingdom Metazoa; phylum Arthropoda; class Malacostraca; order Decapoda; family Coenobitidae; genus Coenobita; species Coenobita brevimanus. Next base: position 32,723,571 of record NC_137006.1, read on the forward strand.
CTTCCTTATCAATGCATCAAGCTTATTAGACAGAGGCAAGCTGTCTGTCTTTTGTGTTTGTTGAGATAAGTTCAGCATAATATGTTTTTCAAGTATACAAGCAGGCAGGCAAGATCCGATAGCAAGTCGGTCAGTTAGATAGCTGGCGAGATGGGTTCCAAAAGTGATCAGGTATAATAGCAGGTCGTCTCACAGGCAGTACAGGAGGGTGAGAACTTTCCTCCAGAAAAACCACTTGGTCTACGTATGGAACAGAAGAGCATCATGATCCTGGCTTAGCCCGGTGTTCATGAGGCACGATTTGATGTTTTTACAATTTCACTCGCAATTTGAAGGGCGCTGTCATGTCTACAGTTATGGTCAGGATAAAGTGGTTAGGGATGGGGAGAGTGGGAAAGAATATTTTGGTCCTGGGCAAAGAACACACACATTTTTCATCAGTTGTCTCTTTGCACTCTAACAAACGAAAAACTGCAAATATGTTACTTAACAATATCCTGCATCATATGCTGATGAGTAAACACCACAACTCGACATTTGTAAAAAAAAAAAACGTCTCAATTGTAGCATTCACTTCAATGGTAAGCTTGCACCAGATGTAAAGAATAATGCAAATGTAAGCTTAGCAACCGCTGTATTCTCGTATTGTTCCTTGAACACAATTTCCAACCCAATTTCCATGCATATATTCCACCCAATATTCGAGATGCCTTACACATCTGCAACATTTCGCAGAGCACTGAGTACCAAACGTAACACTGCTTAAATTATATTGTTATGCCCGTAGAATCAGGTTAGTGATTTATCTCTGGAGATGTGAGAAACATTCTAGAAACTGTTATACCATAGGATTAGGCTAATGTTTGTTATCTGGAAATATGAGGAACATTCTGCAGATTTCGATATGTCTGTTTGTTACTTTCTCTCATACCCAGTAAGTCGGTCTTGTCATTACTGTTACTGTGCATTGTTAAATTACGAGCAATATTGCGTCAGAAATGTCAGTTCTCTCTTAGACTCTAGGGTGTTCTTGGCTTCCGATGGTGGGAGGAGTCGGGGGGAGGGGGGGAGCACTTACAGGGCAGTCACTCTCCCCATCAGGGAGTTTAAGTCTGTGAGTTTGCAAAAGAGAAATAGACAGAGTTGTGTTGCGAGTTCAGTTCAGTTTAGGCAGTGTGCCAGTTTAGTCGAGTTGGCCACGGAGCGTGGGACTGTTAGTTTGCGTGCGAAAGCCAAGCGTGGCAGGTTGGGCGAGTTCTGTGCAGATATCAATTTTTCGTCCGTGAACAAACAGTGACACAGTGACAGTGTTAGTGAGACAATGAGGGTAGTCAGTAGTGACAGAGTAGTCATCAAACTCGGTGAGTAGTCTGTGAACGGACAGTGAACTACTTGTAGTTCGTGAAGGAAAGAGTGAACGTGGGAGAAAAAAGTCAGTGTTTTGCAACTGTACGCTAACTGTGCTTAGAAGCCCCGAAGTGTTCATCTGCCTTTGATTTACCGCCTGACCTGTCTAAGTATCGTTCCTGACGTATGAAAGGCGCCCCTATGACTGTAACAATACGTTATATAATCACTGTATTAGTTTTCAGTAGGCTACATAATTATATTTTATCGCAAGACAAAAAAAAATAAAACTAACAATGGCAAAGTGATCTTTTTATTTTCTTTCTAGAAATTATCTTGCGACTCCTTAAAAATCATCTCTCGGCCCTTGGGGGGGAGAGGGTCGCAACCCACAGTTTCAGAACCTTAGTTCTGACGTATGTTTTTTTTCTCTGCCTAACAGCAGACGAGTTTGTCAAACTACTCATTATTTTACTCGATAAAAAGATAACTATCGGAATCGGACACCACAGATCAGGCATTGCACAACAGTAGGAGCTGTGTAACTGCGATGTCCATTGGGCGTCTTCTCGATGTTTGGGGTAGCTGGCTTGGCAATGAATCACTCTGTGTCACTTGCTGAGATTTTCCCTCTCCCTCAGTAACTTGTAGCACACTGATGAATTAGTATATCTTCAGCACTGTGTATTAATTAAGTGGTTTGAAGGTTAAATAAAGTCTGGTATAGCAAAATAAACATTTCACTATTTAACAGTACGATACAGTTACATGTAAGGGGTTTACACAGTGCAAGTCTGTGTGCAAAGCAAGTACGTGTTTCTATCCCCACTCCCTCTCTAGAACTGCCGGCTCAGTGCTCACAATAGGGCGTGGGAAAGAAGCTGGCGATGCAATGGAAGGTTAGATCCTTCTACGCTGACACCATATGAGGCAAGCCATGTGGTGCTATGTTGCTATGTGATTCTTTAGATATTTTACAGGTAAACATAATTTAAGGTATAATATATATATATATATATATATATATATATATATATATATATATATATATATATATATATATATATATATATATATATATATATATATATATACTGCAGGTAGATAAGATAATAAGATAATGAGATAATTAATAGTTAACTCTTATAAATGATATGCAAAAATATGGATACTACTGGTACATTGCTCGGCCATGTAAAATAGGGCTGTCTTCAGGTTGGGAAAATTGAAGTAGTACTGTGATAGTATATTCCTACAATCTAGCTAACCTGTCGTGGGTCAGGAAATGGTGGAACATCTTCCAGTCCTGACGCCTCACGTATGTCATGAAGGCGATCTTCTAGACGCTTAACCCCTTGAAGGCGGTCAATGTTCCAGAACGTCTGTCAAGGAAAAGGCAGTAGACGTTCCACAATGCATTTCTATTCTCACATTTCTATTCCACGGGCCTATTATATACCAGGCGTGTGGTGTGGGTCTCTGTATCAATTGCTTCGCAGAATGCCGCACACTGAGGACATATTAGTGTGAAAAGTTGTGGTAATATGAACAGCTGTACATAATATTTACATACATAAATTATAACTGTACAGAAGTTTTCAAAATGCACCATGAAGATGCAGAACAGTGTACATAATGTAAAAGAATGTATATTTTAGTCTGCTGTTACAAATAAGAGCAAAAAAAAAAAAAAAAACTGCCTGCCTGCTGTCTGTCACGTGCCACTGAGAGTGACCTTGATGCACCACCACCCCTCTCACTCACCTCTCACCACCATCCACCCCGTGCACAATTTGAAGTGAGTAACATCAAATTCTTTGTTTTTTCAGCTATTCTGATCCATTTATGCATGTTATGCCTGATTTCATAACACTTTATTTCCTTCCAAAATAACCTGCCCCACACGGATGTCAAATTGGAAAGTAGCCCACTGTTACAGGGTTAAGACACGAACAAAAGACACAGACAGTGATTAACAGTGCCATGACAGGGACGGAAATCGTAGGATACAACACATGAGGGTGTATGAGTGATGGGTCAGAGGACATAATGACATCACTGTCATTCAAGTAGGACAACACCTTCAAAAGGTCAGACACCAGAGTCAGATTTTCAGGATGAACAACAAAGGACAGGGTCAGTGGAACCAAAGAACTAGGAATAACTGCCTGAAAACCAAGAGACTGCCTGTTAGGAAAGGTAGAGATCTCTGACGAACGAACTTTTCATGAATCAGGAGCAACATAGTAGCCTTCCACAATGACATTGTTCCTATGGCAAGAACACAGTAGTGCAACACTTGCAGGTTCTCTTAACTTGAAGAACTGATTACCGCCAATTCCCACATGGTAGACCAGCCATTCTGGACCCACAGATTCAAACTTGCAGAATATATGGATCAGGCCCGATTAATTCCGCACTATGGACACTTCACAAGGTGTTGACTTTGATGGCAACAGAGCAAACAAGTAAGCAGGACAAATGTGAACGTGCAAATAACTTGACTTAAAGAAGTTTATTACTGTTTGGAAGGAACAAGTTCTTAAATGTGGCAACCTGATATCTTAGACTAAGAAAAAGTATTGTTAGTACATTTGTATGCTCAGCAACAGTGTTAAGGTGAGTCCTAAATTTCACAAACTCAGCATGCTCATAAGTGACGAGCCTATTCTGTGATTCGATCACCTGAGCTATCACACTCAGTTTCATGCCTACTGCAGTCACATCTAACGCCTGAGTGGTGCTGAAGAACTTGTTGGGTACCATTTCTCCAAGGTCGAATAATCCTTGGCTTTGACGGGAGGATGCACAAGACCAGCATCGAGAGACTTAGTGGGGAACCGGTCAGACAGGTCAAGGATCTGGTCACAAAGTGTGTCCATCCTCTCAACTGTTAGATGGAGAGGTGGCCAATGCTGGATCCAGGGTACTGACGTTTGTGGAGTCCATGGTGAGGAGGGGTTAAAAGAACCCTCTCAAACCATCTAAATGCTGGGCCAGGATAGGTATCTGTGCCAAAACCTGACCCATGGGGGATATGTAGCATTTGACACTGACCACATCCTCCACAATCAGAGCGGAGTCCTCTAGAGCCATAAGCGCACCAGGACGCATCACACTGGGAACCGAGCACCCGTGGGCTGACACCAGAAACCCAAGGCAGAGAAGTGTAGTCACCATGAGTTTCTGCAAAAGGTACAACTAAATAATACAGGGTACAGTGCAGATACATAAGAATGACTTACACACGGCGATTGGCAGAACGTAACTTAATCCTGTAATCATCAACAGTAGATGATGGTGGAGGAAGATTTGAACGAGACTGGAAGGAGGAATCATTGTCCACCGACGGAAGAGGAAAATCACCGCAAACTTTCTTAGAATTTTCACTGTGCACAACTCGCTCAGCACCAGAATGTAACTCCTGACCACACAACTTGTTACCTAGCTCCTCCTTAATGACATGTGTTAGGCCTGAGAAGCTTGGAAAGAGCTTAGAAGTGCAGTCAGGCTCTGCCACGAAGACCAAATCACTAGTAACAGTATCACTAGGTTATGTGCATTGGTGCCGGCAATCTACCATCAGCTGATGAGAGGTGGCCAGGGTATTATGAACCCTGCCAAAGCTGTCCTGACTAACGGTTAAATGAACTTTAGCATAATCTTCAACATTATACATAGGACTGGGACGCTGCAGGAGGAGAGAATGTGGAAGCTGGTTGTCCTCACCAAACAGAACAAAGTGAGGTGACCCTCCTATGGAGGCATTAATGGAACTGTTGATGGCAGAGGCTATCTGAGGAATTCATTCATCCCAAGATGAGTGGCAACCCTGTACAGCATGACAGAGAGCCTCCAGAATCTTCCTGTTATCGCCTTTCGATTAAGCCATTAGATGCAGGATGATGAGTCACTACATAAGTCTGTGCAATATTGAACTTGGGGCAAATGTCACTCACCAATTCGTTTTGGAACTCCATACCAGTGTCAGACAGCAAGACCTTTGGAGTTGTGAATGGGTGAAACAGATGCTTGAGCAGAGCATGAGCCACGGAGAGGGCAGACTTGTCTGGCAGAGGAGCTAAAACTATATACCTACAGAAGTGATCTGCATACACCAATAAATATTCTGTGCCACTCGCTATCAGGGAGCTTGAGAGTGTCAATGCCAACCATGCCCCATGGTTTAGCCATTTTTTTTTTTTAAATAACAGAACAGAGGAAGGAAAAAGAAATTAGTAAAAAAAAAAAAAAAAAACTAATCCATACCCCAGATTACTGGTGTCCTCTGTTTATAAAATATCTGTAACAGTTAGACTTGAACAGCTGTAGGATGAAGTTTTGAGGGAAACAACTCTGGGGAAGCAAGTTCCAGAGAGATGCAGTTCGAGGAATGAAAGAATTCTGATAGGCAGAAGTTCTGCAATATGGCTTAGTGACATTCCAGTAATGAGTGCTACCAGATGCCCATGTAGCACGAGGGAAGGCATGGAGAGGTGGCTCAATGGATGCAACTTCGTCTGAGCATTTGCTATAAAAATATCTGTAAAATAATGCAAGAGAGGCAACTTTCCTTCTTACTTGTAGGGAGGTCCAGTCAAGTGCCTGTGCTGAGCACACAACAAACAGTGTTGGATGTGGGCTTTAATATCGGAGTGCATAGAAGGCCAGTAGAATCATCTATGAGCCTGCAACAAACAATGTTCCACTCCATGATGACCTGCCTGGGGAGTCATGTTCAAGAACCAACACATTCTGAATCAGCTCAGAGGGAACCACGACTTGAGTGACATCAGAGTTCAAATGTCACACTAGGACACCGTTGATCAAGTCATAATCTGGCAGTGATCTGGAGATATCCCTATCAGTAAGTGGATCACCTGACTCAAGCATGCACACAGCACGAGACCACTTGGAATCACTCTGTTGAGCAGACCAAATCCTGACTAGAGAGAGAGTGGACAGAATTGTGTCTCCCACAGCTGCAGCAACAGGAACATTCCCTGACAATGCATCAGCCAAGACATTCACCTTTCCAAGTAGATACTGTATGTCAGGATAGTAGTCTTGAATGATCAAGAACCACCTAGCTAGTCTGCCGGACAGATTGCAACCCTTGAAGAGATCAGTAAGGGCCTTGTGATCAGTGTAAACTGTGATGTCATACCCAAAGATGAGATCACGGAAGTGTTTAAGAGCCCACACGACACCTAAGGCTTTTAAATGCAGCACAGAGTAGCGGGTTTTAGCATCATTAAGAATTCTCCTTGCATACGCTAGTGGTTGGGACATCCCAGAAACAACACACCGGGTCAGAACAGCTCCAAGACCTTTACCAGAAACATCAGTATAGAGAATGAATGGCTTGTCGAAGTCTGGGAAGGATTGGATAGGCGCAGATACCAATGCTGCCTTTAAATCAGTGAAGGCCCTCTCCTGATCAGGCCCCAAAACAAAGGAACCTCCTTTAATAGTCAAGTGAGAGGAAAGGCCATGTTTGCATACCCTTGAATGAACCTTTGATAGTTCCCTGACAATGTGAGGAAGCTGCGCACTGCTGTCACTATGGTAGGCGTAGGGAAACCTTGGATAACTGTGACTTTGTCATCAGCTGTCCGGATACACCTGGCATCAACAACATGACCCAGAAAAAACAATTCCTTCTTCAAGATCCTACAATTTGAAAACTTAACCTTTAAACTAGCCTCTTTGAGTCTGGTGAAGACTTGATGGAGCATCCTCAGATGTTCAGGCACATCCTTGCTAATAGCCACTACATCATTCAAGTAGGCGAAAACAGTCTTCCCCAAGAGTCCCCTAAATATTTCATCGATTAACCTCTGAAAGCTCAACGGTGCATTACAAAGGCCGAAGGGTAACCTTATTATCTCGTAATGCCCATCAGGAGTGCCGAGGGCTGTAAGAGGGCAAGAGTCTGCATGCAGATGGACTTGCCAGTATCTTGAGAGAAGATACAAAGAGGAGAACACTTTGTTATTCTCCCCCACACTCTGCAACAAATTGGTCAAATGAGGTAGAGGGTAATGATCTGGGATTGTCTCTGCATTCAGGCAACGATAATCTAAAACCGTTCTCGTGATACCGGCCATCTTTGGCACCAGAAACAATGGTGAATTCCATGGAGAAGTCAAATCTTATGCCAGACTCAATCATCTCCTAAATCAACTAGTCAACCACCTGCCTCTGAGAATGGGGAAGACAAAACACAGACTCATAAATAGGTTGGTACCTTACATATATGTGACGATGACCCACATTTGTATGTCCTAACAGTTCACCCGGTAAAGCTACGGCTCCCCTATTGTGTTCAAGGATCTGCAGTAACTGAGTTTGAAAATCGGGAAAATCAATCTGGTTCAGTTGAAACCTAGCCTTCTGAAGAAAAGACTCATTAGATGATGGGTGATCCTGGGCTGGTGTCAGGCCAGCCACAACCTCTGTGGATGGCAAAGTTTCTTCAGTAACAGTGGAAGGGTACACAAGACACTTCCCCAAGCAGACTCCCCATTTTAATTTAAGTACACCTTTCGTTTGGTTATGAACCAGAACGTTTGACCATTATTGGAAATGGTGGCTAATGTTGATTCAAGGGAAATACCTTTCATGAACAGTCTCAGGCAAACTGATAGCATCCACTCTCTCTTTCTAGCCAGGAAAACGAACAGTCACACAAGTTAGCTCATCCGACTGTATGCCTGCAGTCAGTTACCACTGCATTGGCCTCATGTGCATTTGCCATTACCTCACTTAAAGTGGCAGAAGAAGGAGTGGTAGGTACAACAAAGTTATCATTACCCACAGGTGATACTTCATTAGGCAAGGTGGGAGATTCAGTGGTAGTCTGCATAGGGTTAATGTCAATGGCAGCTAACGTGAGGCAGTTCTCTTCAGTGCAGCAGGTGCAAGGACTCAGGCAGGGATGTGTAGTGCCTATCTCTGTATACAGTACAAATGAGTTGGGACCAGTTTTAATATCTACCCTATGCTCACAAAGAGTAGGCAGTCCTAACAACCCATCTGAAGAAAGAACGAATGCCGGAACCAGATAAAACTGAGCTTCAATTGGTTGTGTGTCTCTAGCAAACTGGAAGGGCAAGGTAACCATACCTGTAGCATTGAAGTGTGCACCATTAAGTCCCATCAAACCAAGTTGTAGAAGGTGACGTGAAAAAGCTTTTCCTAGTTGATGCTCAATTTGTTGAAGTGAGACCTTTGAAGGGGAGGAGAGAGGGTTGGTACTGGCTCTTAAACTCTGATTCTGGTAAAAAAAAAAAAATTAATCTAACGGATACTTCATTTGAATACACCGCTTCCCGTCTGATCAGCGAAGTTAAGCAACGTTGGGTTTGGTTAGTACTTGGATGGGTGACCGCCTGGGAACACCAGATGCTGTTGGCCGTTCTCCCTACGTGTCAAGTGGGGTTGCTGGAGGATTAGTGCCCCTCCCTGTAAAACAATTAACTCTAAGCCCTTGGCTACCCCGTTTGGGATACATGGCGTCTGGCAATGAATGAATGAATGAATGAGACCTTTGCAATTTTGTTGACACAGGAGCCAGTGTCAAAAAGTAGGTACATTGTACAGGACTCATGATAGACTGCAAATGACAGCAATTGGCCTTGGCCCTGCATTCGCTGCAGCAGTACCCCGCAATAGCTGATTTGACTCCAACATCTGAGTCTTTTTTTTTTTTATGTGTCTGACTCTGGGCATAGGCTTCGCACCTTGCTCCCAAGGCCCAGTAGTCCTCCTACATACCATACACCTCTACATGTCACCATTTCGGCGCTAACACCCACCATCCATATTGAATTCATGCTAGAGCTGTCTCATACAGGACTGGTGTATTGGTATTAGCCGGGGTATTTTTATGACACATCAACGTGTCTTCTGGTAGATCGGTAAAGTTTATGAAATTCAAACCCTTAGACTGTTCCCTGCCCCAACGGGGATTTGAACCTGGGCCCGGTAGGACTGCAGGCCACCTCTCTACCAATGGAGCCACCACCTCCCTTGGTCAGCGTGTGGAGGCTGCTGGGCTTCCCCTAGCTACGGAGCTGTGCTATGAGTACTAGCAACCTGGTTTGTAGTCCCTGGGGAAGAACAACACTCGCTCACCCAGTGCCCATGGGACTTGTGGTGTCGACACCACTTTTTGCGCCAGTTTGGTGTTGATGATAATGATCATGTGCCCTGTGCAGGAGGGCCTGCATTTGCACTCTGAGCATTCTTTAGGTCCCTCTGAAGTTTAAAACACTTTAACCCTTATCCGCCGCTTGACGTGTATGCACGACAGGATTCAGGGTGCGCAGGGCCGCCGGTTGCCTTGCTATACCGCACTCACCTTCCCGCCACTGTTTGAGTGTGAGACCGTTTTCTGTGATACCTACGGGGTAGGTAGGACCCACAGGTACCCCGAGGTTGCGCTGTTCAGTCTGTACTAAGCAGTGGTAGGGAGAGGAACCATGTCATCTTCCTCCATGTCGTCCGATTCCATTCCAACGCGTGAAGGGCTGATCGCCTCATCGACCCCCACTAAAGTCCTTTGTGCCAGGGAAAGGGCTTAGTGATAGTGCCATAGGACGTGCCCTAGACGAAACTGTGTCATCTCGAACACTGAGTGAGAGTACATGGAGAGTGAGCTCTCTTGCCCTCCATCCCCTACTCGCTCTCCAACGCCAGAGAGGGCTCTCCAACTTCTGCAGGAGGAAGGGAGAGCTTACGACAGCGATGATTTTGCTGATGAGGAGGCAGTAGATGACCCAGGATATCGGGAAAGTGGCCGTGGACCTGGCGGACATCTGCGGAAAAAACGCTGCAGAGCCATTTCCCCCACACTCTCACCACCTGCTCGCCAATGTATCTTCCTCCACAGCTCCCCCACACCTCAGCCTACCACTTCAAGGCAGAATCACCTCAACCAGGCCCTTCAGGGGTTGTATTGCCTAGATGGGAGCCACGTGGTGATACACAGTGCCGAGCGTCTTCAAAGGAAAGTTTCGCATCAGGTGAGTCATCACCCGCTTACTCCCCCACCTCTCCCTCTCCCTCCCCCTCTCCTCCCCTCCCCCCTGCCCGTGGCCGTGCATGTGGTCGTGCACGAGTGCTTGGAAAACACAGCACAACTGCCAGACACCCTGCTGTACCACGTGTGGGTAGAGTAGATACATTTGTATGGGAGGATGGTGCCTGCTTTAAGCCGTCTGTGCCGGCATTTGATGAGGAGGGTGAAGGTGTGCAGGACGATGCACTTCCCCCCAGGCCTTGGACTATTAGTAGTCTGTTCAAGGCAATTTTCACGACTGCAATTATGCAGTACCTGGTTGATGAAATAAATTTTCACCAGGCCATGTGCGTGCGTTGGCTGGACGTACCTGCTATCGAGAGCACGGACATGCGTGAATGGATACCTGTAGAGGTAGGGGAGATGTTTGTGTGGCTCGTCCTGACCATGCTGATGGCGCACGTAAAAAAAACATGTGCTTCACAACTATTGGTCAGTGGATGAACTCGTTGGCACACCTGTCTTCGGAAAATACATGGCCCGTGATAGGTACCTGGCAATCCTGAGGTTCCTACATTTCAATCGAAATTACGGGCGTGCACCGAACGACAGGGTATGGAAAATAAGACCAATCCTGACAATGCTGAAAGAGTCATTCTCCAGGGTTTTCCGTCCGTTCCAGAAAGTGGTTATGACGAATCGCTGGTGTTATTCAGGGGCAGGCTTGCATTTATTCAGTATGTGCCATCAAAGCATCACAAATTTGGCCTGAAATTTTTTGTGCTTTGTGTCTGTAAAACTAAATGTGTGCTGGATGTAATAGTTTACTCGGCGACAGATGTTGATATACCTGGCGATGATCCTCATGGATTCTCTGCATCAGTAGTAAAAGTGCTGATGGAAAGGTATTTCAACAGGCACCACATTCTGTACACCGATAATTATTGCACAGCCCCGGCATTGACAAAGTATTTGCTTGACAATGGTATTGGGTCCTGTGGAACTGTTAGGGCCAACAGAAAGAATTTCCCAGTATTTCCGGCAAATACTGAGAAAGGTGCCCTTCTGACAACGAAATGTGAGACGGGTTGGCTACAGTTCATGAGGGTGTGCTGGAGGAAACTGGTAAAACAGACTACAGGACCAGGGAACCCGTGGTAAAGCCAGATGCAGTCAATGATTACAATATCAACATGTGGCTGGTTGATAAATCGGACATGCAAATTGGTGAGGTAGATTGCCTACATAAGTCCTGCAAGTGGTACAAGAAGGCGTTCTTACACCTTCTTGGTATCGCCGTCCTGAACAATTTCATACTGTTCAAGGAACTTGTAAGGAAACGTCTCTCTTTACGAGAGTTTGAGAGAGAGCTTGCACGCGAACTCCTTGAGCAATATTCAACTGCTCAGGTGACAGGTGCTAGGCCGGGGACAGCGGCTTCACTTGACAGGCTCAGCTGTGCTGCGTATTTCCGTCGGCACAAGATTGTGGAGATAGGGAGAACAGCAGCAGGTCGTCTGGCATATAGGCGGTGCCATGTCTGCTGCACAACCAAACGCCGTCACCTAGCACGAAAAGAGACCTCGTACCAATGTGCAGAATGCAAGGTCCCCCTATGCCCCAAATGCTTCTCAGAGTATCACTCCGAGCGTGAGTAATGAGCAGGTGTGTGGGGAAGTGTAAATAATGTACAGTAATGCACAAGTGTGTGTATTTTCATATATCAGTGAAAACTGTGATAGTATGAGTAAAGTATAGTAAGTGCTAAGATGTAAGTCATTTATAATAAGTCCAACAAGTGCAAATAAGTTATTTATAATAAGTGCAATACAGAAATTGATACTGTGTATTGGATATTGGTTTGAAAATTATTGGAAATACTTTGCTTTTGCCTACATGTTACCTGAAAGAAAACCACTTGTGAGCGGGCCACAAAAAAACTACCTGCTTGGCTATACCTAAATTATTTCACTCAATACTCAGGGAGATTGTGCCAAATATGAGCATCAGTGTATCTGTGATGTGACGTACAAATAATGTTAGTTGTGTGAAACATTTCTATGATTTTCACTATAACCCTGAATAGTACAAAGCAGTATGATTTATAGTACAAATAATTACCTCATACTCTACGATTATGCGTGAAAGAGCAACAACATTTACTTGTCAAAGTGTAATTACGCTTAATGGTGATGTACAGTGCAGTTCTAAATGTCATAGTAAAGGAGAACTATGATTATTTACGGAAGAAGTGAGAACAGAAAAACGAGGTAAAAGAGAAATATTCCTTACGGAAAAAGTGAGTACAGAAATACAACGAGATATATCCTTTCCCACACACCTACGGGGCATAGAGGCATTATGGAGCAGGCAGTAAATCCTTGGGTGAGCCACATGAACCGGGTGATGACTCATTGTCACGGCGGTGAGCAAGGAGCAGTGGAAAAAACGAGTGGAAACTTCCGCATTCCTTCGAAGGACGCACGGGCAGTGTTACAATAACCACTCCAGAGAGTGCTGCCAACGCTAGCCGGCTGGGCCAAGGCCGCAGCCAGTGGCGCGCGCTCGGAGCAGCGTGCTAAAACATGAAAAACCAGTCGTCTTCAACTCATCCTTACTCATCGACGGGACCACTTAGAGACCTCGGGATACCATCATTGGAAAGAGGAAGAGTTGATAAGTCTTATGAACTTTCATTTGAATCTTTAGCTATTATAGTTTGTCAGCTATGAGGGTTTGAATTAAGGGTATTTTTTCCAAAATCTCGGAAATCACCTAGGGAGGGGTGTGCTGCGGCAGGGAACCCCCCGGCAGCTAAGGGTTAACAAAGACGCATGCCCCTGTGACAATAAGAACACTTACTTGAGTGATCAGAACCGCTAGAATTTGTTGCAGACGTGGGTTTCTCTGGTTTTCTGTCCTCCTTGGGTTTTTCTGCAAGTCGCTGTCCCCGAGTAGACACGGGTATGGCCACAGGGAATGCTTCAGGTTGCGACTGCAGCTTCATTCGTGTCTGACAATTGAAGTTATGTAGGGTTTGTGCTGGTATGAATTCCAACTGCTTTGCAATGTGCTGTTGTCTTGGTGTCAAGACTTGGAAGTAGCAACCAAAAGTAAACAAGGACATGAAATTATCCTAGAAGTATTGCATCCTTGGTAGCATTCAGCCACCCTGAATTACCAAAAGCTTGCTCTAAGGAAAGTTTGACATTCTGAGCAAAGCAAGCAGCTTGCCTGAAATCCATGGAGGCTGCCTTCATGTGGGTATCATGCAAAGCATTAAGCAAAGCCATAACATCACCCCCAGCAAATGACATGGTGCCCATATCGGCCACAAGTTCAACAAGGAAGTCATCTGCATTATTGCAGGTACTATACATTTTTGTACAGTTTACTCAACTCATGCTCCTCACGCTCCCTTCCCTCACCAAACTTTTGAGGGTATCCTCGACACAGTGACCCTATCCTTGCAAGAAGTGAGAAATAGGCTCGCAGCACTGGACCCGAACACCAGTATGGGACCTGATGGCCTCCACCCCAGTCTTCTGAAATATTGCCAAGCCTTAGCATTACCCTTGTTTTTGATATTTCAAAAGTCTGTCACCATTGGTAAATTGCCACATGATTGGAAAAAATCCATTATCATTCCTATATTCAAGAAAGGCTCTCGACACAAACCTCTTAACTATAGGCCTATTAGCCTAACCTCTGTCTGCTGCAAAACCCTGGAAAGATTCATTACAGAGGCATTATACAACTACCTTGACACTAATGGAGTGCTGTCAAATGAGCAGTATGGATTCAGACAGGGTAGAACGGTAGATGACCAACTGTTACTCGTGTATAATGATGTTACGTCGTGGATGGATACTGGATACGTTGTGAATGTTGTCTTGTTTGACTTTAGCAAAGCCTTTGACATCATCAACCATTCGATACTCGCTGACAAGCTGAGGCTACTTGGGGTCAGTGGTTCCTTGCTAACTTGGATCTCTGACTTCCTGTCCGGCCGCACCATGCAAGTGTCTGTGTCTGGCTGCGCCAGTTCCTCAAGGAATGTTCTCAGTGGAGTTCCCCAGGGATCGGTTCTAGGCCCCTTGCTATTTCTGGTATATATAAACTTTCTACCCGCATACATACGCTCCAAATGTAAATTCTTTGCTGATGACATGAAGATTTACCTTAAGTTGCGCCAAAACACTTGTTCCACATTAGCTGCAGACATAAGTACATGCCAGAAGGACATTGATATGGTCTACAATGTCGCTGAGTCCTGGGGTTTACGTTTTAATCTTGACAAGTGTACTGTTCTGCGATGTCAGAGAGGTCCAGTAGACTGGAATTCTATTGGCGCACTTCAGTACTATCACATGAACAACACCAGGCTCTCCGTAGAAACTACACACAAAGACCTAGGTATCTTGGTTGACAGTTCACTAAAATTTCATTCGCACATAAGAAATACGGTAAAAAAGGCAGCAGGCCTGTCAAATAATTTACTTAGGTCCACCCTCTGTCGAGACCGAGATTTTATGTTGACTTTATACAAATCCCACATCAGACCCATCATGGAGTTTGGCTCCACTGTATGGAACACAGGCTACCACGGAGATCAGAGGCTCCTGGAGTCTGTACAGCGCAGATGGACTAAGCAAATCAATGGCCTCTCTGAACTCAGCTATGCTGACCGTCTGAAAAACCTGGGCCTGTATTCTGTAAAAGGGAGACTGATCAGAGCTGACCTCATTAAATGCTGGAAAATCTTCCATCGCCAGTCCCCAATTGCACCGCCTGAGCTCTTTTCTCTTCCTTCATTAACTCACACCAGGGGCCATAGATTCAAGGTGGCCAAGTCCCGCACTTCAGTTGAGTGTAGACGCAGGTTTTTCAGCATCAGATGTATAGACCTCTGGAACTCTCTTTCAGATGATGCTGTTAGTGCTGACTCAGTTGCATCATTTAAAAAGTCCCTCCACTCACAACTAGGTCACATCCTGTTCGACTATATAGAATAACTACGACTCTTAACCCTTTAACCGCGGGTATTGTTTTGGTCTGACTGTCCTCTCCCGCGGGGGTTTCAGCCAAATGTAAACAAACTTTTAAACCTTAATAACTCTGCACAGAATAAAGCTAGAGAAAAAAATAAGTTACCATTAGAAAGTACTAACCTTCAGCTTTCCATTGATGTAGGTTTCATGACTTTATTTACTTTCACAGGACGGGCAGTGCCGTTAGAAGTGAGGGGTGTAAAATCACTATTTTTCGCTCACACACCATTACCTTCTCTCATACACCATTACCAAATGCCAACCTCATTCTGATAATAATACTATAAACATATATGAACACTGCACATACGATAAACACCCACTCTGTGTTCACTGAGGCAGGTATAAGGCACTGTAATTACCCACACTTCACTGCCACATCAGCAGTGTTGTAATCACTATTTTTCGCTCACACACCATTACCAAATGCCAACCTCATTCTGATAATAATACTGTAAACATATATGAACACTGCACATACGATAAACACCCACTCTGTGTTCACTGAGACAGGTAAAAGGCACTGTAATTGCCTGCACTTCACTGCCATATCAGCAAGTGTTGTCTCTCACACAGCTGGACAGATACTGATGCATGCTTGGTCAGGGGTGGGGTGGGGGGCCCAGGGGGTGGGAGGTGGGGCCCCCGGGGGGGGAAGAGGGAGGTGGGGGTCGGCTGGAGTGAAAGAACTTAATAGCTACTCTCCCTTGAAACAATTGGCGCACGGAAAAAACGCGGGGTATTCAAAATATTCACAAACATTCGAGAATGACACCCGCGGTTTGGTCCAGTTTTTGCAACGTCATTCTGGAATGACACCCGCGGTTAAAGGGTTAATTCAAAGTCCTTCAAGTAGTGCAACTACCGTGCATATGGCACAAAACTCAGCCTCTAATCAATAGTCTATTCTGATGATGATGTATATAGGAAACGAGGCTGGCGTGCCAGCAGGTATGGGCTGCCCTACTTCTTGTAATGCAGATTCCTACCGAGCCATACTGTTAATTGTAGTAGGGTAGCCAACCAGGTGAGTAAACCAGGTGAGTAAACCAGGTGAGCGGCTGGAGTGTCTGTGGTCTGTGAAATTCTACGAGGTTTAAATTTTAATTTATCACTTTCTAACGCAAACTGCCTTGTACTTATCTCATCTCTGGTGCACAAATACTAACACATTCCACGTAGGATCAGTCCCATCCCATATGCATATCGGTACATTGTCTTAAAGTACAGTTAAGACTGGCAAAAGAGATGGTTGTGTACCGGAGGGATTTGCGCTACTGGGTTGACTCATGTTGCTAAGTTGTGCAATGGAAGGGTTATATAATTTACCACTACTTGTACAACTATGTGAGAGAGTTAAATCTTTCTTCACGCTAGGACTAAGTGACTGCTCTGAGAATTTGCTAGTAACCCCACCGTCACTATCAGAGAAAATTGCAGTGGCCGCTTTACTAAAGAAAATGAGAAGTTTGCGGGGTGACTAACTAGAACTTGACTTGCCCGGATTTATTGTTAACGCTGAATGGAATCTGAAAGAGCTATGACTACTATCCTCTTCCTTAACATGCAAGGTCTATTACTGAGAGGTACCATGCAATAGAACACTAGCAACCTGACAAAAAAACATATGACTTAAATTATACAGAAGTTATATACACATAAGTCTCACACATACCACATGTGAAAAATGGAATATTTCAGCATTCGTGTTCCACCAACCTCACCTCAGTATTATGCTAACTAACTATACAGTAGAAGAGTTGATTGAAGACTGAAAATCCGTGCTCCCTCCCACGCCCTTTAAGAAGAGTTGATGCAGGATGCTGTAGAAGAAGCAATGAACCACACTGGCAGGAGTGCAAGCACTACTCAGGCAGGCGCTGAGAAGAATTGTGAATCCGCTCACAGCATGCCCAACCATAAAGAAGAATCCTGAATACACTCCACCCAGGTGCATTCCACATGATGCACCCAGCATCTAGTTGATAATCTTCTTAGATGTCATCGCAATCCGGAGCCATTGGCCGCAGCTGAGAAGTTTTGTATGAGATGCCATGACACACTGACCAAGCACTGACCTGTTGACCTCCAGGAGGGTTGGGGTGATAGTTGGGTGGTGGTAATAAGAATGTGGTGGTAAATGAATCTTAAAAGACTCATTAAAGATATGGATACCACTAAGCCAGGGAGAGAAACAGGATAGGAATAGGAGGGGGGACTTTAACAATGGATCCATGAAAGACACAATGAAGCCGCACAAGAAGATGCAGTGATGGAGACTAAACTCCTCTTGAAGCACGTAGGAGCACCACTGCACACCCATTTACATACCAGACACCACACATCAGGCCTGTCACATTTGTAGGAGTTAAGTAACTGTGATGTCCATAGGGCGTCCTCTCGATGTCTGGGGTAGCTGCCTTGGCGATGAATCGTTGTGTCATTTGCTGATATTTTCCCCCTCTCTCATAAACTCATAGCACACTGATGTATTAGTATATCTTCAGTACTGTGTATTAGGTGGTTTGGAGGTTAAATAAAGTCTGGTTAGCAAAAAAAAAAAAAAATCAGTATTTAACAGTATGATGCAGTTAGGTACAGGGGATTTACACAATGCAGTGAAAGAAGGGACAGTCACCGAAACTGCAGAGCCCAAGGGATGGCCCTTATACTGCGCTGGACCGCCTATCAGACGTAACATATTGGATTCGAGGAGGCAGGAAGTCTCGGCCAAAGGTGGTACACGTGAACTGTCTGTGGCAGTACCATGGGCCAGGACAGTACAGCTGGGACGTCTCCGAGGAATCGTGCTCTCCCGCAGCCGAGGATGTTGAGGAGGACCACGGAGCTGAAGTGCAAGAGGATGGTGACAGTTTCCCAAGGGAAGAAGTGAATCAGGAACAGGACCAAGACCTTCCAGGAGAAGTGGACTGTGTGGAAGAGCAGGGACATCATTGGAAGTGGCATAGAAGAAGACCTGATAAGTAGAAGGATTATTTTTGCATAGTTAGATGTTTCATTAGGATTAATTATGCTTGTATATATTGTCTAGTTTTTTTGGGACGACAAAGGACTAGGGAGGGGGTAGTGTTAAGAGGTGAGATTTGCCAGTTAGGTAGTCGAGAGGCTTCTTGACATTTCCCATACTGTAGTTCCAGTATGAGTCAGAGTTGCCAGTTTGCCTGCTGTTTGTGAGCGTAGTTATTTCGTAAGTTGTACATAATTTTTTTTGCTCTTTTCTCAATCATGTTTTATTTTTGTGACAGATTTTTGAATTATGTAATTCAGTTTAAGTTTGTATGCTAATTAATTTACAGTGTTATGTAATGTAAGAGAGTTCTGGCATGTTTTGGATATCTTTGAGGTGCAACTGTTGTTCTCGTAGGATGTAGATAATTCTAGAAGAGTGTAAGCTTATGTAAGGATAAGGAAGAGACTAGAGCAAGTTCAGTTGGTTTTCAATTCAGCTTGAGTGTAGTGCAGTGTCAGTGTAGTTTGTATAATTTTGGTACTTGTGTAAACAGTGAAGTGTTGTTGGCAAACAGTGAAGTGCTTGTGAAAATAGTGAAGTGAAGTTGGAAAACATTTAGTGTAATTATTTGGAAAATAAAGACAGTGAACTTAAGAAGCCAGTGTTTATTTACGACGTCTGAGCTGATCCTGTGTACTGTGCACCTAAAGGCTGACCATAGGAAAAACAACTCACTGGACAACGTCCTTCCTGTACTGAACTACTGCTGTTGGAGCTTGTGGGAGTGTGGAGTGGGGACATAACAGCATATTTACGGCTGTGGCACATGGCAGGTTAAATGCACAGAATGGGCAACATGTATTGATGCAGTTTTGTTACCATTATGAGGAAGTTCCCCTTTCAGGATTCTTGCAGATGAATCTATAGTTTCCATTCTTTTGCATTATAACCTCTCCCAAGTTTCTGCACTAGGATACTAACAACTTTCTTGAAATATGATACAATCTCTTCGGTCCAATTTCGGTACCAAGAGAAAGTTGTCTGGATGTAATAAATTTTTATCTTCTAATCGGAACCCCAAAGAGCTCTGTAGCATCTCTGGGGAGACCGACGTCTCTTACTAAATCATTAAGGTCATCCTGAGAGAGCTGCTTTTGCTTATTGCTGGAACACTTTGGGACAAATTCTTCATCGTCTACTGCAGCACTTTCTTCCTGTTTGTGAGCTTGTACATAATCAAGACTATCAGGTGGATAACAATTGGTAAATCAGGTCCATGTGGTACAGGTCTTATTGCTGATGGAAAATTAGGATGTCATTTTTTTTATGATTCTTTTTCTTGTATCCTTGAATTTTGCAGGAACAAAAATAACAATCATTCCTATGATTTTGAGGTTCCCTCCATATTATTGGAATACCAAAAGCAAGGGTCTTCTTTTTAGCTTTTGTCCATAGTCTTAGTTCCTCAGCACAACCAGAGCAGACACTCTGAGGAACCCACTTTTTGCCCAGGTCACCAAGCTTTATTCCAAAGTAGGCTTAATAAGTTTTTTTTTTTTTTTTTTTTTCAAATAATAAAATCTGTTATGTTCTGTCTCTGCTTTTTCACAACAAATTGTCGACAGATATTGCAAAAAAGATCATGACTGTTCACATAACCTGTAGACGCATTAATAAGACCTATTGCAGTACAACAAAATTTTAATTTATCAGTAAAGAAAAAAATAATAAATATCAGTACTTCAATAAAACACCACTATTAAGAAAAAATACGTATCACTGTGGTAAAAAAAAAAAAAAATCACTCCACTGAAGGTAATTTATAAGCACACTAGTCAACTAACTGTGTCACACTTAAATATGTTTGCTGCACTCCAATGCTTGTATGACTCATCACTGTTGTGTCCCAGCTATTGTGGCTTATTATCAAGTAAAAGAAACATGGATTTCAATATTAGAACATCCTAAATTCAAACATATTATCAACTGTAATGGAATATAAATATGTAAATAATTATATCCCCCTTGGGGGTAGGCTTTTTTTTTTTTTTTCAAGAATACTCCCCCAGTATCCCTGCTTGTCGTAAAAGGCGACTAAAAGGGTTGGCGGAGGGTTAGTGTCCCTCCCCAGAAAACAACTAATTAAAAAGACAAACAGTAAGCCTCGGACAAGGACTGACCAAAAGATGACGACCAAGGACCGGACAAAGGACATGGTTATCGGAACTTGGAATGTAAGGGGAGCGAATGATGAGGTGAAAGAGAGAGAGATTGTCCAGGGGCTTGAGGGTGCGAAAGTTGATGTATGCGGAATAACTGAAACGAAATGAAGAGGTGAGAGTGTGAGAGAATGGGAGTATGGATAGGGTATATGTGCAGGAGTAGGTGAGAATTAGAGGGCAAAAGAAGGAGTATGTATAGTTGTGAGTAAAAGATGGAAGAAGAGCATAAGAGAGCATGGATCAGTTGGGTCAAGGATTGTGTGGGTAAGAATGAAAGTTGGAATACAAATGTGGGCTAATTGTGAGTGTGTATGCGCTAACGCAAGATCGTGCAAGCAGAGAGAGAGAAGAGTTCTGGACAAATGTGGAAGTGTGCATGGAAAATTTTGGAAGGAATGAGAGAGTGTTTTTGATCGGTGATATGAATGGTAAAGTAGGGAATGTGAAGGTGGATGGAATAGTTGGTGAGTGTGGTGTGCATGCTGAGATAGTTTAGAATGGCAGTGCGTTAGTGGACATTTGTTCTGGGAGGGGGTTGGTGATAGCCAATACCCTCTTCAAGCACAAGATGATCCACAGGTATACATAGCGAGTGATGAGAAGGGTGGGTGGTGAACTGAATGAAAGGAAGGCAATGATTGACTATGTGTGTGTGGATGAAAGGATGTGAAGATGTGTAATGGATGCAAGAGCTTATAGAGGTTGGTCTGACCACTACTTGGTGGTGGCTAGAATCAAGGTCCAATTAGGATGGAGAAATAGAAGAAGGGAGGGACGGGAAAAAGGAGTATTTGTAAGGAGAGTGGAAAGGTTACAAGAGGATGAGAAAAAGGCAGAGTATAAGAGAGAAGTGGAGGAACAATTGGGCAAATATAAATTGGAGCAGATGGGAGACGTGGGAGGTGTGTGCAGGATATTTACAGAAGAAATATGTGCAGCATGTGATGTGGTGTGTGGGATGAAGAGAAGACGGAGGAGTGTGCAAGGAACAGCGTGGTGGAATGAAGAGATGAGACAGGCTGTGGCAGAAAAGAAGAAAGCATACAATGAATGGATGAGAAATAGGGGCGTGGAAGAAGTTGAGAGGCAGAAGACAGAGTTATATGTAGAAAGAAAGAGAGAGGTGAAAATATTAATAAGAGAGAGTAAGAAGAGAGTGGATGAGGAATTTGGAAGGAACTTGAGTGTAAAGTGGAGGGACTGTAAAAAAATGTTCTGGAAAGAGGTGAAAAGAGTAAGACAGGGTGGAAGTGAAGTTAGCAGGGGTGTGAAAGATAAAAATGGTAGATTCCTGGTGGAGAAGGGAGAAAAAGTGAGCAGATGGAGAGAACACTTTAAGGAATTGTTGAACATAGAGGATGGAAGTAATGCGAGTATAAGTGGCTGGGGGAATGGCTGGGAGGATGAGGGAGGTGAGAAAACAGGAAGAAATCAGTAGGATAGAAGTTGTGGAAGCAATGAAGAAAGTTAAAATGGGGAAAGCCCCAGGAATTGATGGGGTGTATGGTGAAATGCAGACGTGTGGGGGAGAGATAGTAGTAGAATGGATGTGGAAAATGTGCAGATTAGCCTGGGAGGAAGGTAGAGTCCCGGAGGATTGGAAGTCAGGTATAATTTTTCCCTTGTACAAAGGAAAAGGGGAATAAGAAGTGTGTGGTAATCATAGGGGCATCTATCTTCTTAGTATAATAGAAAAAGTGTATGGTAGGATACTTATTGACAGAGTTAGAGAAAGAACAGAAGAATTAGTTGGAGAAGAACAGGGAGGCTTTAGGAAGGGAAGAGGTTGTGTAGATTAGATATTCTTTCTTAGATCCTTAGTGGAAAAGTTTCTAGAGAAGGGAAAGAAGTTGTATGCGGCTTTCATGGATTTGGAGAAAGCATATGACAAGGTGGATACGGAATCTAAAGGTGAATGTAGGGAAGAGTAAAGTGATGGTCTTTGAGAGAGGTGAAGTCAGTGACTGTACAGTGAGGTTGGATGGTGAGGAATTGGAAAATGTGAGTACGTTTAAGTACTTGGGTAGTGTGATGAGTAAGAATGGAGGGTGAAGTGCTTGAAAGGGTACAGCAGGGAAGAAAGGTTGCTGGTTTCTTGAAAGCAGTGATAAGAAGCAGGGAAGTGAGCATGGAAGTGAAAAAGTTACTACATGACAGTATTGTGATACTAACTCTAACGTATGGAAGTGAAGCTTGGACGTTGCTGGAAGGACACAAGTCAAAAGTGAGAGCAGTGGAAATGAGTTATTTAAGAGGAGCCTGTGGAGTCACATGGAGAGACAGGATGACAAATGAGAATATAAAGTAGCGTTGTGGTGTGGATGTGGATGTGATAGGAAGCGTTAGGAGGAATACACTGAGGTGGTTTGGCCATGTGGAGAGCGTGGAGGGTGAAAGGCTAACGAAGAGAGTGTATGTGAGTGAGGTGGAGGGGGGGAGAGGGAGGGGGAGGCCGAGGATGAGATGGAGGGATGGGGTGGAGAGGTATATGAAAGAGGGGGGTGTGAGTTGGGAGCGGGGCAGTGAAATGGCGGGGGACAGGGCGACGTGGAGGCGATTTGTTTGTGGCCACCCCGAACGGGCTGGAGGCGTCTGGCAATAGATAGATAGATAGATAGAAATAATTATATAGTGTGAAATTATAAAAAGAAATACTTTAGCTGAAAAAGGGAAAAAAATCGTGAAAAAAAAAACTGATGGAGGAAAATGGTTTTCATTTTTTAATTCAGTGCCCAAAAATTTTTAAAAAATCACACTAAATAATCAAAACAGCTTTTCAGTCTATACCTGTGTAATAGGTTAATAATGATAAGCTTCATAAAATGTGATAGTTTAATGGTGATTACAACAACCAGCGTAAGCATGACGGATGTCGGGAGATGTTGATTACGGTGTTGGTAAAGGGAGTTATAATAGTTAAGTCTCAATTTGGTTTAATGGTGATATTACAACAAATGTCAATGAAGTCTACAAGAGTTACCGGACTTGATATTGACTTATGATGCTACAGAAGGTGATAAAAATATTTATGAACTAAGACAAACTCTTTCTTTACGGCTTCAAGTAAATAAGGAAAAAAACAGTTGCTGCTCATCAAGGGTTTGACCATGTGTTGGAGGAGGTTTGTTGGCCCAGTTAGTTATCCTACAGTTTGTATTCCATGGACACTATGGTTCAGGTAGCCTACATCTAATTTTATTTGCGTAAGTGTGTTGTATTTATTTATCCATTTAATAATTTTTCTTATTTGAATAATAGGAGTTGTGTTTTAGTAAGAGATGAACTGCTTTCCTTCATAAACCAGATGACTTACACCTACAAGGTCGATTTTTTACTAGACTTGGCACTTGTGTGTGTGTGTGTGTGTGTGTGTGTGTGTGTGTGTGTGTGTGTAATTTTCCTTCCCAGCACAAGCCATCGTACTTGCCAGAGACAGCACCCAGTCCCTGCTATCACCCATGGTGTCCAATAAGGTTTGTTTAAAGACTGCCCAATTTTAAACTACTTCCAAAATCAAGGTGACACCTCCAAAGAATCGTTTTAATACAGTTTATCTTTACTTCTCATTTTCGGACATTTACGTCGAATACCAGTGTTTTTTTTTTTCTTCTAGTCTTTATTTGGGCGTCATGCTTGCATGTTTCTACGTTAAAGTTTTGTTTGGTTCACTCTTCAGAAACTGCACTGATACTCTTTTGTACTTCAGATACACTTCTTTTTATGGTTGTCAGATAAGAAGTCGTCGAGGTCCTGCTCCAAGAAGGGCGGTGTATACCTGTTTGGCAAGTGTCCCGTTGGCTACAGGTCGAAGAAGAGGAAATCCAAGAAGCCTGAAGGAGTCTGCCAGTGCTGCCTTCCTGTTTGTGGGGGTGAGAGTGGTGATAGTTAATGATAATAACAGTGATGAGAAATGACAAGAGATAATGAGAGTAGTGACGGCAAGTTGTCTGTCGATGTTAACAAAGTCCAGAGCTAATGGTAATACCCGTAGTTATTATAATCTGGTGATAATGTGGTGAGGCGATACATAAAATAATTAAAGTATGCTTAGGTTGAATGATGTTACAGACAGTTTAGTGTTAACTGTCTTTAATGTTGATGATAATGGTGACAGTTGCTAATGATTGTGGGGTTAATGATATGGAACGGTGATTTTTGGTGCAGTAGGTAGGTGTAAATATTTTCATCAGTAATGGTGGTTATAGTGTGGTAATGGGTTCAGAGATGTCTCGAATGCACATATATGATGGGTGATGGTTTGTGTTGTGAAATATCGTTTGAGTGACTCACGGCACTGGACTCCCCCTCACTGCACTCAGTGAACTTACAGGGACAAACTTTGGGCACCAAAAAGAAAGGTTCCTACTCTGTTAGATCAGTGCCTCCCCGACATGGGTCCCCATGTTATGTAACACCCACTACAGCACCTTGAAGACCATACAAGGCAACAAAGCCTTGTGCATCTTCACTGGCTGCACCAAAACTACTCTCACCGATGACTTACATGTTGAAAATAAAATCCTTCCTGTCAGAGAGTATTTTGATATGACAGACATACAGTCCTACCCAGCAGCCTGCAGCGGGTTGGTCTTTTCACCGAGGACCACCGAGAGCCACGTAACCTAACTTAACCTCATTTGACCCAACCTAATCTAACCTAACCTTGCTTTTCTATTGGTTCTTGGTGCGCCACGCTATATCCCTCAGCGATTCCCGGGAGTTGGTCTTTTCACCGAGGGCCACCTAAACTAACTTAACCTAAACTTGCTTTTCCAGTGGCCCTCAGTGTCTCTCAGTGAAAAGACTCACCGGTCTGCAGTAGCACACAATACCGCTGTTGTTACACGGCACAGCCACCCAACATAATTTTACGCATAAAATAATCCCCCTACAAACACTACCAGACCCTCTTCGACATCATCTAGCCTCCAGACACACCAGTACTGGCAAAGAAGAAAGACCTATATATTTATTCCATGCGCAGGCCAATACAAAACTTTGTTGAAGACACTGTACTACATGCCCCTTCACCCACCATTCACCCATTAGAGATATCCTCAATTAGAGGTGACATAGTTCAGCTAACTAGGCTGTGTTCAGGAAATTACCCAGCCCTCCTTAGTTACCAGCTTCCGCACTACTGGGTGGAATGAGAGATGACACGTGGCAGGCTTGTAGAATAGATCCAGACAACATAGCACACATACTGAAGCACTGTACAGAAAGCGTCACAAAAGTAGCATCAAATGTGAAGGAACATATGGGACGACACAATAGGGGCAGTTGCTTACCTGTGGTCACCAGGTTTGCATAACCAGGCGGACCGGGATTAAGTACCAAGCGCAGAATCTGAGGTGGTTTGGTGTAAATAAATTTAGTTTTCATAGGATACTTTGGTTAAGGAGAGGAACACCTTCATGCCAAGGCATCGGTATATCCAGGCGGGTTTGCTGCCCTGTTGTACAGTAAAAACGTCCCTGAACTCCATCTTTAATCCCCGCATGGACGATATAGGACTGCAGAAGATGAGCATATTATCTTGCAGTTCAACGAAGTTACTGTTCATATTTGTCTATGTTAATATATATATATATATATATATATATATATATATATATATATATATATATACATGAAGATAAACACCAACGTAATCAGGAACATCTTTAATAAATTGGTGACGTTTCGACAACTCGTTTGTCATTTTCAAACCTATAGAAAATACAATAAAATCAAAATAAACACCATGTCTATGATAAAAATACGAAAACTAAAGTAAAAAACCAAAGTAAAACACCATGTCTAATAAAATACAAGTGAAGAATTATTATGATAAGATGAGGAAATGAATTATACATAGCTAACGTTCTTCACTTGTATTTTATTAGACATGGTGTTTTACTTTGGTTTTTTACTTTAGTTTTCGTATTTTTATCATAGACATGGTGTTTATTTTGATTTTATTGTATTTTCTATAGGTTTGAAAATGACAAACGATATATATATATATATATATATGATACGTTACACTGATAAGGTTTCAGACTCCCTAATAAACTAAGTAAATGGAATGGTTACACAATTATTGTCAAACTGTTTTTATCAAATGAAATACTCATAAAATTTCATTTGAAACTAAGTAGATTATAAATATATAGGGCGAAAGAAATTTTGCCGTGTGATAGTCTGCGATAGAATTGAATAGTCCTATGGATAAGTATGATACGAACGGTATTTCTGATTAACCATGTTTCTCTTACACAGGTTACGGAGGATACAGCAGCAGTGCTGCATTTTTATGCATTTGATGTTATTTTAGGTTTATATATTATCGTAATGCAGAATATATTTGCCATATATAGTTCTGCAGGAAAATTTCATGGCAGATCACTTAAAGTATATGGTGATGCGTCTTAATTATTCCTTCTGTCTTTTGTTCTGTTCTTTCTTTCTTTCTGTTCAACCTCTGTTTTTCTCTCTTTCCTTTTAGGGAGCCTTTTTTCATTGCTATCATTATCTTTGAATGATACTAGAGATTCCATTTTCGAAATGGCCTGTGCCTTTGTTGCCTTGGTATTCCTTTGTACTTGTTTGTATAATGTATTACTAAGGTGTGGTAACCTAGCTTAATGTGATACTTTGGTATGACCCTTTGTGATGTGGTGTGGTGTGTTGTGGTGTTGTGCATTGTGGTGTTCTGTATTGTGGCGTGTAGTATTGTGGTGTAATGTGTTGTGTTGTGCTGTATTGTGGTGTGATATGATGGTACAATATCCACGATGTGGCGTGGTGTTTATAATACTGTGTGATACTGTGTGATGTGCTGTGTGGGCAGGTGTGTTTTGTTGTATGGTGTGTTGTGTGTTGTTTTGTGTGGTGTGATGTGTGTTGTGTTGTGTTGTGTGGAGTAATGTGTGTTGTGTTGTGTGGTTTAATGTATATTGTGTTGTGTGGTATGATGTGTGTTGTGTTGTGTGGTGTGGTGTGATATGTGTTGTGTTGTGTTGTGTTGTGTGCTGTGGTGTGATGTGTGGTGTTATGTGTGTTATGTGGTGTGATGTGTGTTGCGTTACGTGGTGTGATGTGTGTTGTGTTGTGTGGTGTGGTGTGTTGTGTGGTGTGATGTGTGTCGTGTTGTGGTGTGTGGTGTGATGTGTGGTGTGATGTGTGTTGTGTTACTGTATGTGGTGTGATGTATGCTGTGTGATGTGGGGTCATGTATGATTTCTGATATATCAGCATAATATGATGTGGTGTGGTAATTTAATGTGGTGTGAAAATTTGTGGTGTGCTGTAGTGGCACAATAGGATACGTTGTGGTACTGTGTGATGGTATAACATGGTAATCGTGGCGTGTGGTGTGCTGGTATAATATGTGATGACATAATAAAGAGTATGGTGTGGTGTGCCATATAACGTTATGGTATTATGTGATGTGATGTTAAAGTTGGTATGGTGTGGTATGGTGTGTTGTGTGGTTCGCATTGTGATAGCATTGCTGGGTATGAGGTGTGGCAGTATAATGTGCCATAGAATGTGTTACGGCATATATATATATATATATATATATATATATATATATATATATATATATATATATATATATATATATATATATATATATATATGTCTATCTATTTATCTATCTGTCTACCTATTTATATATATATATATATATATATATATATATATATATATATATATATATATATATATATATATATATATATATATATATATATATATATATATATATATATATAATTGCGGTGTGGTGCGCTCAGGCTGCAGTGCCACTGAGCAGTGTCGTATGGCCGGGGGTCGGTGTCAGATGACCGCGTGCCTCAGGAGTGAGTTCGAGCTGCCAGGAGGATGCAAAAAGAAGAACTGTTGGTGCTGCCTTCCAGGTGAATCAGTGATTGTACTGGGGATAACTGACACAGATGACGTTAAGAAGTACATGGACATGGTCTCTTAGGGTACTAAGCTTACTCTGACGTGTTGACAGTTATGCCTCTAATAATGTGCTTTTGGATACAAGTAATATTAAGCATGGTGACCAGATGATATATTATAATACTTAATTTGCCCATATCCCCAGAATGTATGGTTTTATTAATAATTTAAACGGTACGGAAAATTTAGCATATTTTAAGGATGATTAGATTAATTTACACTTTTTATTTTAATACAAAATTATTAGCATATTAGTAAGTATATTGTTGCATATGTCAAAACGTAACTTTAACGAAAGGTACAGAAAAGTAACATACGGAGATTGGCAATTATCAGCCCTTTTCCTTTACTTAGGGTATTAAAATGGATATTATTCCCTTGTCAGCATTGACTACAAGTGCTGCAGAAAGTGGTCTAGCCTTTGGACAGTTATTGTACGGTTATATTTCTCATATTTCTTTCTCTAACTGTGGATCTGTAATAATGAAAACTGGTACACCCATTTCTAAACAGTTAGTTACAGAACCCTCTGAAAATCATTATCAATTTGATTTGATTCTGTTTTTGCCTATGCTTGAAACAATGTCATAACAACGAATTAAAAATAAAAATACTGACACGCGTTACTGCTGCCCTCAAAATTAGTTATTTACGGACTAGTATAAACCAGATAATGAAGTGTATGCTCTTTCTGAAATTTGCCATGATCTTGTACGTGAAAATTTGTCACTCTGATTTAAAGTAAGTACAAAATAATACTTTTAAATTCGTACATGCAGACTTATTCTACAATCAAGTTAGCATTAACTTTGATAGAAAGTCTTAACACCCCAAAGGTATACCGGTATATATTTTAAGTAAAACATTAGTAAACAGAAGTAGGATTTAGATATAAAGATTACTTTATGAAACCTTGAATCCTGGTACAGGACCTCTGAAGACATCATCCACCACTTCCAAGGTGACACCAACAAGCATCACAGCGAGTTCACCTCCCATAACCACAGCAGTACCCACATCAAGTGAGGCAGCCAACGATACAACCACCTCAGTGCCGGCAACAGCAACAACATCCACTACTTTGCCACCACCTCCCAGAACTACATCTACTGTAATGCCAGTGTCAACAACAAAGGCTACTACAACACAGCCAAAGACTACAACTAAGATTACCACTTTAGCGCCAACAAGTAAATCAACTACAAGTACTTCAACCATCTTAGTGCCGGTATCAACAACATCTACCACTCCAGTGCCCACTACCACATCAACATCCTCCACTCCACTTCCAACAACATCAATAACAACACGCATATCAACCACCACCTCACCTCCAGTAACCTCTAGCACACCAACTACCTCTGTGCTCATAACCACAAGTACATCATCGACCACCTCACCACCAACATCCACGAGTGCACCATCTCCTTCACCAACAAGCACAAGTGCACCATCCCCTTCACCAACAAGCACAAGTGCACCAACATCAAGTACAAGTACGCCAAGCACCTCAACTTCTACAATCCCACCGTCCACTTCACCATCAAGAAGCTCATCATCCACTTCATCAACAAGCTCATCATCCACTTCATCAACAAGCTCATCGTCCACTTCATCATCAACCTCAACAAGCACAAGCACAAGTACATCGTCTACCTCAACATCAACAAGCACGTCATCCACTTCAACTAGCACAACTACATCGTCCACTTCATCAACAACAACAACAACGACGACGACAACAACAACCACACGTAAGTACTAGTGACCGTGATGTTATAAAGACGCAAGTGAGAGTGAAAGTGTCTAATATTAAGCAACAGCAAAGGTATCCGACATACCCACCCAACCAGCCACCAACAGTGCCCCACCCTGTACTACAACACGCACCCACACACCCAACCAACCAAACCTGTTGTATTATTGATATGTTTGTAGGTGGAAGTTGGAAGCTCTATGGTAATTGGCCACAATGTTTCCACTGTGTTAACTTCAATACTTCTAATTAGTTCTATTTCTGGCCATCAGGGGCACGACTTTCGCAACTTAAACCACATCAATAAATTTACTCAAATAAATTGCACACTAGACGCCTTTGGAGCCCTCCACATAGTTCCCCTTTTATATCCCTAGTGGCCAAACACAGATGCACAGTCAAACAGACAGACCCATTTTGGGCCACTTTCATAAATATAGGTAAAATGAATGATGTTATTAGAGCTGAGAATGAAGCTCTGTGGGGGGAAACGTGTATAGTCATTCAAAACGAGCATAACTCTCCGATGTAGCACTTGATAGCAAGTGGTTCTGGGAACATTATATGATGTGTATACACACACACACACACACACACACACACACACACACACACAC
Source organism: Coenobita brevimanus (assembly GCF_032717465.1). Lineage (NCBI taxonomy): Eukaryota > Metazoa > Arthropoda > Malacostraca > Decapoda > Coenobitidae > Coenobita > Coenobita brevimanus. Next base: position 32,754,516 of record NC_137006.1, read on the forward strand.
ACACACACACACACACACACACACACACACACACAAGAAATCTGTAATAAAGACACAGAGGAACATAAAAGGATAGAGAAATATGAGAAAAATAAGTCAAGGCCCCTAAAGATAACCTTCCTGAGTGTAAACACTGTGGAGGAGATACGAAAAAATGCAAAGAAACTCATGGAAAAGGAGGAATTCAAAAATGTTTGAATAAAAGGATGCCTAACTCAAGAAGAGCTGGAATTACTAAAAAAGAAGAAGGAGGAAGCAAAAACAAAGAACGAGGGAAGATCAGAGGAGGAGAATACATTTTTTTACAATGTAATCGGATTGCAGGTTCGAAAGTGGTACATAAACAGGAGGGAATAAAGTGGAGGAAGGTAGTAGAACCAAGTCATGACAAGTATATAAATAAGATGATTAAGTTGATGTAATCAAATGTGGATGGAATCATATCTAAATTATTAGAGATGAATGATTATATCAGGGAAAATGAACTACATATATAATATGCCTAACTGAAACAAAATTAACACCGAGGATATCAAATGTCATCCTAAACTTAGAGGAATACAATATATGGAGAAGAAATAGGAACTTAAAAAACGGAGGAGGAATTATAATATTAACAAAGAAAAATCTGAAAGTCAAAGAAATAGAACTAGATATACTCTCACTAGTAAAACTGATTGCAGTAGAGATCAGTACATATGAAGGAAAAGTAAATGTAGTCAATTTGTACATGCCACCCAGATCAAACACATGGGAAAGAGGCGAATTTGAGGATCTGGCAGAGAGTATAATCCAGAGTTTAAGAGCATGTCTACACAGAATGGAAGAGAAATCGGAAAGAATTATACTAACTGGAGATTTTAATACAAATAAAATTGGAATACTCTAGATATAATAAGCCAAGAAAGCTGTTGGGACCAAAACCTCCTGAATCTCGTGCAGGAGTTTTTCCTAACGCATCATGAAAGGGAAAACACCAGAAAAAAGAGGACTTGATGTACCCTCAATGCTAGATCTATTTACTAGGCAAGAAAATGATACTGACAATTTAATATATCACCCTCCATTTGGCAAACGCGACCACGCAGTCCCAAATTGCAACTTCAGGATTGCATATGACATAGTTAACAGCAATGGAAGTTACAAAAAGAGCCTAAATTATAAAAAGGGACACTATCATGACCAAAGGAAGTACTTCTTAGAAACTGATTGGGAAAAGAAGCTTAGAGGACAAGATTTAAATGCTATATATAAAAAAATTCTATGAACTCTATGAAATAGGAGTCCAGAAGTACATTCCACAAGACAAAGAAGTAGAAAAGAAAATAAAGAAATGGTTCAACACGTTGAGTACACCGCTTCCCGTCCGATCAGCGAAGTTAAGCAACGTTGGGTCTGGTTAGTACTTGGATGGGTGACCGCCTGGGAACACCAGATGCTGTTGGGATCCCTACGTGTCATGTGGGGTTGGTGGAGGATTAGTGCCCCTCCCTGTAAAACAATTAACTCTAAGCCCTTGGCCACCCCGTGTGGGATACATGGCGTCTGGCAATGAATGAATGAATGAAAAAGGAGATTTGTTGTGGAATACATACAGAAGACACAATAATGAAAGGACATATAACAACTATAAACAGGCAAGAAATGATTATACAAGAATAAGGAGGGAACCCCAGAAACAGTTTGAGGAAGTTATCATAAATAAAAGTAGTGATCAAACGAAGCTATTTTACAGCTACATCGGAAGCAAAACCAAAGTAAAAGATAAAATACAATCCATTACGGATGAGGGAATCACCTATACACAAGAGAAGGATATTCATGAAGCAATAAATAAGAATTTCCAATCAGTTTTTAGAGAAGAAAATAATTTTGAGAGGGATGATATGGAACATGCATGCCCACACATATTACCAGATATACAAATATCAGATAAAGATGTACAGGAGGAGCTAAGTAAATTAGACAAATGAAAAGCAAATGGTCCTGATGAAATTTCATATTGGGTGCTACATGAATGTGCAAAGGAGTTAAGTAAACCATTATCTTTAATTTTCAAGAAATCCTTGAAACAAGGCAAACTACCTGATATTTGAAAGAAACCAAACATTGTTCCCTTATTCATGAAAGGGAATAGACAAAATCAACTCAGCAACCGACCAGTATCATTAACCACTGTTGTAAGCAAGGTATTAGGAAAGCTTATAAGAAAAGCTTGGGTAAATCATCTAGAAGAACACAACATGATAACAGAAAGACAGTTTGGTTTCAGAAAAGGAAAATCATGTGTTACTAATCTGTTGAGTTACTATGACAGAGTAACAGAAACATTACAGAAAACAGAAGGATGGGTGGAGAGTATCTATTTAGATTTCAAGAAAGCATTTGACAGAGTACCGCACCAAAGACTTTATATGGCAACTGTACCATCAAGGAGGAATCCGAAGCAAACTGTATTGTTGGATTGCAAGATTCTCTCAAAAAAAGAGAAATGAGAACAGCATTAAGGGGAAATTACTCATCATGGAGGGAAGTGACTAGCGGAGTTCCACAGGGCTCAGTACTGGCACCAATCATGTTTTTAGTGTATATAAATGATACAGATAGCAACATTGGAAATGGAAGCTATCAAAATATGCTTGCTGATGATTCAAAAATACAAAGGATAATTACTAATGCAGACTCTTGTAAAGAGCTACAAGAAGAATTAAATAGCTTCTTGAATGGAGCAACACATGGCAAATGGAATTCAATGTGGACAAGTGTCATGTAATAAAGTTTGATAAAAGTGGAAAAAGACCTGATTGGGATTATAAGTTAGATAATAAAACTCTACACACATCAGGAAGAGAGAAGGACCTAGGTGTGTTTATTAATAACAGACTATCTCCGGCTGACCACATCAATGAGAAGGTACAGAACATGTTTACACTGCTTGCAAAAATGAGAATAGCATTCACATACATAAATGAAGACATGTTAAGAAAGATAATAACATCATTCATCAGACCAACCCTGAGTATGCATCAGTAGTCTGGAGTCCCCATCTCAAAAAGCAAATAGATAAGATTGAAAAAGTTCAAAGGGTCGCTACAAGATGGGTACCAAGCTTAAGGGATCTAAGCTACGAAGAAAGACTAGAAAAACTTAATCTGCCTACACTACAGAAGAGAAGAAAAAAAGGTGACATGATTATGCTATATAAATGAATATCAGGGAAGGAGAAAATAGACATAAATTATTACATAATCTATGGGGATGCCTCAGCAAGAGGACACTGCAAAAAAATGCATAAAAAGAGAGGCGATAGAGACGTAAGGAAATTTAGTTTCCCAAATAGAGCAATTGATCAGTGGAATGCACTACCGAATGAAATAGTGTGTGCCAAAAGAATCCATGAATTTAAGGATATGTACGATAAATATGATTTAAGACTCGGGACAGTACGAGCTTGACTCATTCCTGTAAAGATACAATTAAGTAAGAACAATTAGGTAAGAACATACACACACACACACACACACACACACACACACACACATACACACACACACACACACACACACACACACACACACACACACACACACACACACACACACACACACACACACACACACACACACACACGTTTAGTAATTACAGTCTCGAACGTATCCAAAGTAGTAAAAATTTGTCATAAACTCAGTGTTTATACAGTCCAAAATATAATCTGCCATAGATTTAGCAGAACCAATATGGGCAAGATCAAATGTCTGTATGTCCTATGCAATAATAATGTAATGCAAGTTGAGTCCCCACAGGGCCACCCCACACAGGGGAGGCAGGGGGGAGCAAACTCCGGTGGTCTCAAAGTCATTACTCGTACTCATGGCCAAAATTTGATATTTCAAAAATTGGCATATGTTCATCTCGATCATGTGTACGGATGATTAGAATGAACGAACTCGTGACCGAGTGAGCAGTCTGCTGGCACTTCGGCAATGAAAATAAGGACGGTCACAGTTTTTAACCCAGGGAAATGAAATTTTGTTCATTGGTAGGCGTTTTCCCTGGCAACGTTGTGGCAGGATGGGACCCATGAAGATCGCCAGTCGCCCTCATTGGCAGATCGCCCAGTGGGGTAAATACCATTGTTTTATTGATTTCCTTTTACTAAGAGTATTATATTTTAAACAATAATATATCTTTACTGGGGTAACGTTTTGGGAGAGGTGACACCCCCAGAGACCATCCCTTTGGGGATGGCCCGCGAAGGCCCTAGCCAAGCCGTTATGCAATGATATGATTGTAAACTAAGGAACACGAAATACTGCATGGTGGTAGACGATCACTGCCGTCCAAGTTTTAGGCAGAATCAAACCCCTGGCAGGTACAGTCGTGGTCATAAATAATCACCTATCCTCCAGTACCCAGTGCCTCAGGCTGGCTCCTTTCTGAGCGGCAAGTCACAGTGGAGCAAGAGGGGCTGAGAGGGAGGGGCCAGAGAGAGAAGGGAAGGTGGGTGGGGGGACGAGTGATGGTGTTGGGGTGGAGTGAGGGAGGGGAGGGAGGGAAGGTGGGGGAGGAAGAATGAATGAGAAGTGGTGGTCACAATGTCTTTTTTTTTTTTTTTTCACTTAGGGCATGATATAAAGGATATAATATTCGGTAGATAATGCTGCATTACATCTTGTATACCGGCGTCAGATAACTTGCTTTAGAATGGTCGTAATATAGAGGGCTGACTCATGAGAGAAATATACTGACGTGTCAGATCAAATATTAGTGCGGAGCCAGATATTTTTCTTTATCCATATATTTTGACTTCAAACGCAGAATGGAATGTGGATGACTTTGACTTCCGTAATGTTTAAGAAACTTCCTCTACCCTTACATGTAATTAATTTTGGAATTAATATCATATGCAACCTTTGATCAGTAAATACGATCATCCTCTCGGTATATACTCCCTCCTTTCAGTCATCATCATGTCAACTATTTTATGGCATCTCTTTATGAAAAGGCTGTTTAAGATAATTGTGCATAAAAGATAAATAAAATTGATGTCTGTTCAAATGGGTGGATATAATTACGATATCTCTCATACAATGTTAGAAAGAAAATAAAACATTATCCTACTCAAACTTCCAAAATACATCTATGTCAATGTAGACCGACATTTGTAAAGCCAAAGCAACAAGGAAAGCCTTAGTAAGTAGTCCAGTGGCCTCCTGCCTCTTAATAACCTCTTGCAGTTTTCGCTGCAACGAGGAAACAATGTTGTTGATGGTTTGCTGGTTTCGTCTGAACAGCTGCCGCTCGTCGGTAGTGTGCTGGAGGAGGCGGGCCTGTGTCTCTCGTTCTCTGGCTCCCATGTGTTGACAGTCTGAGCCCACACAGTCTTGATGGCTCTGCACTAATATTTGATCTGTCATGTCAGTATAATTCTCTCACAAGCCAGCAATTGATATCACCACCTATTTAAAGCCTGTTATCTGACGCCACTATAAAAGAAGTAATGTAGCATTATCTGCCTAATATTAACTCCTTTATATCATGCCCTGAATAAAAGAAAATAGACAAATAATGTGACCACTAACCACTTCGCATTTCATTCTCTCTCCCCTACCTACTCTCTCTCATTTCCCTCACTCGACCCTCACACCAACACTCGTCCCACACCCACCTTCCCTTCTTTCTCTGGCCCCTCCCTCTCAACCCCTCTTAATCCATTGTGACTTGCCGCACATAAAGGAGCCAGCCTGAGGCACAGGGTACTGGATGATAGGTGATTATTTATGACCACAGCTGTACCTCTCATTTGGAGGACTGATACCCTGAGCGAAACGTCGTAGGTTTTAGTTAGCATACTAACGGAACGAGCTCCTTAACCAGAACAGAGTGTATAAAGGGTTGGACCCGAGGATTAGCCCATACACCTTTCCTGTAAATAGTTTTTTTCTTAGCCTTTACGATAAGACAGTCAAAGATGTTCTTGCATTGTTTGTATTCCGATGGCCCTGTTTCTCCATCTAAATCCGCTGCTCGAACCACCCAAACGTTTCATTTTTCTGGGGCAGGTGACATGGAGTTGGAATATCAGCGTGAATTATTCATTCACAATATTACTTTGTTGCCACACGAACAGATTTATGGAAGGATAACAACCTTGTATTTTACTATCATTGTTTACATCCTCCTAGATCGTGAAAAATCGACGAATATAAAAAAATATATAGTTAAATACTCGTATATATAACAATATTATGTATAATTTTAATATACACAAATGGTTTAGGTAGAAGGTAGAGAAGGCCAGTGGTCGTAGTGTTAAGTAAACAAATTTCGTTTCGTCACCAAGTTTAGCTGCCCAAGGGAATTGTAATGTGTAAATACCTCATCTCCTCTGCTCTCTCTCTCTCTCTCTCTCTCTCTCTCTCTCTCTCTCTCTTGGTGCAAGCAAGAATATAATGAAAAAGATGTCATCAAGTGAATGGTTTAAGAAGAGGTGAAGATGGGTAATATAAAGGTTAGTGTGTGTGTGTGTGTGTGTGTGTGTGTGTGTGTGTGTGAAAGGGAGGGGTGTGTGGGAAGGAGGGGAGGCCCTAAATAGAGTTGCACACAATTCCAGTCTTTACATTATGTGACAGAAGATACGAAGGCGGCGTCAGAGTCTAATGCTGAAGGGTTTACATTGGTTATTATAGTCTTCGAATAGCCTATACCAGCCACTGCCACTTAAAACTTATTTGCTTCAAACCATTTACTTTATGGAAATACAGACGAATTAAGCTCTTGCATGGAATATTTAGATTTTTTTTTTTTAATAAACTTGTAATCTCTTCAGTAACTTTGTGCTGGAGAATCATGATCTTCATATAAGTGTAAATTATTTTCCAGTTACTATTTTTCTTATATAGCAATGATTCTATCTACATATACTGAATGTATTCGAATTATTTCATCCACAACTTATTTCTGTAAAGATCTTATGAGTTTATGCATTACTGAATGAAAGAAAAAAATAAAGAGAAGAAAAAACAAACCTCTTGAAAAACTCCGAAAAAGTAAGAAACACAAAGAGGGAAAAGCTGGATAGAATACACATAAATGCAATTTCCTTAGACTGTACAAATACCTTTACATTTTCCTGAGCTTTTTTTACTTACCTCACGCATCTGCTTATCTACTCAGCCACTATCCCTCCCACCAGCCGTCAAATATTTTCATGCCCACGCTCACTCGCATACCGAAACACCCTACTCCAGGGTCTCCCAACAAACGGCACACACTTACCTACAGGCTGTTCTCATCAGTTCTCACACTTCCTCCCAGCTATCCTACAGTTATGTCGGCCACCTACCCCCACACACCTACCCACCAATTCCACCTTTATCTCTCTCATCCATCACAACAATCTGCCCGCCAACTCGACCTCTTTTTTCTTTCGCATATCCTCGTACATCTTCCTACCATCCCTGTTTCCCACAAACAATCACGCTTCTCCCCCTCAACGCAGCTGGACGTAGAGTTTGGAAGGTGACGTAGAAATTCAGTAGGAATGAGCGAGTAATGAGTCAGTCATCCGTACATTCTTGTGGTACGCAGAGTGCCATTATCAGGATTTGCATTTACTAAAGAAATTGAGTTTACTAACTGCTGCAGTGGTTTTACTTACGAATCGCATCTATGATCTCTCACCATCTGTAGAGAGAGAGAGAGAGAGAGAGAGAGAGAGAGACTCAACCTGGATATTAAAACCGACATTTTATGACATCATGAGTTTTGGCGCACCAAATGCTGTGTTTTGTACGTTAAAGTACGTGTTGAGTACGCACGTATACGACACATTTTACGAACTTACATTTCAGACACATTTTGAAGGTCAGTGAAGAGGTAAACTTCGGATTTTACCCATATTTGGTAGATGGGCTGAGAGTCAGCCAAGGAGTAACAATACGTTCTTTTTTAGAAAAGGTCAAAGGTCAAGATCATAGGGCAACATCAGCTTAAAATCATTTTTGTTTTGACCAAACTTTATGGAAATGTTGAGGGCAAGGCAAGAATAAGTGATTACTTTTAGAACATTAAGTCAAAGGTCAAAGCCACAAGGCAAAGTCAAAGTTCAATCCGTGTGTGTGCATATTAACGAAATTACTCCATTTTTATCCGTTTTCGACCAAACCTAATGGCCATATTGGTGCCATTGAGATCGTATTTTTGTATATTATTATTTGAGCGATAAAAAAAAAAAAAAAAATGAGACCAAGTGACTTCTCATAGGGTATCCAGCATTGTACTAGTTAACCCATATTGTTCGTTGTTGATTAGGTTATCCGACCTGAACTGCAGTTTGTGTTTCATAGGCTTCTTCCATTCTGTTACACTCCTTCAGGCCACTTTCCTATTGCTAATCCCCTATACTCATTTCACCTTTCATCTCATACCTCCACATGGATTTCTTTTTTCTTTTTTTTCTTTTTTTACTTAACGTAGCTTATAACAGTGGTTGTTTCAGAACAATGTTGGGTGAGTATGAGACTGTGAAGGAAGCTAAGTAAAGAAAGACTGTACCTTGAATTTGGGTATGGACAAAGGAAGTGAGAAGTTTGGTATGACATTTTGTGCTTTTGTCATAATGGGTTTCTGTCCATGAAACTGCTTCGTGCTTGCTCTCAGGAATATTTTCTCGTTTTCAGTGTTGTGCTAAATAATAGTACAATGTAAATTCAAGATCTGGGCACTGTAACTTTAAATATGAAAGTTACTAAATGGTAATATACACAATGCTGTCGTATCCTAACTTTATTGTTGCAAAATTGGTCGTATTTGCTCCCTCAGTTATGAAGACGGTGGCTTCTGACTACTGTTGTATTACATATTGTGTGACGTAGCTCAAACACTGCCCTATTTACAGCATTATTGTCAAGGAAACGATATTTAAGAACGATATATAACAGTTAAGGTAATCGAAATCTTTCAGCGTTTACCGTTCAGAATTCTTCCGCAATACAATAAAATAATTTGGCGTTAGTCAAACTAAAAAGAAAATACTTGGCCAATAAAGGAGCGTCCACCTAAATGAATAAGTGAACGAATCAGCATATCGCTATGATTACTTATGTTCGTGTGGTTAGTAGGCGTACTATGAATCAACAAACGAAGCTTAACCCTTCAGTATACAACCTAATGGTAAAGTATCTTCCAGCAGTTCCCAGCCTCTTTCTCCCCCTTACCTTTAACTGTGTTTGTGTAAACGTCTTTTGTCCATGCTATTGACGGTTAAGGAAACTCCCTGGCACCTCAACCTTAGCAATTTATTTTTGGATACAGCTAGTTATTACAAATTTGTATTTTATCTATGTTCAGTATGATGGTAAGTGAATAAATTCAAATGGCAGACAATGATAGTAAGGAGTAATAAAAAATAAATCACTTTGGAACAGGTGTTAGTGTGCTTCCTAAATCGACTAGAATACGAGTGTGTTGGTGTTTACATGTCAGCCTGTGTGTGCTTCCATTGTTTACAGAACAAAATGGTTACAGGTCAGAGGGTGCATGGCTTGAAGGGGTAATGTTTTTCACCGAGTACCTGTACACACATGGTCGGAACTTATCCCTTATTCAAAAGCAGTAGAAAGTGTCAGTGTTCATTGGAAACCCTGAAGAAACTCTTTTCTTTTATTCGTCGATAACGAATTGGTAACAAATATTCTTCCAGCTCTTGTTCATAGCTGGGTAAAAGCAAGTATCGAGCTGTTGACAGTGTACACTAAGACTGTGGGAACATTTAAGCAAGACGTAGAGTATAAGGGGACCATAATGGGAAAAAAATATATACTCAAGGAATCTGGTATGGTAATTGGCAGAAAGGAGACGGAAAGCCTTGAATGCACTTTGCCTCCATGACTGAAGCTTCTAACCATTCAACTGTGTGACACTCCCACGCTTTACCAAACTCCGATTAAAAGTTGTTCTTCCTATTGGTTCGCGCCATACTTGTCTCGTGTTAAAACCTCGAATTCACGCTGACAAGACGAAGCTGTGTTTCTGCACTTTGAGCAAAGAAAATGTCCATGCACAATTGTTCTCGGTTTCGCTGGTCAAGTCAGTTCCCATGGAGATTATTGTCGGACACCTTGACAGGAAGCAAAATTCCAGGATACTTTCAACTTTATTTCTTTTTTTCTTTCAAGCCATGTGGAAAATAGATGAAATATATATATATGGAATATATGGAGTAAATGGGAAGTTGCTGAATGCCGTAAAGAGTATGTATGAGAGTGCTAAGGCTGCAGTGCGTGTGGATAGTGAACTGAGTGAATTATTCTATCTGAATGTTGTCTGAACAAGGATGTGTCACGTCTCCATGGTTGTTCAGTCTGTATATGGATTGGGTTATAAAAGAGGTACATTTGGAGAAATTTCCGCGCGGGACACTGTGTAGATGGCAGCAGCAACGACAGACAGAAATGATCTGGTAACAGTGCTATAGTAGTCATGAACAAGTGTGACAACAAGGAAAAAGTGAGTGAACTGTTGCGTGACACCAACACCTACATTGAACTAAAAAGTGATCCAACAGAAAAACAAAGTAGAAAATTCCATAAAGAAATCAAGACTTTGCTAAGAGGAAGGGATGACTTGATCAAACAGTTCTCTGTGCAAAATCCATCTGCACCTTATATGTATGGCTTGATTAAAACTCACAAACCAAACAACCCCATCAGGCCAATTGTAAGCTCTGTAGGCTCTATGATATACAAGCTCTCCAAGTGGCTTGTAACACTGTTGTCCCCTGTTGTAGGCACTATCTCTGATTCATTTGTACAAAACAATGAGGATTTGGTAAGAAACTTAAATTATCTATATGTTATGTACCCCTACAAATTAGTCAGCTTTGATGTTAAATCATTATTCACAAATGTCCCTGTTGATGATGTTTTAACTTTCCTGCCAAGCATTCTGGGTAGTAACACTGATGGTATTCTCTCTGAAAACATTATGAAGCTAATTAAATTGTGCATTGTGAACTCTTCATTTACCTTTGAAGGTAAATTTTACACACAAAAATTTGGTATGGCCATGGGTAATCCCCTCTCCCCAGTTCTGGCAAATATTTACATGGAATACTTTGAGAAACATTTACTGACCTCCATAAAGGAACAAAACATAGTTTGGCTCCGATACGTTGATGATATCCTGTGCTTCTGGCCTAACAGTCTTCCTATTGATGAAGTTATCCTGCAATTAAATTCGTTAGTTCCATCGATTAAGTTTACTCATGAGATGGAAATGGATAATGAATTGCCATTTTTGGATGTAAAAGTTATCAGGGACCAAAATGTTTTGAAGACTAAGGTATACAGAAAACCTACAAATATTATGTCATATGTTCATTACTATTCAAACTATCATATTAATGTAAAAAGATCTGTGTTCATATCCATGTACCTAAGAGCATATAGAATTTCAGACCCAGAATTTATAGATTATGAACTAAAAATGATTCAGAGTATTGGAAAGAAGCTAAAATATCCACAAAGCATACTAACTCAGTGCCACAATAAAGCCAAGAAACGATTCCTTGAAGGGAAAACTAATAAGCCAGATCGCCAGAATATTCAAAGAACCCTTGTCCTCCCCTTCCATGAAAATTTTCTTGATGTTGTTCACATACTGAGGAAACTCAATGTACAAGTAGTATTCAAATATGAGAACGCCATAAAAAAAAAACTCTCATCAAGAACAGCCCTTTCAGTAATTCAGGCGTTGTTTACAAAATCCCGCGTAAAAGCTGTAACAAATTTTACATAGGACAATCTGGAAAAGATTTGGAAACTAGAATCTCACAACATAAATACAGTGTAAGGACAGCTCAACAGAGTAGTGGTTTATTTCAGCACAAAGCATTCTGTGATCACCATATTGACTGGACAGGCTCCAAGATTCTAGCAAGATCAAAAAGCTTCGATGAAAGAAATGTAATAGAATCATGTATAATTTCTGGCACATATGAAAAGAATGTAAACATGAGCTGTGGTGTGATAAATTGTTAACTGAATTAATTTTAAAGCAGTACCCCCCAAACTAACAAGTGATTGTTCCCTGTCATCTCCTGGTGGTGTAGTCACACCTGTGTGGGACACAACAAGCATTAATCCTCCAGGTCATAAGTTAAGCAGCAGTATTTATCCCCTCCCCCCTCCCCCCTCCCCCCTTCCCCCTTCCCCTCCCGTTCCCCCTCCCTCCCACTCCCATTTCCTCACCTCCTACTCCCTCCTCCTTTGTCACGTGCATTTTTAGATTCAGGTCATCCTTTGTTGTGTTCCATTCCCTGCTGCAGGTGACCATAAGTTGGGCCACAGGTAAAAATTCAGGTCATCCATTGTTCTGTGTGCCACTACCTGCTGCGGGTGTGCATGAAAGACCTCTACCCTTTACGTTTCTGTCTCACTCTGTCTGAAGATGTAATATACGAAAGTACTCACTGTCGATTCTTTCATTTCTCCTGTGGTTAGTTTGCATATATATATATATATATATATATATATATATATATATATATATATATATATATATATATACATCTATATACATCTATCTATCTATCTATCTATATATCTATCTATCTATCTATCTATATATCTATCTATCTATCTATATATATATATATATATATATATATATATATATATATATATATATTGCCAGATGCCTTAATCCTATACAGGGTGGCCACAAACAAATCGCCTCCACGTCGTCCTGTCCCCCGCCATTTCACTACCGTGCTCCCAACTCACACTCCTCTCTCTCATAAACCTCTCCAATCCATCCGTTCATCTCATCCTTGGCCTCCCCTTCCCTCTCTCCCCCTCCACCTCACTCACGTAGCTTCTCCACATCAGTCTCTCAACTATCCATCCTTCCACATGGCCAAACCACCTCAGTGTGTTTCTCCTAATGCTTCATATCACATCCACATCCAAATTACAATGCTCCTTCACATCCTCATTTGTTAGTCTGTCTCTCCATGTGACCGCACATGCTCCTCTTATATAACTCATTACCACTGCACTCACTCTTGACTTGTGTCCCTCCAACAAGGTCCAAGCTTCACTTCCATACGTTAGAGCTGGTATCACAATACTGTCATGTAGTAACTTATTCACTTCCATGCTCACTTTCCTGTTTCTTATCACTGCTTTCAAGGAACCAGCAACCTTTCTTCCTTGATGTACCCTTTCAAGCACTTCATGCTCCAAACTTCCATCCTTACTCATCACACTACCCAAGCACTTAAACGTATTCACATTTTCCATTTCCTCCTCATCCAACCTACATTCACTGACTTCACTTCTCTCGAAGACCATAATTTTACTCTTCCCTACATTCACCTTTTGATTCCGTTTCTTACACACTCTCCCCAACTCATCCATCAAGCCTTGCAGGTCCCCTTCGTCTTCACTTAACAGCACAGTATCATCTGCAAGCAACAGTACAGGGAGTTTCCAAACACTGCCCTCTCTCATTAGGGCCACTCCAACATCCACTACCCTACCTTGTATATCTTTTATAACCCCATCCATATACAGATTTAACAGCCATGGAGACATGACACACCGTTTTTTCAACCCAACCTTCAAATAGAAAAATTTACTCGGTTCACTATCCACACGCACTGCAGCCTTAGCCCCCTCATACATACTCTTCACAGCATTCAACAACTTCCCACCTACTCCATATATTCTTAATACTTTCCACAATGCTTGTCTATCCACCATGCCATATGCTTTCTTCAAACACATGAAGGCCGCATAGAACTTCTTTCCCTTGTCTAGAATCTTTTCCACTAAAGAAGAACAAAAAGTAGAAATATGCACTTACGCTCATAAATGGCTAGAATATGCATTTGCATATGTACATATGCAAATGCATGATTATCTGAAGCCTATTTATGAGTCTCTGTGAGATAAACTGAGAGAGTTAGACAGCGAGAAATCCAGTATTATATACTGCACAACACACACAGACGCAGATGCTATTGATTGACCTGACAAGGTCTAGGTATGGTTTATGCTTAAATTAGTTTGTGACAAGCAGCCAGCATGTGCTTATGATTTAGGAAATATATCAATTCACACTGACAGCTAACAAAGATGGATTTGTCGTAAAATGTGACATACTTTAATGCCTTTTGGGGTAACAAATACTAATGTTTGAAACAACAAAGAAATGGAATATTATATATATTTTATTTTCCATACACTATGTATCTACGTTAGAATTGAGAATGTATGAGCAATTTTCTGAGACGTATCTGAGGTAAACGTGTGATATCAGTCTACAGTATGTGTTACAATGGGGATGTTACAGATACCGAAGGGGGTGAGTCATTATATAAGGTTACATGTTGGTGATGTCTCTTGTGTTTATATCAGCCTTGCATGATCACTGAACAGACCATTTTTCATCACGTCATGAACCATCACATTACAGCTTATTGCTACTTCGTGTCTTCCCCTGTCATAAGAACACATTCTTTTAAAATCAATGCAAATTATGTTACGACATTAAATGGCTACTAAGCCTCTCCCTAACACCTCGCTACCCCCACCCCCATCCCTCCCAAAACACAGCTACTCTCATGATCCCCCCCCCATCCCTCACGTCCCACCCCTCCCACCACACAGCTACCCCCACTACCCACCAATCCCTCACCTACCCCGCAAGTCCCACCCCTCCTTTACCCCCAACACTGTTACCAGATCAAATTATTTGCCGCTCCTGCTGCCTTCTACGTGGTGTCACGCGCGGAAATTTCTCCAACTGTACAAGGTAGGACAATGGACGTTGGAGCGGCCCTGATGAGTGACTGCAACGTTTGGAAAATTCTTGTCCTGTTGTTTGAAGGTGATACTGCAATGTTAAGTGAAGATGAAGGGGGAACTGCAAGGCTTAGTAAATAAGTATGGGAGAGTGTGTATGAAACGGAATCTAAAGGTGAATATAGGGATGAGTAAAGTTTGGGTCTTCGAAAGAAATTAAGTCACTGAATGTATAATGAGGTTGGCTGAGAAGAAAATGGAAAATGTGAGTGCATATAAGTACTTGAGTAGTGTGATGAATAAGGATTGAAGTTTGGATGATTAAGTGCTTGAAACTGTACAGCAAGGATGAAAGGTTGCTGGTTCTTTGAAAACAGTGATAAGAAATAGGAAAGTGAGCATGGAAGTTAAAAAAAAAAAAAGTCGCTGCATGATAGTATTATAATACCAACTCTAACATATGGAAGTGAAGCTTACCTTTGTTGGAAGGACACAAGTCAAGAGTGAGAGCAGTGGAAATGAGGTATTTGAGAGAAGCGTGTGGAGTTACAAGGAGAGAGAGACTGACAAATGAGGAAGCGAAGAAGAGTTATGTAGATGTGATACAAAGCGTTATAAGAAATACATTGATGTGGTTTGGCCATGTGAAGACGATGGAGAGCGAGACACTAACGAGGAAAGTGTATGTGAGTGATGTGGAGGGGGGGAGAAGGAGGGGGAGGCTGACGATGAGATGGAAGGATGGAGTGGAGAGGAACTGTACAGGGTGACCCAGAAAAATCTACATTTCAAAGGTAAATGAAAAAAAAAAATGGTGAAAGATAAAATATTATTTGCACACATGAAACTTCATTCAGTACAGTTTTTATTCGTCATGTTTTAAAGATAAGATCCTTCAAACGGTGACCGTCATTGTCTGTTTATATAAACATAACATTTGCTGTATGTTTGCAAGAGGATATTGCTAGTTGGTAATTTATAACACTTCCCGACATCAGGGCTACCAACGTGTGGTAGGTTGCACACTTATATTTCAGTGATCTTTGTTCTGTGGTCCCAGATGTTCACGCATACTGTGCACCGATACTTTGGTGACCCAGTGTAGCCTACCTTCCTTTAAAAAAATTCCTATCGGGATTACTACTCATGCATAAAGTATTATTCCAGTATTATATTCGTCTTAGATATTTTACTGATGCTCTAAATGAGATTTACGCCGAAAAGTTTTCCATAGAGTTTATTAAAAGCATGAAAGCTTATTGTGCGTTTTGCATTCAGCATATTTTTACCAAGTGTTATGAATCGTAGTTGTTCGATAAATTCATCAAACAGTTTCCTAAGATCGTAATCTTTCATTGGGCAAATCCTGACATGATTCTCTCCAATATACACTTAATAATAGTAAGAATTATATAGCAGAAATCTTAAGTGGCCAAGATCAGCGACCCGCGTTTTAAAAGGCATGGTATTCCTCATGCTTTGAGAAAACGTCTCTGTTCCGCTACAGCCTATTTTTCCACATATGTTTTAGCAGCGCAGTCGACCATGGCACTATATTTTCCGGATTTATTGGCTGATTTCAAAAGGCGCAGGCGACAGGAATGGTGTATACACAACATCTGCGCCGCCTTGGGCCCCTGGCGGCGGGCACACAAACTACACGCCTCCATATGAGCTCAGTGAGTTCATACGATCTTCGATTGTTTAAGTACCATATTTCCTTCATTTGTTATGTAGGATACAATATCGTTATATTCATTTACCATTTTTCCTTACATTTGTATACTCACCACCTAAAAACATGACAGCGACCAATAATCAGGCAACATAATACTCGCATGTAGACTGTCCCTAAGCTGAGATGGACACAACCTTCCGTTTCTATTATATTTTGAAAACAAAGCCATTTTTTTCTACAGTATTATATGTTGATTAATCAATAAATATCCTATTTTCAGTTGAGTAACAGAAAAATTGTATAACAGAGGGTAATTCAAGTTGAC
Organism: Coenobita brevimanus; assembly: GCF_032717465.1. Taxonomy (NCBI): domain Eukaryota; kingdom Metazoa; phylum Arthropoda; class Malacostraca; order Decapoda; family Coenobitidae; genus Coenobita; species Coenobita brevimanus. The sequence continues at coordinate 32,771,329 of NC_137006.1, forward strand.
AGCACTTTTGCACTTTGAGTAATCTGGCGAGTGATGGCATCTTTTTCCAGTTTGTGGGGGCTCCTATTGAAATCGATCAGAAAAACATCTATCTCTCTAAATATTGCCAGACGCCTCAATCCCGTAAGGGGTGCCCCCAAACAAACCGCCTCCATGTCGCCCTGTCCCCTGCCATTTCACTGCCCTTCCCTCAGCTCACACACCCCTCCCTCATATACAGGGTGACAGAAAAACCTCCTACATTTCAAAGGTAAATGAAAAAAAAAAATGGTTAAAGATAATCAAAATATTGTTTGCACACATCAAACTTCATTCAATACAGTTTTTATTCATCATGTTTTAAAGATGAGATCCTTCAAATGGTGGCCGTCATTGTCTGTGCACACTTGGAGGCAATTTCTGAAGGCTGCCATGGCTCGACAGGTTATGTCGGGTGGAACAGCGGCTATCTCCTGCTGAATAGCAACCTTAAGGGCTTCAAGAGTTTGGGGTCGATGAGTATACACTCGTGATTTAAGGTTAGTCCCACAGAAAAAAATCACAAGGGGCGAGGTCAGGGGAATGGGCCGGCCACCCAACATCGCCACACAACGAGATCACCCGATCTGGAAATATTTCCCTCAGCACTTGAAACGATCTTTGAGCTGTGTGTGCCGTAGCTCCATCTTGCTGAAACCACATATCGAGTTCTTCAAGCTCAAGGTGTTCGAGTTGTGATCATTGCAAGTGCTGAGGGAAATGTTTCTGGATTAGGTGATCTCGTTGACACGTTTTCTCAAAGCATGAGGAATATCATGCCTTTTAAAACTCGGGTCGCTGATCTCGGCCACGTAAGATTTCAGCTATACAATTCTTACTACCCTAGGGGTAGGGGGTGTTTCAAGAATACTTCCCCAGTATCCCTGCTTGTCGTACGAGGCGACTAAAAGGGTTGGTGGTGGGTTAGTGCCCCACCCCGTAAAAAGAACTAACTAAAAAAGCAAATAAAGCGCCTCGGACCCGGACGGACCATACGTTGACGACTAAGGAACGGACAAAGGACATTCTTAGGGTGGGAACGTGGAATGTGAGAGGAGTGAATGATGAAGTGAAAGAGAGAGAGATTGTTCAGGTGCCTGAGGATGCAAAAGTGGATATATGTGGATTGGCTGAAACTAAATGGAAAGGTGAAAGGGTGAGAGAATGGGAATATGGTTTAGGTATATGTGCGGGAGTCAATGAAAATGAGAGGGCAAGAGAGGGAGTATGTGTGATGATAAGCAAGAAATGAAAGGAGAATATAAGAGAGTATGGAACAGTGGGTGCAAGGATTGTATGGGTGAGGATGAAAGTAGGTATACAAGTGTGGGCGATTGTATGTGTGTATGCCCCAACAGAGGATCGAGTGGCATGAGTGAAAGATGAGTTTTGGGCAAGTGTAGAAGCGTGTATGGACAAGTTTGAGAGGAGCGAGAGAGTGCTGTTGATTGGAGATATGAATGGCAAAGTTGGGAATGTACGAGTGGATCGAGTGGTTGGTCAGTGGGGTGTGCCAGCTGACGTAGATGGGAATGGAAGTGCTTTGGTGGACATCTGTGCTTGTAAGGGGTTGGCAATAGCCAACACCTACTTTCGGCATAAGATGATCCACCGGTATACATGGAGAGTAATGAGGAGGATGGATCGTAAACTTGTTGAACGAAAGGCAATGATAGACTACGTGTGTGTGGATGAGCGAATGAGAAGACAAGTGTTGGATGCAAGAGTGTGGACAGGGGTGGGGGAATGGAGTCTCGGACCATCACTTAGTGATGGCCAAGGTAGAGCTGCAAAGAAAGTGGTTGAGGAGACGAAGGGGAAGACAGGAGGAAGCAACTCCTGTGAGAAGAGTGGAGAAATTGCAAGATAGTGAGAAAATGACAGGGTATAAGAGCATAGTGGAAGAAAGATTAGGAAGGTATGAGCTACAGCAGATGGAAGGGGTGGAAGACGTATGTAAGATATTCACGGAAGAGATAGGCGCAGCATGTGAGATGGTTTGTGGAGTGAGGAGGAGATGCAAGGGTGTGCAAGGGACAGCATGGTGGAATGATGAGGTGAAACGAGCTGTGAAACAAAAGAAGAAGGCATATGGTGAATGGTTAGCGAGTAGAGGTAGGGGAGAAGATGAGAGAGAGAAGAGAGAGGTATACGTGAGCAGGAGAAGGAAGGTGAAGAGACTGGTGAAGGAGAGTAAAATGAAAGTGGATGAAGAGTTTGGGAGGAATCTGAGTGTGAAATGGAGGGAGGGTAAGAAATTGTCTTGGAAGGAGGTAAAGAAATTAAGGCAGTGTGAAAGGGGAAATAGTAGGGGAGTGAAAGATAGGAATAATAGATTGTTGGTGGAGAAGAGAGAGAAACTGAGGAGATGGAAGGAGCACTTTGAGGATTTGTTGAATGTAGAGAGTGAAAGCAGTGCGAGTATAAGTGGTTGGGGAATGGCTGGGAGAAGAAGAGATGAGAGGAGGGAGGAAGAGATCAGTAGGGCGGAAGTAGTGGAAGCGATGAAGAAGATTAAGTTGGGAAAGGCCCCAGGAATTGATGGAGTGTGTGGTGAAATGCTTAGGTATGGGGGTGAGATTGTTGTGGAGTGGATATGGAAGTTGTGTAGATTGGCTTGGGAAGAGGAAAGGGTTCCAGAGGACTGGAAATCAGGTATAATTGTTCCTTTATACAAAGGAAAAGGGGAGAGAGAAGTATGTGGTAACCATAGGGGTATTTGCCTTCTTAGTGTGACTGGTAAAATATATGGTAGAATACTCATTGATAGGGTTAGGCATATGACAGAGGAGCTAGTTGGAGAAGAACAAGGGGGATTTAGGAAGGGAAAAGAGTGTGTAGATCAGATATTTGTTCTAAGATGTTTAGTGAAGAAGTATCTAGAGAAGGGAAGGAAAGTGTATGCTGCCTTCATGGACTTGGAGAAAGCTTATGACAGAATAGATAGGCAAGGTATGTGGAAGGTATTAAGAATATATGGAGTGGAGAGGAAATTGTTGACTGCTGTGAAGAGTATGTACGAGGGAGCTAGGGCTACGGTGAGAGTGGATGGTGAGCTGAGTGAGTTCTTTTATCTCAATGTGGGACTGAAACAGGGTTGTGTGATGTCTCCATGGCTGTTTAATATATACATGGATGGGGTTGTAAAGGAGGTGCAGGGTAGGGCAGTGGATGTGGGGGTGGCTCTAATGAATGAGGGTGAGATTTGGAAGCTTCCGGTGTTGCTGTTTGCTGATCATACAGTACTGTTGAGTGAAGATGAAAGGGAGTTGCAAGGTTTGGTGAATGAATTTGGGACAGTGTGTAGGAGGAGGAATCTGAAAGTTAATGTAAACAAAAGTAAAGTTATGGTGTTTGAGAGGAATGAAGCCACAGAGTGTGCAGTGAGGTTGGATGGTGAGGATGTGGAGAATGTGAGTGCATTCAAGTACTTGGGTAGTGTGATGAGTAAGGATGGAACTTTTGGGGATGAAGTGCGTGAAAGGGTACAGCAGGGAAGGAAGGTTGTTGGTACACTGAAAGCAGTGATGAGAAATAGGGAGGTGAGTATGGAAGTTAAGAAGTCACTGCTTGATAGTAATGTGATCCCTACCCTGACGTATGGAAGCGAGGCATGGACCTTGCAAGAGAGGAACAAATCAAGAGTGAGAGCAGTGGAAATGAGTTACTTGAAAGGAGCATGTGGAGTGACGTGGAGGGACAGGTTGACGAATGAAGAAGTGAAGGAACGCTGTGGGGTGGATGTGGATGTGGTTGATAAGATTAGGAAAAATACACTGAGGTGGTTTGGACATATGAAGAGAATGGAGAATGAAAGTCTGACTAAGAGGGTGTATGTAGGTGAGGTGGAGGGAGGGAGAGGGAGAGGTAGACCGAGGATGAGGTGGAGGGAGGGAGAGGGAGAGGTAGACCGAGGATGAGGTGGAGGGATGGAGTTGAGAGGTATATGAGGGAGGGGGGGTGAGTTGGGAGGAGGGTAGTCAAATGGTGGGTGACAGAGCGACTTGGAGGCGTTTTGTCTGCGGCCACCCTTTGCGGGATTAGGGCGTCGGGCTATAGATAGATATAGACAGACAGATAGAATTAAGTGTATATTGGAGAGAATCATGTCAGGATTTGCCCAATGAAAGATTACGATCTTAGGAAACTGTTTGATGAATTTATCGAACAACTACGATTCATAACACTTGGTAAAAATATTCTGAATGCAAAACGCACAATAAGCTTTCATGCTTTTAATAAACTCTATGGAAAACTTTTCGGCGTAAATCTCATTTAGAGCATCAGTAAAATATCTAAGACGAATATAATACTGGTATAATACTTTATGCATGAGTAATAATCCCGATAGGAATTTTTTTAAAGGAAGGTAGGCTACACTGGGTCACCAAAGTATCGGTGCACAGTATGCGTGAACATTTGGGACCACAGAACAAAGATCACTGAAATATAAGTGTGCAACCTACCACACGTTGTTAGCCCTGATGTCGGGAAGTGTTATAAATTGCCAACTAGCAATATCCTCTTGCAAACATATAGCAACTGTATTTCCTGCTTCCTATGATCTCCAGTCTTTCAAACGCAGTGTGTCAAGGCTTCTCGAAATGAATGGATCTTGAATTTGGCTCTCTCTTGTATTTTGTTTTTCTCTTGGAAGGAACAGTTTTGCGGGCTCATTGCCTTTGGTTCCTTCTTCCCCACATAAAAAAAAAAAAAAAAAAAGACATTGTTTATCCACAATGAGATGCTGGTGATGAACGAATGTTTTTGGTAGGCATCGGACCCCCTGTGCACTGATACTTTTGTGACCCATAGTACGCCAGCTCTGAGCAGGTAGTGACCCCACGCTATTGAGTGATCCGGCGAACACCGGCAACTTTCAGGTGTTTGTGGGGGCTCTATTTCCATGACAAATAAATCCGAAGCTTCGGACACATCACATGTGACCCTGGTAGAGAGGAATTAGTCGCTGATTGTTCAATTTTATTTCACTTATGCCTCTATGAGGTGTTAGTCTATGGTGCAAATATATATGAAAATATTTGCATCTAGGGCGCGTTTGTATGATTTTAATGCATCACCCGCGTCTTTGCTAAATGGCCACTGGAAATGTCAGACGCCACTGACTCAATAGATTCAGTTAAAAGGATTCACTAAATCAAAAGTCATATTACCCCAGGATTTAAAATAGTGTTCTGTTTCCATCACATTTCCTGTGCTTTCGTCTCATGCTTCCTCTCTAGTCATTCTAAAGCTCCAATTGAAGCTCACTCTTTTTCTTCCCTCGCCAGCGATTTTCCAAATAGGTAGGCTTACCAAGAAGATGCTAATAATTCCAGCCTTTCTTTGATCATTAGCTTTTCAGTGTCCATCAGAATATTCACTATATAATCGCGGTATAAGGAAATGGAATATCTTTCTTGGTGCAGATGTGCTTGTTATAACTGAGTCAAAGAAATCCTAACCTTGTTGCTAGAAACATAAAGGTCATCATCTCTCAATCTCGGGACTAGCATTTGTACAATCCCCGCACCTGTAGCAACTCACAACTCTGTTCTCCATCATATTTTACTATCCATGCCCGATATACTTTTCCTTATTGTGTTGTTGTTTCCTTAAAAAAAAAAAAAAAAAAAAAAAAAAAAAAAAAAAATTTAAAAAAAAGTTTCTCAGATATTAAAAATGTTGAACTTATTCTGTGAATTCTTTAATCCCAATCAGTTCCTGATACTGTACAGAGGTTTTCTTTGCCTCTGTGTGGATACAAATCTCATGTGATGGTGATCAACAAACACAGTGTTTGTAAACATGATAGATTCATTTCTCTCTCTCTCTCTCTCTCTCTCTCTCTCTCTCTCTCTCTCTCTCTCTCATCGGCTGTTCTCCTCTCACTATCTTCACCCCTCTCTCCACACAGCATTGTTACATTTCTATGTTACTGCTGTTACTGAACTCACAGCTCTTCTAAACTTTCTACCCTCATTCCCCTTCCCATAAAGCAAGAATTCAGTATCTATCTACGTATAGACTCTCATCGATTTTCTGTTTATCTGTCTAATGCAGGAGTTAACTAGTATCTTGTCTTTCACGTACACATTTGGGGAGCTGTATTTCTTACTTAGTCTTTCCCATTATCTATGAAATCCAGTCTCTTGTACGCACGGTATCCTGTGATCCCAATATGTATGAATCTAAATATGGCTTTCTCTTTTTTCAGTTAGTTTTGGAAGGATAAATTTTTCTGGTTCTCATCCTTAAGTTCTTTCTCTCTGAACTGGGAGGAAAAGGGAATCTCTTAATTTGTTGTATTTGCTGTCGGTGAGTGTATCTTCGACTGAAAAAAAAAATGAAGGACTGTTCTTTTAATAACCTGTCCAGTCTTCAGTAAGGATTCTATCAAGGATTTTAAACTAGTTATACTACAGCTATCTTCTTTTGTTCAGTTGTGGCCATAAATAATCACCTATCCTCCTGTACCCCGTGCCTCAGGCTGGCTCCTTTATGCGCTGCAAGACACACGGGAGTAAGAGGGGCTGAGAGGGGGGAGCCAGAGAGAGAAGGGAAGGTGGGTAGGGGGACGAGCAATGGTGCTGGGGTGGAGTGAGGGAGGGGAGGGAAGGTAGGTGGGGGAGGGAGAATGAAATGCGAAGTTATGGCCACATAATTTGTCTATTTTCTTTCATTCAGGGCATCATATAAAGGAGTTACTATTCGACAGATAAAGCTGCATTACACCTTGTATAGCGGCATCAGATAAACAGCTTTAGCCCCTAGGCTGCTGAGAGCTCTGACCTAAGGCATGCCCTGGTGCTGCTGTTTTCCGTTAACATTCGTTAAGAGGCTTCTGAGAGGTTTGTAGCCATCTGTCAACCGGTACTTCTCAGATGCTTGCAGCAAACAAGGGGTTAGATACAGTAACTGGTGATATCAAGGACTGGCTCGTGAGAGAAGTATACTGACGTGACAGATCAGATATTAGTGCAGATCCATCGAGATTGTGTGAACCCAGATTGTCCATGCGTGGAAGCCAGAGAACGAGAGGAAACGGGCCCGCCTCCTCCAGCATTCCAAGAACGAGTGGGAGCTGTTCAGACGAAACCAGCAAACCATCAACAACATTGTTACCCCGGTGCCACGAAGCCTGCATGAGGTTTTTAAGCCAAGAGGCCACTGGACTACTTATTAAGGCATTCCTGGTTGCTTTGGCTTGAACAGTGTAGGTAAACATTGACAGATATATTTTGGGAGTCTGGATAGGATTTTGTTTCATTTTCCCTCTAACAGATTATGAGAGATACCGTTATCATATCCATCCATGAGCACAGACATCAAGTTTACTTACCTTTTCTGCACAGTTATTTTAAATAGCCTTTTCATATAGAGATGCCATTAAATAATTACTGAATTGACATGATGGTGACTGTATAGACAGAATGTAGACCGCAAGGGTGATCGTATTTACTGTGGACACAGCCATGTCAAAGGTTGCATATAATATTTAGTTCCAAAGATCAATTACATATAAGGGCAGAGGATGTTTGTTACACAAACATTATGGAAGTCAAAGCCATCCAGATTCCATTCTGCGTCTGAAGTCAGAATACACGGAGAAACACAAATATCTGGCTCCACACTAATGTTTGATCTGTCACGTCAGTATATTTCTCTCACGAGCCAGTCCTTGATATCACCACCTATCTAAAGCTTGTTATCTGATGCCGCTATACAAGATTTAATGCAGCTTTATCTACCAAATAGTAACTCCTTTATATGATGCCCCGAAAGAAAATAGACAAATAATGTGGCCACAACTTCCCATTTCATTCTCCCCCCCCCCCTAGCTATCCGCCCTCCCCTCCCTCACTCCACCCAAGCACCATCGCTCATCCCCCCACTCACTTTCCCTTCTCTCTCTGGCCCCTCCCTCTCAGCCTCATTTACTCCAGTGTGACTTGCCGCGCATAAAGGAGCCAGTCTGAGACACGGAGTACAGGAGGATAGGTAATTATTTATGGTCACGACTGTACATGGTCATGCACATACACCAACCAAGAAATTGCAAAACTATTCACACCGTTGTTGCCCACATTTCACTAACAAAGCTGTCACAGGAACATTATCAAAACACACCCTATGAGGACAGGATTCTTTACAAAACTGGAATGACAGTTATTGGATTAACAACATTTGCCTCTAAAAGTAGTTAAAAATTATTTCTTAGAGTTCAGAGTCTTATTACATACCTACATACATACTGCACAGACAGACTGACTGGCAGTTACATGCATCAGTACGAGGTGCGATCGAAAAATTCCCGAAATTGGACTAATGAAAAAAAAACAAAAAACATATCAAATCCTAATTACCACCATCCCCTTCCAAGTAGTCCCCTTGGACGTGCAGACATCGATCCTAGAGCTTCTCCCACGATCTGAACGCGTTCTGGAAGTCCTTGAGCATCAGCTTGTTCAGGACCTTCCGTGATTTTCTCTTGGTCTCATGGTGTCAAACATTAGTTCATTCAGCTGGACATACATATTCTGAAAGAGGACAAAATATTAGTTAGCCAAATCTGGTGAACATGGAGGGTGGAGGACAACTTGCATGATTCTAGATGTCAATAACTATTGAACAACAAGGGCGGTGTGTGTGTAGGTGCATTGTCATGATAAAGCACCCATTTGTTTGTCCACTGCTTGTCTGGATGTTTTTGTCCCATGTGGCCGGACAAAATGAGTTGGCAAGGTCCATCCATTAAGCTAACAATGTCAAAAACATCGTGGATTGTCCTCCTGTGATCTTTGAATACGGTTGCACGAACTTTGGTTGCATTGTCAGGAGATGAACTGGTGGAAGGGAGACCAGAGCGTGCATCGTCTCCTGTTAACTCTCATCCGTTTTTAAAGTGCTTAATTCATTTGTAGGTTTATGTAACTTCCAAAGCATTGTCACTAAAGGCTTATTTTTACATTTTTACATTTTATGAGTTTCTGCCGCATTCTACCAGAGTTTCACACAAAACTTGATGCACACACGTTGCTCTTTCACATGCTTCATTTTTTAGATCACATAATTTCCAAATTAACTAAAACACAATGATAAAAAAAAAACACACACATGCAGCAAATGCATCCACCCTGCACAATGCCATTTGACACACAAACAAAGAGTGTGTGCACTGACACCTAGCATCCACACACCATATGACAACCGGTTTCCGGGCTGTTTTTAATTTTCGGGAACTTTGGGGTATCACCTCGTACATAAATATTTACATAACGTAGCACCAGTTGTCAGAAATGCCTATGGTTCTTTGAAATCTGTTGGAAAATTTTGCCCTCAGCATTGTGTCCATGAACCATTTATCATTCTATTGGTCATTAGCAATTCTTTTGTGCACACTGGAAACAAACATATCAAAAACCGTTCAGCCCCACTCCACAGCAGAGGACTCAAGGCTGTCACATCATGACTAATAGCTGGTCTGGGTTCTATTACGACTAGTTGACAGTTCATCGATCCGCAAAATGTTATGAACCTACTTAAAGCAAAAAAAATGATGTTCACTGGAAAGCATGCCCCATGCTCCAGATGGAGGTCTTCTTCTGTCCAAGACTTCGTTTTCTTAGCTCTAAAAACCGGCCCTTCCCAGCATTGACTGTAAACTGAGGGAGCCACCCTCTCCCTTCGTGCCGATTATTATGGACCCTATCCTACATAATACCTGCTCTTAGTGGAGGAGAACCACTTTGCAAAGTTTAACATTCCTATGTAAAACAATGGCCGTGAATACTGCCATTGACGGTAACCACAAGCCACTTTCCCGCTGAGGAGGGGGGGGGGGAGCACCCACTGAAGATGCCAGTGCATCTAAATCCTGGTACTGGTGGAAGTCTATCACTTCTGGCCTTGATCAGTACCCCAGCACGGGTGACTCTAGGGATACCATCCTTCTTAATAGCTTCTCCTTGTGGAAGTTTGCCACCATGCAAAATAAGTATTTTTCTAGCCACTCCATTATCCTTTTGGTTGTCAGAAAACTGATTCTATAGGAATTATAGTCCTTCCAAAATATCAAGATCGTTTGGACGTTGTCCCTCACAGAAATTCCCCTATGTTCGACGTTCCCACAGTTTCTACTGGGCCAATTATCGGATTAGAGACAAACTACCTCTCTCTCTCTCTCTCTCCACACAGAAACTCAACATTATATGGAGATTCATTTCTATAAAGTCTATAAGGTTTTATGAATTATTAGAAATTGAGGAAAAACCTTCTGTCTGTCTGTCTGTCTGTCTCTCTCTCTCTCTCTCTCTCTCTCTCTCTCTCTCTCTCTCTCTCTCTCTCTCTCTGCATATAAAATCAACATTTTGTGGAGATTTATTTCTGTAAAGTCTATAAGGTTTTATGAATTATAGGTCCTCTGTTTGCCTTCTTTTCTAAAAAATACTTATTTACGCTGTAAATAAGTTCTTTTTCTCGACTGTGGAGCAGACGAGGGCGAGTAGTAGGGGTAGGAGCTTATCTTTTAATGGCGGTCAGAGAAAGTGACCTATGGATTGACACCTGACCTACCCTCACTGACTCACCTACAAGCGTGACAACATTGGAAAGCAGCATTGCCAAGTGTTGAGGTATTTATAAAAAGTCATTGTTATTATTAAAAACAATAGGCATTTTCTTACACTATATAGCCTTAATAGATAATTATGTATACATGTACTGTAAATAAATTTCATTTAGAAGTAGTAAAAAGCTGACATGAGAAAGAGAGGTGTGTTTTGGTACGGATTCGGCAGCGTCGCGTGAAGGGGAATTCCCGTGAGAGACAACGCTCAAACGATCCCCATATATTGGAAGGACTATAATTCCTTCACTTCTATATCCTTCTCTTCAATATCCTCCCCACTGGAAAAAAGGCACCTGTTACCTACTCTTGTTCAATGCTTTGGAGTGGGCGAAAAAGTATCATTATGGGAGGGGGAGGGGTATGAGCTGCATATTAAACAATTCATCTGTACCAGTAGGTTTGGAAAGCATTAATGTGTGCAAGGTGCAGAATACTGCCTTGAAAAATTAAATGAGACAGCAAAGGTACATGAATTTAATCTTGTACTGAATATGAGCTGGAGCTCCCGTTTCATCAGCCCTCAGGACTAGCTTCTGATCATTCCCCTTTGCTGAACTTTATCAGTGTTTCAGTAACACAGAAAATAGGCGAGCATGCTCTACAAGTTCAGGTAATTGTCAACACCAAACTACATGCACATTACAGTTGCACTTCCTGTTCAAAATTCTACACACACACACACACACACACACACACACACACACACACACACACACACACACACACACACACACACACACACACACACACACACACACACACACACACACAAATAGCATCCCATCACCAAGCTCCGGAATCCCCAGGGGGGGGGGAGGGAAGATCATCAAAGCTCCCACCATCTGCCCCTCTCTCATTGACGACCAAGCGAGATGCCTGGTACCACTGTCTGAATCACTTCATTTCTGTGGCATTTGCGGCCTTTCCTCTAACTTTTTCCCTGTTGAACACCATCTCTCCTCCTCTGAACCTCAGTTTCTCTTCCTCACTGAGACTCAGCTGTGTGTGGCTGTTGTGTATAAATACGAGTACACAACAACATATCTTGCTTTCATGTTCCTTAACTTGAATCTTCTAAATTCCCTTCTCTCTGGCTTCGGCTATCCTGGCATTCTCTGACTAAATATATCTGTGCTGTTTACTTATCCCCTAATTCTGCTGACTATGAAAAATTCTTCGACTGTCTAACTTCTATGGTGGAATACATCCTATCAACTTATCCTTTTCTGAAATCTCCATTCTAGGTGATTTCAATGTTAACCACCACCTCTTCGTTAACCACCACTTTTGGCTCTCCTCTTCTTTCACTGATCCCCCTGGTGAACAAGCCTAAATCATTTCTATCCATTACGACCTAGAGTAGCTTGTACAGCACCCAACCCATATCCCCGGCTGCCTTGGAGATAGTTCCAGCATACTTGACCTCTTCCTTACATCTAATTCTCTTTTCTCTCCACTGGGCACCTCTTGTCACAACTTTATCAACTTAACCTGTCCAATCGCTCCAGTAATGCCTATGGACACTCCTAATAAGCAGCAGTTGTGGCACTTTGGAGCTGCTGATTGGAAGGCCCTCTGGCAGTATTTTTTTTATTTTTCCTGGAAAGATTATTACTTACATAGCCGAGAGCCATCTTGGAATGCTTTGCTCATTACTTAGGCTATTCTCTCGTGCATGTAAGCATACAATCCTTCTCATATCTTGAGACTAATGAAAAAAAAAAAAAAAAAGTTTAATCACGCTTGTTCTAATGCTATCCATAACAAGGAGAAGGCCCACTAAATACACCAGAGTCAGCCCACCCGTGAATCTCATCTCTTTTATGTTTCTTCCCCGAATAAAGCTAAGTCTGTACTCTGCTCTTCTAAAAATCATTTAATTCGTACTGAATGCTCTGAATTCTCCAACTCAATTACTTTTTCTGCTCCTTCTTGCACCATGCCCAAAATTATTCTCATAACTATACCTCATCATCCTTGCCTCCTCTTTTCCACTCTAAAGCTCTGGCGCTAGTACTTCTACTGTTAAAGCAGAACTCTTCACTCGGACTTTCTCCTCCATTTCCACTGTTCCTCCATCACTTCCCTCCTCTGACATCCACAAGAACGACATTAAAATGTCTTCAATTAATGAATCTTTCTGCCATCACTGGCCTTAATACTAAAAAGGCATATGGTCGTGATGGGGTCCCTCCTGTTGTCTTCAAGAACTGTGCTTCAGTGATTATCCCCTGCCTCTCTCTGTCAACATGTACCTCTCCTTCTTGCTGGAAATTTCTTCTCATTCAGGGTGTCTCCCAAAAAAACATGACTTCCCAGCCCTCTAGCCAGCACCCAATTGCTTTAACATCCTGTATTTCAAAAGTTTTCGAGTCAGTTCTTAACAAAAAATAATTTAAAACATCTTTCCTCTCGCAACCTTCCTTCTGATTGTCCTTAGCACTGGCGATCTTGTCACCTACCTCTCAGACTCCTGTTCATCCTGCTTTTGGGAATATGGCGAAAGCTTTGCCATTGCACTCCACAAAGGCTTTCGATCGAGTCTGGCATGATTATTTAATTTCCAAACTGCCCTTTTACGGTTTTATCCCTCTATCTGTGCCTTCATCTATAGCTTTCTTTCTGGTCGTTCTATAGCCGCTGTTGTAGACAGCCACCGTTCTTCCCGTAGAACTATTGATAGTGGTGTTGTTCAGGGTGCTGTCCTTTCACTAACTCTCTTCCTTCTATTCATCAGTGACCTAGCAGTACATCTAACCTTATCCACTCATACACTGATGACTCCACCCTCCATCTTTCCATTTGCTTCCTGCAGCAACTGTCTCAGCAGTTACTTCAACAAACAGGGGATGAGGCCACGGCACACCTAATGTCTGACTAGCACATATCTCTGATGGGGTAAAAGCTATCATGTTGCTTTTAATGCATTAAAAACTCGGTTCTTACATCTTTCAACCCAACAAAATCATAAGCAGGGGTATTCTAAATTTTTTTACAATATCTAACTCAGTCCTACAATATCTATAAATATACCTGGGGTTTCGTTCTCTCGGGATTTGCCTTGGATTTATCATATTACCTGACTGGTAAAATCTGTTTCTAAGAGATTAGGTGTGCTAAGCCAACTCCGTGCCTTCTTTAACCCTGCACAAAGGATTTTTTGCACGAGTTTTATCCCTCCCGGTGTAAAGTACAACTCTCATGTGTGGGGAGGCTCCCCACATACAGCTCTTCTCAATAGGGTGGAGTCAAAGGCTTCGTCTCATTAGCTCTCCTCCTCCTACTGGCTCCCTTCTACCTCTGTCTCTTTTATATTACGTTTCTTATACACCCTCCCAAACTCAGTCACCTAGCAGTTCCTCTTCATCTCACTTAACAATACAGTACCATCTGCAAACAACAGTACAGGGAGTTTCCAAATGCTGCCCTCTCTCATTGGGGCTGCTCCATCATCTACTGTCCTAATTATATATATATATATATATATATATATATATATATATATATATATATATATATATATATATACTAGCCAAAAAGGTCCACCCTCTGAGTGGACTTTTCCGTCTAGCTCCTGTGGATGGCTGCTTGGGCCTTTGGCCAATATACCTAATGTGACTTTTCAACACACAATTAATCCTAATAAATTACATACCAAAACACTACCTGGATCATGCTGATTCAAAATATGTATTATATGTGGGGGCAGACCCTAAGGGAGCCGAGTTTATAGGTAACAAACATACAGTAATCCCTTTAGTATCCAGACTCCCACTATCCAGACTCCCCACTACCTGGACATTTTGGGCCAGGGATTTTGTAACCCCCAAATTGCCCCAGAAACATAAAATATTTTTAAAAGTCTGATTTTATTTTTCACTTGTAATTTGAACTTGGTGCACAGCGCTGGCCACCTGTCATTTGCCGCGTAGTTCTGCCGACGTATGCCAGGGCAACGCTGCCTCCTCACCTTTTCCCACCCATCCCCCCATTTGGGGGAGGCGTGGCTCAATCGGTAGAGAAGTGGCCTGCCGTTCTAACGGACCCAGGTTCAAATTCCCGCTGGGGCAGGGAATAGTTTAAGGATTTGAATTTCATTAATTCAGGCTTTACTGATCTACCAGAAGACCCGTCGACATGTCGTAAAAATACCCCCGCTAATACCAATACACCAGTCCTGTATGAGACAGCCCTAGCATGTATTCAATATGGACGTTGGGTGTTAGCGCTGAAGTGGTGACATGTAGAGGTGTATGGTATGTAGGAGGACTGCTGGGCCTTGATAGCAGGCTGTGAAGCCTATGCCCAGAGTCGAACACATTAAAAAAAAAAAAAAAAAAAAAAATCCATCGTCGTGAGTGCACGCTCGTCACCATGGCTGCCCACGTGCTCGCATTTGTGGTGATGCCCTACCTGCTACAGGCCCTGCTGTTCCTTGGCTGCCTCTTCCTTGTGTGTGTGATGATAGCCCCGCCACCTGAGAAGAGGAAACGAGTGGTTTTGACTCTGGAGAAGAAGAGGGAGATATTGGACAAGGTGGACGCAGGATGGTCAATGTCACGCCTCCTCCGTGAATTCAACCTGGCCCGCTCTACATTGTTTGATATCAAGAGATCCTGGGACACTCTTACCCAGTACATGGCTGACTTCGCATCGAAGACCAAATGCAACGTGGAGAGGAAGGTTATGTTCACTCCTCGGTTTGCAGAAATCAACCCCTCCACGCTGATTTGGTATCGTCAGCATTGTGTACTGGTTGTGCTGGTACATGGTACGGAGCTGAGGGCTGCTGTTGAGAAGTTCACAAGGTTACACAACACCCCAGACTTCAAAGCATCCGAGGGTTGGCTCTTCGCTTTCAAGGTACATCATGGCCTTACCAATTGTAAGGCTCACGGCAAAGCTTTGGATGCCAACGAGGAGGGAGTAGAGGAGTTTTGACAGAAGGTGAAGGGCTTGATTGACAGTGAGGGCTTCACTCTCAGTCAAGTCTACAGCACAGACAAAACTGGTCTATTCTATTGCTCAATGCCAACAAACACTGTAGCTGAGGAGACAGAGAAGCATGTACATGGCCGCAAGCTTTGCAAGCAACGGATATCTGCTTTGCATTGTGCCAATGCTAACAGCATGCTCCAGCTCAAGCCCGTTATTGTTGGCCGTGCAAAGCAGCCTCGGTGTCTTTGTGAGGTGATGGATGTCCTTCCTGTCGTTTGGTATCATTCTGTGAAGGCTTGGTTCACAACCAAGATCTTCAAAGACTGGTTTCACCGTCACTTCATCAAGAAGGTCATCCATTACCTACAGAACACACTGGGAATGCCACACGTCCAGGTAAAGACCCTCCTTCTTCTGGACAATGCACCTGCGCATCAGTCTGACAAGGAGTTGGTGGCTGAGAATGGCCGCATTAGGTGCATGTTTTTGCCACTTAACACGACTGCTCTCATCCAACCAATTGACCAAGGAGTGATCGTGGCAACAAAGAGGCTGTACCATCAGAAGTTCCTGCATGAGGTGATGGTTGATCTCGAGGATGAGGATGAGTGCAGGGAGGGACGAGACACGTGAGGCCAGTGGACTTTGGAAAACCTTTGCCGCCACAACATCAAGTCTGCCATCTACAACTGGGCCAGTGCATGGAGGGAAGTCTCTGTCAAGACTCTGGAAAGTGGTTGGTCTCGTCTGCTTCTGGGAGCCGATGTGTTGCACGACTTTCTAGGTTTTGACGTGGATGACTTCCATGCATGTCTTTGTGCGGCTGGCGACATTGTTGATGTGGATGAAGTGCGTGAGTGGTTGGATGACGACGAAGGCGTTCCTGGGTATCAGATCATGTCTGATATTGAGATAGCATCTTCGCTGAAGATTCCAATGAGGACAGCGACAATGATCCAGACTCTTCTCAGCGTGCCACTACTCCAGCCATCCCCAAGCTGAGCACACTCCGGAAGCACGTTGAGTTCGTTCTTGACTACCTAGAACACCCGGATTGCGACAGGGAGATGAGGCCCTTGGGACTTGTGGAGGAAGTGTGCACTTTCAAGCAGCACATCATCAATCCCCAGAATCGCCGTTCTGTACGTCAATCAACCATTGACAGTTTCTTCAGGCCTGTGACCCTTGCCGTGCCCAGCCCTGGCTCCACACCACTGTCTCCCCAAGACAGACCTTCCACCTCTGAGCCACAGCCCAGCACACCAGCCACGGTGGAATCGCACTGGACATGAGTTTGTGCCTGTCTTCAGAGTCGTCTGCAGAGGTTAGACCATCACCACGTCCCAGCGACGCACCCCTAGGCCACCTGCAACACATACTTTCGGACTCTGACAGTGAATAAACAGCAAAAACTCGCCACTAGACCACACGGGAAATTACAGCATTGTGCGGTGTAAAGAACATAATGCACAGTGTTAAGAAATTAGAATTCAGTGTGCAAAGACTTACGTGCAGAGTGCAACACTGTTTAATGTAAAGTACAGTAGAGCGCAAGTGAGAAAAGAAAGCCCAGTGTTAAGAAATTAGAAATCAAAGTGTAAATGTTTAAGTGCAGAGTCCAACAGTGGTGAGAGTCAAGTACAGTAGAGCGCAAGTGAGAAAAGAATGCACAGTGTTAAGAAATTAGAATTCAGAGTGCAAATGATTAAGTGCAGTGCAACACTGGATTACTGTAGGTGCTTCAGGTGCACCTTATTGCTGTCAGAGTCTAAGATGAGGTGGGTTATTCATCGCGATGGCCACGGACTGCTAAATATTTTCCATACTCACCTCTAAATCCTCATTCCCTGGTTCATTTGCATTTATTTTACTCTTTTATGTCCCTTATTTGTGTGAACAGGGCCTTAAATAGGTGCTATGGATGTCCAGTAGGGAGTTATTTAGGTGTTTTCTGAGATAGGCTGGGTTAGGGTCCAGAAGTACCAGTCCAGGAGGCAGGGTCCCACTATCTAGACGAACCCACTTTCCGGACATGCCTTTAGCTGTATTACACTGGATAATGGGAAAATTAATATATATATATATATATATATATATATATATATATATATATATATATATATATATATATATATATATATATATATATATACACACACACGAGATGCTACCCAAAAGTTCCAGTAATTTGAAGAGAGGAAGCCAACTGTTCGCAGTTTTACCTTTTGACACTAGGAGGAGTCAGCAGCACCTCTTGGGCGTCACTGTGACTCCTGCCGTGTCTGTTAGCAGATGTGTTACTGAGTTATGCTTACCATTGTAATGTGGTATGTAGGTGGTTTGGCAGTTTTGCAATGGCGGACCTCACGGAACAAAGAACCTTAACCATGTTCTGCTTAAGGATGAACAAGACGGCTGCAGAAACTCACCGGTTGCTTCAGCAAGCCTTTGGTGTCAATGGCATCTCCCAAAGCAGAAAATTTTTCTGGTACAAGCTGTGCAAGGAAGGACGAACGTCCGTTGAAGTCGGTGTCCATTCTGGACAACTGTCAACGGCAACAACACCAGAAACTGTCGAAAATGTTCTTCAGACTATCTTTGCAGATCGTAGAAGAACTATCCACGATGTTTGTGATAGCATTGGACTGTCGTACGGGAGTGCGCGAGGCATTTTGTCAGACGTGTATATATATATATATATATATATATATATATATATATATATATATATACATATACTGTATCTCATCTCATCTCATCTCATCAGCCGTTTGAGTGTCCACTGCAGGGCCGGCCTATCCCAACCGAAGTGGGGATGATACAGCCAATGTATCTCTACCACGTGGCTTAGGCTGTCTGGTAGAGATTGTACAGTATGTAGGGTAAGAAGTGCTTGTAAGTGTATTTGTAGTGCTGGAGTGGCTTTGGATGTGTGTAGTCTATGAACCAAGTGTAATTGGCCCGTGCAAGCTGACTGGGTTTAAGCATACTTTTTATAGTATGCAACAATGGTTCAGCCACAGCATTCCTTATGTCCGCCAAGCAGTACGTGGCCAGAAGAATGCTCCCAAATTTTATTACCCTGGCGGGGCGCGAACCCTCGTTCTTCAGTGTACAAAAAAGCACACTTTACCTCCGTACCACAGAGGCTCCATATATATATATATATATATATATATATATATATATATATATATATATATATATGAGGCACTACCCAAAAGTTCAAGTAATATGAACAGAGGAACCCAACTGTTTGCAGTTTTGCCTTTGCTGCTAGGAGGAGTCAGCAGCACCCCTTGTGCATCAGTGTGGCCCTGGCCATGTCTGTGAGTGGACGTGCTGTTGAGTTACACTTACTATTGTAACGTGGAGTGTAGGTGATTTGGCTGTTTTGCAATGACGGACCAATGGTGCAGCAATGTCAAGTCGATGTTGATCGTTTTCTTCAATATCCAAGGGATTGATCACAAGGAATTCGTCCCACCCAGTCAATCTGTCAGTGGAAAGCTCTACTGTGAAGTTTTGCAGCGTCTGAGGGAGAACATCCACCGCAAACCTCCAGAACAGTGGAAGAACAAGGACTGGGTCCTGCATCATGACAACAACCCTGCCCACCCATCAGTTGTTGTCCGGCAGTTCTTGGCTTCCACTAACACGGTAGTCATTCCCCAACCACCCTATTCGACTGACCTTGCCCCCTGCGACTTTTTCCTGTTTCCCAAGCTGAAATTATGACTGAAAGGTCGTCGATTTGACTCGATTGAGGAGATCCAGACAGAACTGCAGGAGGTGTTCAAGACCACGCCTGAAGCCTTCCAGGGATGCATGGACTTGTGGAAAAATGCTGGGACCACTGTACACAGGCCCAAGGGTACTACTTCGAAGGCGACAGTGAGAACTACACTCGATTATTTCCATCTGATGATCCACTTTAGTGAATGTGGCACCTGCGCACTCCTGCCGCATGATTGGTTGGTTTCAATTTCATACCTGAAGTATCATATTTAAAAAATCGGTTGTACCTTATATTCTAATTCTCATAAATGCTGTTTTGCATTATCATTGTGCTATACAAACAGACATGAAATGAGTATGTATCTGTGCTTCACCCAAACGGACAATAAGTTTGAGGAAGTTGAATTTGAATTGAAATATTTATTGTTGTAAAAGGTACAAAGTTGTTGCCTCTCTAATAAATAAATAAATATATATGCTTACGGATAATATGGGCGGAGGCATCGAAGCAATGGAGTAGGTGTGATCCATAATTAAGTCTGATATCTTGTGAGACAAGACAACTTGTTTTTCTCGCCTGGCCGTCTGTCGGGTCCCCCCCTCCTCTGTAGCTACTGTTCCATTTGCCTCCCCACTTCCGCCACCTTACCACTGACAAAACCGCTAACATACTTATAATGGTACTATTGTCTAATGTAACAAGTGCCTAAGTATTAAGATACCTTTTATTTGCACTTACCCAGCCAAATGCATTTATTTAAAATATATATATATATATATATATATATATATATATATATATATATATATATATATATATATATATATATATATATATATATATATATATATATATATATATATATATATATATACCAGTAGGGAGATGTAACAGCTCCGCACCTTTTACAACAGATATTTCAATTCAGATACTGCTTTAAAATTAATTCAGTTAACAATTTATCACACTTAAAATGACCATAGCTCATATTTACATTCTTTTCATATGTGCCAGAAATTAGTCAAGATTCTATTACATTTCTTTCTAAGAATGTAAACATGAGCTATGGTCATTTTAAGTGTGATAAATTGTTAACTGAATTAATTTTAAAGCAGTCTCCCCCAGACTAACAAGTGATTGTTCCCTGTCATCTCCTGGTGGTGTAGTCACACCTGTGTGGGACCCACCAAACATTAATCCTCTAGGTCTTAAGTTAAGCAGTAGTATTTATCCCCTCCTCCCTCTCCCCTCTCCCCTTCCCCCTCCCTCCCACTCCCCTTTCCTCCCCTCCTACTCCCTCCTCCTTTGTCACGTGCATTTTTTAGATGCAGGTCATCCTTTGTTGTATTCCACTCCCTGCTGCAGGTGACCCTAAGTTAATCCGCAGGTAAAAATTCAGGTCATCCATTGTTCTGTGTGCCAATACCTGCTGCGAGTGTGCATAAATGACCTCTACCCTTTACGTTTCTGTCTCACTCTGTCTGAAGATGTAATATCCGAAAGTACTCACTGTCGCTCCTTTCATTTCTCCTGTGGTTAGTTTCCATACATATCTTCATGGTGAAGTGAAGTCTCTGCATATATATATATATATATATATATATATAACAACGTTACGCTAGAACAGCACATGAACGCGAGAGCCCTCCACAGGAGCAAGTGCAGGGGGCCCGAAGGACCAACGAGCACTTGTAACTTCCTATTTTCAGAGTAGTTCGCATTCATTTTTCTTCCCAGATCGTCATTTACCTCCTTCTTTTTCCTCTTCACTAGTCTCTTTACATGCTTCTTGCTCTCGATATACTCAGTTCTTATTTCAACTGAACCCCTATCCTGTAACCACTTTAGCCACTTTTTCCTCTTTTCCTCCACCGCTTTCTTAACCTCCTCATCCCATCATGCCGTACCCTTCTATTTTGTTGATACTCTTGCCACACCACACACCTCTTTAGCATTCCTAACTAAGCAATCCCTATATGCATTCCACAGGCTGTTCAGAGCCAATTCATTCCAGTTCACTGATTCTAACTCATCCTCTACTTTGGTCCTGTAATCATCTGCCACTTCTTTGTTCCTCAGCTTCTCAACTTTCAGTCTTTTTCCCTGACTGCTCTTTTCTCTCTTGATCCACCTTTCTCCTCTCAGCTTGATCTGACAGACCTCCACATTGTACTCTCACAGCCCTCGTATCAGCAACCATTCCCATCATCGACCTCTCTACGAGCACGTAATCAATCAGGCTTCTTTCAACACGATCACCGTTTCCTCTATACCATGTATATTTATGTGCATCTTTCTGTTTGAAATACAAATTACAAATGCACAACCTCCTCTCCTGACACATATCCTATAGTCGATTCCCATTATCATTTTCTCCTGGTACTCCATAACAACCCATTATGTCATCCTCTGGACCAGTGCCCACTGTTCCGTTCATATCCCCCATCACGATCACTTTATAGCTCCTGGGCATTTCTCCCACAACTTAACCCAGCTCATCCCAAAACCTCTCTTTCTCTTTCTCTCGCTCCTGTCCTCACACGGTGCATACGCTACAATCACTGCCACTTTCACCTTCCCAAACTTGAACTTGACATACATACACCTCGAGCTGACACATTTGTAGTCTCTCATTCCACTCTGCCACACCTCATTCATCAACAAAGCAACTCCTTCCTTACATCTTCCTCTCCCATTCATTCCCGATCTTACACATTTCACAGCCTTCCACTCCTCCACTTTGCACCCTTTCATCTTCGTTTCGCACAATGCCATCATAGCATATCTCGCACTCTTGAACACATTCACCACTTCCACCCTCTTGCTTTCCTCATTCACACCTCTCATATATATATAAAAATAGAGAGAGAGAGAGAGAGAGAGATACAATATATATATATATATATATATATATATATAAATGAGGTTAGTATTGTAGACTTTCCAATAATTAGTTTGCTTATCATCTTTAGTTGCACAAAATATTATTTTCTTAGTCATTTTATTCTAGCAATGTGTTTAGGTCATATAAAATAATTTTATAATATCTTGGTATGATTGCAATAATGTCATTATTATTGCCGGGATTGTGTGTAATGCCTTAATACATGTGCTGATGTCACTGGTTTACTGATTTCTTCATAATTCTGTAAAAGCTGGTCCCTATATGATTGTCTACTATCTGATCCCTGAGTACACCCTTAGCAGATCGTGTCATTTTATTTTTTCATCAGCTGATCCATGCATGGCTCCATTCGAGAGGTTCATGGGCGGCTGCTACAGCCTGCAAAGGCAATCGTCAAACTGGGATGATGCCAGAGCAGCGTGCATGTCATTGGCTTCTGGTGCTGATTTGGCCTACAATCCAGACTTTGCCACCATCCAGGCCTATCTCCTCGGCCAGTCAATAAACGAACGTAAGTTCACATTTACAGCCAAAGACAGGAAGACCAAGTGCTATGTGTTTGGACTGAGTGAAGGAGGTGCAGGTTTGGTGAGAGTGGTTGATCCCTCCAGCGTACTTGGACGGAGGGTGTATATCTACCTGTATTTGTTTGTTTGTTCATAAAAATACTCCAACACCTTTTTATCGAATTACAATAAAATCTGATTGACTGACAGGTACTGGTTCAGGAAAATTTTGAAAAAAAAAAAAAAATGGTAGATCCAGATCCGTATGCAAGAATAATTAAATTTCAGTGGCGTCGGTGCAGCAAAGCATTCTCTGAGACTCTGTAACAGGCAAAGTAAGATATTAGAATTAATTACCACTGCCAACGCCGCTGGACGAAGATTCGTGTATAAAACTTAAATTATTTTTGTGTTGACGGGGATATGCACTTCCTATCTGCCTTCTAGTTATGTATTGAGATGAAAGGAACTTAACAGTAGGATTAAGATCAAGAATGAGGTCGGGAAATAACACTCATTTGGACCATTACGAATTAGTGTCCGGTGACTAATTCCTTTTCCATCAGTTTGAACATACTAGTAACGTTGTAACAATCATGAAAGTTATTGCTAAAAAGCACTTTAAAGCTCTCAAAAATCTTCTCCCTTGAACAGAGTTGTTAAGTTCCAATAACTTACTGAAATTTTCCCGATTTTGAGAGGTTTGAGTAGAAGAGTGTATGGCAAAGGATGGATTACTTAGGCTGGGAGAGGAAGCAGATGAAGAAGATAGTTGACGAGTGCATAACGGAGAATGGTTTGTGGAAGTAAAAGTGAATGTTAGTAAATTGGGATAAGGAAGTTGGGTGTGTTTTAATTTTACTTATAATGGATAAATTAAGGCAGGTTCATTAAGGAGGTTAAGTTAGACTAGGTTTCGTTAATACATTGAATTCTGACTCCACCCCACCAGCATAAGAATCCACACTTTCGTTCTATCTTCCATCAGCCTAGGTCTGCCCAACAGTTATTTTTTCACCTGGAAAAACTAGAGTGCTAAAACGAGGGATTACACTCCATACAAAATTCTTCCTGTACACTTTCCCCACTGTCAGTTCAGCAGCCTCACCACCCGCCATGCCTTAGTTTATCACATATTCATTACCATATCTATACAACATATTGGCCTTCCATGCCTGCCCCTTGCTTTGAGACTCGCTCAGAGATCCGTTCATCACCATTCCGTTCACACTCATTCCCACTTCATGACCATATCATCTAACCACATTCTCATCAACTCTGGTGTCTATAGACTTTTTTACTTAATATTTGTTATGAGTAAAACTGTTCCTTATGCCCACTCTACGCACTCCACACATATTCCTCACCAACTTCATTTTCACTCTTCCTACTCACGACTTATGTTCCATATCAAGCATTCCATAGAACCATCCACTTACCTTCCTTGAGATAGTTTTTGTGTTTCCTTTGAATATTGACCTCTCTTCTCTGTCATTACACGAGGGTACTACAACTTCCTCACCAATCAGAATCTCACCAGTCATTGTCACATCACTTGGCAAGCCCCCATCTCACTAAACCAGCATCAGTTTGTCTTTATCCATGTTCATTCTCAATATCCAAGACGTCCTGATGTCCACAATTTAACAGTCAGGATCAAGGTTATGTCACCCTCTCCTTGACTCGAATTTTTACCTCTTTCATAATATATATATATATATATATATATATATATATATATATATATATATATATATATATATATATATATATATATATATATATATATATATATATCCCATTCATTAATTTAGACATTTTCCAAACTACACCTACTGATAATCAGAATAGAGTAAATGAAGATATAATTGTATTGGATGTGTAACTAGAGATGATTTTTAACCCTTTGATTATGAAAAATATCATCATAAATTTTATATATATAGAAAGAGAGAGATAGATAGATAGATTAGATTAGATAGATAGATACACAGATTTAGATAGAGAGATTTAGATAGATTTATAAATAAATAAATTAATTAATTAATCTATCTCTACCTATCTATCTATCTATATCTATCCGTCTATCTATCTATGTCTATATCTATCTGAGTATCAATCTATCTATCTATCCGTGTCTATCTATCTATCTATCTATGTACTGTATATTTCTTTTTTTCCTCCTCAGAGGTGTGGGTGGGAATCAGAAATAGAGTGTGGCTGGACCATCGGCCTGTAATGACTTCAGAATGGGCACCGAACGAACCGAACGGGGCAATGACACATTGCGCTCGCCTCAGACCAACAGAATACATGGTCTGGGATAATGGATGTGAGATGACATACTGGTACCTTTGCCAGCTGTTTTAGTTATCCTCTTCAATCCCACGACTTTTTTTTATACTTGCTGCCTCAAAATTATCCATTTCAATATTAGGTGGATTTCTAGTGACACAAGGATGAATTAAGGCTGTATGTAATATCTCCAGCTTAAACGCTCTGTCCTAATCTGTTTGAGGATAGTCAGCGGTAAAAGGAATAACAGAAATAAACGTCAATTGGATGAAGGTGTTTAACTGTTATCATTCTATATAAATTCTAAAGAGAAGAGATCGCACTCTGAATTGGTGAGAAATTATTTTCTTTAGCCGCTTCAGCATTACGATTTTTTCTTGCTGCCACTTGATGGTTTTATCAAATTATGTGGGAATTCCAGTAGTGAAGGGGTAAATTAATGTTAAATCAAAAGTCTCCCATAAATCAAACAGAAAATAGTTTGGCGTTGTTAAGAGGAGAATGGACAAACACAGCAAAAATTTACTAGCGAATATGAAATTACTGCAGTTACCAATCGCACTACCCCCTCTTCACACTAAGGCTTACTGCCACATGAAGCGTGCAAGTGCACACACACACACACACACACACACACACACACACACACACACACACACACACACACACACACACACACACACACACACACAAAATTAAACTGTACAGTGCCACACATTATATCTTACATTGTCACAGCACACTACAATATATATCACAAAGCCTAATGCCACACTACACACAATCTCACACGATCACAAGTGGCACAGTGGCACATCACACATTACACTGCCACACCTGATAATGCCCCATCTTCCCCTTACATAACACAAACGTTTTACCGTTGTGTTAAAGAACCCAGTAACTACCACAACCACCCAGTGTAACGACAAACTTCTGTTTCATTAAGATGTAAGGCAGTGACAGCATCTGTAATTGCCTTTTCCAATATGTTGGTTGTTTTTTTTCGGCACATTCTTGCCAACATCTAACGATTTTTAGGAAGACATTTTGTACTGGAGGTTCATAAAGTTTGTTTCGGACTAGTTCATTAGAAGAAACTTTGCCCAAATTTAAATATAACTGTCTGAAAAAAAAATATATATATATATATCGACATTCAACCTGCTCCTCAGTATCCTATTCTGTACAACACCTCCGTCCAAGGTTAAATATAATCGTATGGATGTTTCAAGAGTATATGTAAAAGTAGGTTATAGCCTTCATTGTCCTTTCGTTGAGTATATATTTTTTTACAAAGTTTAGAATCACCTGAAGGTAGATAAATTGAGACACTACGGCCTTCACTAACCGCTACATGAAGAGAATTCTATCTTAGGGTAAATAACAACGACTGGAAGGAGTAAGAATATAAGAGGGTACTATTAACCACTTAACCGTAGGGCGTCATTTTCGTGACGCTTGGGAGCAAGGGATCATACCGCGGGGCGTCGCTTTTGTGATTCTGTGTTATTTTGAATTCGCCCGGGCTTTCAAGTGATGGCTTGTATCATCTATCAGTACTGCCAATGTCCAACACTAGTCAGCACTCCTAATCTCATCTGTACTCCCATCCATTGTTGACAATTTAGCCATTTCTCCCTGTTCTTGACTCGCCTCCCTACCTCCCCTCCATTACCCTCTCCTCTCGCCTGCCCAGCTGTGCTATGCTAAGTAAATCTTCCCTGGAATTTTCCACTGATTTCATCCATTGAAATAAGCCCTATGCCCTACTCTTATACCAAATAATATATACAAAAAAGAAATAAGGTAAGTGAGAGTGCCATACACCTGGAATTGCCTAATTATCACCTGACAACACCTCACGTTTACTCGATCGCTAATTTTTGCTGTTTATTTCCCCTTGATATAAGCCGTATAATCTATTCTCGTAATAAAAATATATATAAGAAAGGAAGGGAGAAGCCTAAGTGATATTTACATTCACCTGGAACTACCTAATTACTGCAGGCCACCACACTGTATTCTACTCTAAGTAAATCTTCCCTGGAATTTTCCACTGATTTCATCCATTGAAATAAGCCCTATGCCCTATTCTTATACCAAATAATATATACCAAAAAGAAATAAGGTAAGTAAGAGTGGCATACACCTGGAATTTGCTAATTATCACCTGCCAACACCTTACGTGCACTCGTTCGCTAATTTTCGCTGTTTATTTCCCCTTGAAATATGCCGTATAATCTATTCTCGTAATAAAAATATATATAAGGAGGGAAGGGAGAAGCCTAAGTGATATTTACATTCACCTAGAACTACCTAATTTATAATGTATTGTCTAGATTTCCTGCCAATCATTTTATAGCTATATATTAGCAGCTCTCACGAGGCTG
Organism: Coenobita brevimanus; assembly: GCF_032717465.1. Classification (NCBI taxonomy): domain Eukaryota; kingdom Metazoa; phylum Arthropoda; class Malacostraca; order Decapoda; family Coenobitidae; genus Coenobita; species Coenobita brevimanus. Next base: position 32,798,753 of record NC_137006.1, read on the forward strand.
ATGTTGGCAGTAATGCTTTCTCTCTAGGTAGGCCACCCCGGCCCACCAGTATCAGTTTACTGTCGTCTTTCAAGGTGAAAGGACGTTGGATTCACGCCTGCTAACTTCCGCCGCTTTTTAGCCCCATGCAAAGGGCCCTGTGACCTCTACCCCCTACTAAACCTCGTGTGGAAAGAGGTAAAGGTCTGACAATTGATAGAGAGTGACTACGATATTTCTGGTGAGTAAAACAGTGCAAGTGGAATTGTAGATAATGTGTAAATAATGTGTAAACAGCAAGTGAAAGCAATGAATGTAAATATAAGTGAACAGTGGAAAATAGTTTTTTAAGTTACTGCAAGTGACAGTGCCTAATGCAGTGTAAATAAAACAGAAATGTAAAATACTGTTAATAAAATAGAGAACGTAAATAGAAATGTAAATGAGTAGTATTATAAGTATACGAGTATATATGCTAGGAGTAATAAAAGTGAAAGTTTCACTCTAGCATGTATGAATACTATGAGTTATGAGAGTGAAGGTGAAAGTGACATTCACTCTCAACGCTAGTATACAGGACGAGAAAGTGAATGCTACATATTTCACTGAAAGAAATTGAATGCGTACAGTGACAATAAACTACTATTACTGAAGGAAACTTATGGATAAAGACTGTAGATATATATAAGTGTTATATAGTAATGGAAATATAAACTGTGAGTGTTTTTATGAATAATAAATGACAGAACACCAGCAGCGAACGATCGCAAGTGGAAAGGTCATAAGCGCTCGTAATTTTCATAGCTTTCACGGTGTTTTTTTTTTTTTTGGAGTATGGATTCCAAACTATTTGAGAATCATAGAATAGTATTTCTAGTGATAATATCAGGCTGTGGTAATCATAATACGGGTTGTCGGGAAGTGTAAAGTTGAGACTTCGTTACCCAACTTCAGAGGTCTCCACAAGTCCTACGGTACTCGACGAAGGCTCAACAAACACCCCAGGAGAAAGCTGAAGGTATGTGCCATAAGCATATATGATTTTAATATTCTAGGACTAATAACTGATTTTTGGCAAATATTTTTAGAGAGTCTGTTGGAGCGCGAATATGCCCGCGGGAGCCGCAAGTCAAAGCAAAACAAGCCCGGGGTTAAGGGCCATTAGGATATTTCTAACATAATTCGAGGGCCATACAGAATTATCAACTTAAAATCAATTGTAGCCCAGTAAATAATATATATATATATATATATATATATATATATATATATATATATATATATATACCCTCTCGTGCGCACATAAGTTTTATAAGTTTTGCCGACACGATTTTACTCCACCCCCCTCCCCGTCGGCTCGCCCGCACACAGCTGAAAACACATATTCTCACCTTATTTTCGCCACCCAAGCCTTAATATATTGCCATGAAACCAACATATCTTATTCGCCGATGTTTGTTCTAGCCGATAAGGGAAAAAGAAAAATACAAATAAAAGTACATTTGGCCACCATTAATAAACATTTCCGAACATCTATTTCACTTCCCAACATCCTAGTTCAAATGTTTTCCGTCATACAGAAAAATGTTATTAGAAGTTTTGATAGTGAATTTCATCAGCTTTCTAATGGGAAAGTCTGGTTATGATATGATTTGCAGTTTTCGAGAAAATAGCCAAAAACTGAAAGCCATTTTTTGAAAAAAAAAAAAAAATGTGCAGGGAGCTTTTCAACAAAAATTTTCCCACAGACGTGTGATTTTATTTCATAATCTTGTGTAGAATTTCATGAGCTTTCTCATGGTCCATACCGATTCTTGATAGGCCTCATAGTTTCCGAGTAAATCGCAAAATACTACTGGGTACTCATGGCCGTGCTGCAGTTTAGTAATGTGTGCACAATAACCTTCATATTCCCGCCTACGTAACAACGACTTTTCATCAGAGATATTACATTGTTATGTCCTATACTTACGTAGAATTCACTGATCTTCATCATGGTTCTTACAGGAAATCGGTATGTCCAATAGTTTTCGAGTAAATGGATGACAAACCTAGAATACTTCTCCTAGCCTGTGTATATGTAAAAAACAATATTTATTTGTGTAAAAAATATAGAAATAGGTCAATATAAAAATAAAAAATAATACGGATAACTCACTTCCTCCAGAGGTGCTGAGATGTTGGCAGGACCTTGAAAGGTTTGAAGATGACGAGTTATGTAGTGTGTGTGTGTGTGTGTGTGTGTGTGTGTGTGTTTTCTTCTCTCCTCCTTGCACTACACATGCAATGCACACAATAGATTTCTCCACGAACATTCACTGCACAACATACATATATATGTGTGTGGCATATTTCTTGTCTCTTATCCTTGTGCTAGGTTTTCACTAAGTCAGTCAATGCATGCAATATTTCTCGGTGAACACTCGCAGCACTATTTTATACGTATGTTTCACACTAAACCATATGCAATAAAACACTGTCTGAGATTAGTACAATACCTTTTCACTGAAGTCTGTGATTGTGTGGAGTCTTTGTTGTCTCTGATACTTGTACTAGGTTTGAGTCAGTCAATGCACGCAATATTTCTCGACGAACACTCGCTGCACTATTTTATACATATATTTGACACTGAACCATATGGAATATAAAACATTATCACATGATTCCATCCTAACCTCCTCTATTATTTCTTGCCTGACTCTATGGCATACGTGACCACTTGTTTCCTTAACCCTTACACTGCGGGCTTGTTTCCCAATGTTTTGCATGTCCCGCGGGGTTATTCGGGCTCTGACAGACTCTCAAAAAATATTTGCCAAAAATCAGTTACTAGTCCTAGAATATTAAAATTACATATGCATATGGCACATACCTTCAGCTTTCTCCTGGGATGTTTGTTGAGCCTTCGTCGACTTGTGGAGACCTCTGAAGTTGGGTAACGAAGTCTCCACTTTACACTTCCCGACAACCCGTAATATGATTACCACAGCCAGATATTATCACTATAAACACTATTCTATGATTATCAAGTAGTTTGGGATCCATACTCCAAAAAAAAGAACACTGTGAAAGCAATGAAAATTACGAGCGCATATGACCTTCCCACTTGCGCTAGTTCGCTGTTGGTATTCTGTCATTTATTATTCATAAAACCCCACACACTTTATATTTATATTACTATATAACACTTATATATATCTGGAGTCTTTATCCATAAGTTTCCTTCAGTAGTATTAGTTTATTGTCACTGAAGTCATTCAATATTTCATTCAGTAAAACACGTAGACAGCCATGGATTCACTTTCGCTGTTATAACCTCAAGTATTTGTATTCATATTCTTATATTACTAATTACTTACATTTCTATTTACATTTTCTATTGTATTTTCAATATTTACACTTCTATTTTACTTACACTATGTTATTCACTGTCACTTTCAGTAACATAAAACTATATTACACTGTTCAATCATATGTACTGTACATCCATTGCTTTCACTTGCTATTTACGCATTATTTACACATTATTTACACATTATTTTCCTTTCCCACTTGCACTTTTAGAACTGCTTCAGGCTGTGGTAATCAAAGAAGCAGGTAACACAGAGGGGAACCTGGCACTCAGTGCACTGCCAAGAGGTGCGTTTGTGCTCAGGTGTGCGTCGGGTGGTATGTGCACACACCTGGCACCTGCTGATCGCTGCCTTCCTCTTGCTTGTGGCAGGCATTTGCACCAGTCTGTGCCGATCCATGTACGCCCTCTCCTCCAGTCTGTCGGGAAGTGTTACTGGATGGCGCCTTGGAGTTGCTGCTGTCACCCTACCATATCTTTCAAGCAGCTGCTGAACACAAGTCCTAGCAAACAACCTCAGGGAGAAGGACTTGGCTGGCTTGACCTTCATCTCGTACAGGATGAAGGCGTTCAGCATCGTCATGTCTATGAGATGCAGAAAAACTTTCCTGTACCACATAGTATTCTTCCTGAGGCAGTCGATCTCTCCAATCATCATGTCGGACTTGTCCACCAGCCGCATGTTGATATTGTAGTCTAAGACAGCATCAGGTTTCCTCACAGGTTCGCCTGTCCTACGGTCGACCTTCCCACTGTCTGTCATTTCCCCCTTGTGTACGGTGGTGAGCATGTGCACGACCCTCTTGTCATGCCACCGTATTGCCAGCATCTTCTCAGGCTTGTGTAGGTGCACGTCTCCTCGCTGCGAGGTTCCTGCCTCTGGGAATTTAGGGAAGTGGGCACGATTACTCTTGACAGTGCCGCAGGAGCCGATGGCGTGCTCTGAAAGGTATTTGGTAAGTTTTGGTGCTGTATAATAGTTGTCTGTATACAGCACATGATTCCCACCAAAATACCTTTCAAGGAGCACTTTCACTACACAGCCTGAGAAGCCAAGGGGTGTGTTTTATCAAGATCGACAGTGCTGGCTGAATAAATGACGAAGTCAAGGATGTACCCCGTCTTACAGTCGCACAGTACAAAGAACCTGATTCCAAAGCGATGGCGTTTGCTTGGAATGTACTGCACAAACCTAAGACGTCATCTGAACAAAACCAAGGATTCGTCAATGACAACCTTCTGAAAGGGGTGGAAGAATGTCATAAACTTATCCTTCATTCTGCTCAGAATCTCCGGGATCTTCCAGAGTGGGTCGGTTTGGGAAGGTGCATCGTTGTCGGCAAAGTGAAGGTTTTCCATGATGTTCCGGAAGCGATCTCTGGCCATGTACTTACTGAAGGTGAGTGAGGGTAGTAAGGGGTCCATGGACCAGTATTCTTCCAACTCATGCTTCTTTGAGTGTGGCATGAGAAGCATGAGGACAAAGAACACATACAGCTCCTGCACTCCCAGCATGGACCACTGTTGCATCTTGGCTGCACCTGTACCACTTGCAGCACGTTGTGATTCATACCTGTTGGTCTCATCACATATGTGCTGCATGACTTCATCATCGAGGAAGGCCAAAAGGAAGTCCACACACTCAGCATCCTCGTCAAGAATGAAGGCAGGCTGTACTCCTGAGGAACTCTCATCAAAATGGAGAAGTTCAGGGACAAAATCAGACCCTTCTGTCCACGCGAAGGTGTCCAGGATTCTCTGTCGTGGTGGTGTAGGGTGGGTGAGGGTGGAGGGTGGCTGTGAGGCAGATTTATCTGGTTCAAGGTCACTCGCACTGACCCTGGGTTGCCGTACAGCACTAGCAGCCCTTACTCTACTAGCAACTCTACTTTTACGGGTCAGGGATTTACCTCTTCCTCTATGGCCTGCCTTCACTGTTGATGCTGGTGGTGACTCCGACGATGAAGACTCCGGAGAAAATTCAGCAGAAGAAGAGGAAGAAATGAGTGAAGTGGGGCTTGGGGAACGGGGAGGTGAATCAAATCGGGACTCATGGCAGGCTGTGTCACGCAGGGCCATTGTTCCGGGGCTAACCCGCCGCCTTTTCATTCTCTTCCCAAATTCCTTCCCTTTCTGCACTAACAGCTCCTTTCCCTTGGAGCTAGGGATAACTTGGGACACTGAAGCACTCGTACTAGTAGTTTCTGGCACGATTTCCTCACCCGGCTCATCACACGAATCCCCTGCAGGGTCAAAGTCACTATCCATCATCACCATTGATAATTCGGCTAGTTCACGTTCCACTGCAGAGTCACTTAGCCCTTTCCTGCTTCCCCCATGAGTTTTTCTGGGTGTAGAGGTCACGAGGCCCTTTGCAATGGGCGCAGAAGTGGCAGAAATGGCGGGGCGCGAGTGTGTCATGCTTTGACCACAGAGGAGGACAAGGAACTAAATGGCGCAGCTTATCTGAGAAGGCAAGAGTTGACAGTGACAATGGGGCTGACAGCTGCTAACTTACATGCTAATAAACTATTGGTAGAAAATCTCGACAATACATAAAGAAATAGGTAGTTCCAGGTGAATGTAGATGTCACTTAGGCTTCTCCCTTCCTTTCTGATACGGTATATATTTTTATTACAGAAATAGATTACAAGGCATAATTCAAAGGGGAAATTACCATGGGAATGTAGCGAATGAATGCATGTGAGGTGTTGTCAGGTGATAATTAGCCAATTCCAGGTGTATACCACTATCACTATCACTTACCTTATTTCAATGGATGAAATCTGTGGAAAAATCCGGGGAAGATTTGCTTAGCACAGCGCGGCCAGGGAGGTGAGACGACAGCGTAATGGAGGGGAGGTAGGGAGGGGAGTCAGGAACGGGGGAAAATGGCTAAAATGTCAACAATGGATGGGAGTACAGATGAGATTTGGAGTGCTGACTAGTGTTGGACATTGGCAGTACTGATAGATGATACAAGCCACCACTTGAAAGCCCGGGATAATTCAAAATAACACAGAATCACAAAAGTGACGCCCTGCGGTATGATCCATTGCATCCAAGCGTCATGAAAGTGACGCCCCGCAGTTAAGAGGTTAATAGGAGAAAGGTTTCCCACTCCTGTTGTAGAGCCAAGACATGCTGTGCACTCTGCCCTTCTAACCATACGGTCTCAAAACCCTTGTGGTTTGACTAACTCTGTGGCATCCTATGTTTAAGCAACTGAACTGTATTGAATTGCAAAGTTAAAAGCTTGTCAGTGCTCATGTCCTAGTGTTCTACTGTGATTGTTATACTACCCCTGTGCTGTATTGTTTACTGTACTGTTTAGTGAATGGTCTGTCGGTGCTCATGTCTTAGTGTTCTATTGTGATTGTTAAAGTACTCCTGTGCTGCACTGTTTACTGTACTATTTATGAGTGCAAATCCCCATTGCTGTTTCTCCTTGTCAGTGCCAACACTTAGTGTGTTCACATAAAAGTACACTACCTGAAGTACTGTATTACTGTACTGTATCATTACTTTATTGTTTTAATATGTTTAGTTTTCATTTTTTACTCATTGTAAAATTATTAGGATTGAGGGTTGAGTTGGATAGAATCACAACATCTGCCTCAAAGCTGAATGTAACCAGCTTTTCACGTTATATGGTGTTGGGCTTGGCTGAGTTACAATGGATATTTGAGAGTTTACTATATATATATATATATAGTAAATAACCAGCTTTTCACGTTATATGGTGTTGGGCTTGGCTGAGTTACAATGGATAATTGAGAGTTTAATATATATATATATATATATATATATATATATATATTTGTATGTATGGATATATATACTGTATATGTGTATCTTTCTATCTATCTATCTGTCTATCTATATACCAATCTCTCTATATATATATATATATATATATATATGTATATATATATATAAATATATATATATATATTTATATATATATATAGATATATATATAAAATGCAAGGAAGAAGGAGCCAAAGGCCAGGAGCCAGCAAACCATTCCTTCCGAGAAAAAAAACAAAAATAATAGAAATGAGAGCCAAATTCAAGATTAGTTCTTTTTGAGATATCTGGACACACTGGGTTTGAAAGAGTGGAAATCATAGGAAATAGGAATACTGACAGAGGGAGATAGTTCCAGAGTTTACCTATTGCATTAATGAAGAACTGGGAGTAATGGTTAACTCTTGCATTAGGGAGTTGGACAGAAAAGGGATGAGTTTGTTGATAGACGGGTGCTACTCGCCCGACATAGAGGTGGAGAGATGCAAGCAGAGTTCAGAGGAGCAGTGACCATTGAAGTAGCGAGAGAAAAACGATGAAAATGCAACAGTGCAGTGAAGAGACAGAGGTTGAAGGGAGCCAGTAAGAGAAGGAGAGTTAATGAGACGAAAAGCATTTGACTCCACCCGATTTAGAAGAGCTGTATGTGGGGAGCCTCCCCACAGATGAGAGTTGTACTCTACACAGGGGCAAATAAAACCCGTGTATAAAGTGAACAACTGTGCAGGGGTAAAGAAGGTACGGAGTTGACTTAGTACACCTAATCCATCGGAAACAGATTTTACAAGAGATGTAATATGATATTTAACAAGATAGGTCCCGAATGAATGAAACCCCAAGCATGTTCAAGGATGACGCAGGATTGAACTGCATATTATTAAAGATTAGTGGGTACTCCTGTGGAAGATTTTGCCAGGTTGATAGGTGTAAGAACCGGGTCTTTGATGCAATGAAAACAAGATTATTTTTACCCCAGTCAGAAATACGAGCCAAGTCAGACATTAGGTGTGACGTAACCTCATACCTTGTTTGCTGAACTGCTGAGATTGACGTTGCGGGAACCGAATGGCAAGGTGAAGGGTGGAAACATCAGCATACGAGTGGATAGTGTTAGATGTACAGCTTAGAAGGTCATTGATGAATTAAAGGAAGAGAGTTGGTGATAGGACAGAGCCCTGAGGAACACCACAGTTGATGGATGTAGCAGAAAAACGATGGCCGTCTACAACAGTGGCTATAGAACGACCAGAAAGGAAGCAATAGATGAAGGCACAGATAGAAGGATAGAAAGGATAAGAGAGCTGTTTGGAAATTAAAGATTTATGCCAGAATCGATCGAAAGTGTTACGAGATGGAACTAGGCAACACTAACTAACTAAATCTGACTGTGTAAGAAAATCGAAGAAAACAAAGTGAAAATGGAAATGACCAAATAATTTATGAAAAACAGTAAAAAGACACTAACTCCAATCTCGCAACACAGGTCCGAAAGTAAATAAAATTAGTCGACGTTAGCAAGGGGAAAATAAACACAATGAAAAATACCTAATATAATACAAGCTAACAATATTTACAATATTTACAAAGAGACAATAAAACACATAAGAATAAGAAAAACAACAAGCCACCTGATAATACCCTGAATAATCACACTAAAGTTTTGGAACAAACTTGCCAGATAAAAGAAATAAAATCATTCACAAAGAGATAACTAAACTGCACTCTATAATTGCCACAAATAATAATAATGATAATACAGTAACAATAATACTTGCGACTGGATGTTGATACGAAGTGAAAAGATCTATCAATCGATATACCTCGCCTGCTTCCCTCAAGGAGAGGGAGGTAGCCAAGACAAGACGACTCACTCACAATTTACTCATCCACTCTAACACATTCATTCACATCTTAGCCCCAGAGGGCAGGAAGGGCAGATCCTCACCGCACCACACCTCACGAGGGTCAACTACTCAGTGCAATGAGCGACGTCCGCAGCAAGGCCCGACAGTTGTGCTGGTTTACCCCTGCCACATCATAATGGACCCATTCCCTTACCTGCACCTGACCTGATTAGCTGATCAAACAAATGCGGGCTGCGTCATCGTTTATTCATTCACAATTTCTCTCTATTCATTTCTATCAAGCACAGCCACTCTTCCTTGCTCAATAGACATCCCTCTCGCATCCTCTCAGCCTTACACCTCTCACATTAGACCTAGTTATCTTTTTCACCAATTGCACATTATCCATTCTCTCCATATGCCCAAACCATCGCAACACCCTCTGCTCAACTCGATCGGCCATCTCCCGCACTACTCCAGTACTTCTTTGCACTTCATCATTTCTCACTCGATCCATACGTGTCACCCCACACATACTCCTCAGACACCTCATCTCCATTACATTCATACTTTTCCTCTCTGCTACACTCATATTCCATGTTTCAGCCCCATATAATGCAGTTGGTACCACAACACCCTCATACAGCCTTCTCTTTACATCCATTCTAAGAGAACAACATCTAACACTTTTATCATTACTTCCAGCACCTTCCCACTTCATTCATTCTAAACTTCACTTCTGCATCTTTTTTTGCATCCACAGCAACATGTGACCCTAAATACTTAAAACTCTACCTCCTCAAGCAACTCACCATTCAAAACTATATCCATCCTTCTACCATCTACCAACCTTGTTCACTTCATCACTTTACTCTTATCATTTACTTTCAATTTCCTCCTTTCACACACCCTTCCAAACTCCTCTGCCAACTGTCTCAATCTCTCCTCTGAATCAGCCATCAGTGCAGTATCATCTGCAAACAGCAGCTGCTTCAGATTCCACTCTCTACCATCAACACGCACAAGACTCAGACCTCCACCTAACACTCTTGCATTCACCTCCCTTACAACACCATCCATATAAATATTATACAACCAAGGCAACATCACACATCCCTCCCACAGCCCCACTCCCATGGGAAACCAATCACTCACAGTATTTCCCACTCTTACGCATGCTCAACTATTTACATAAAAACTTTTCACTCCTTTTCGTAACCTACCATCAAGTCCATACAATCTTAAACAGTCCAGAAAGCCTCTCTATCATTTCTATCATATCCTTTCTCTAAATCCATGAATGCCCAAAACACATCCTTACCTTTCACTAAATACTTTTCACACACCTGTCTCAAAGCAAGCACCTGATTCATGCATCCCCTCCCTCTTCTAAAGCAACACTGCTCACCACCAATCACTCCCTCTGTACTCTTTCTAACTCTCTTAACCTGCTGACTCCCACTGACGTATATATATATATATATTTATATATATATATATATATATATATATATATATATATCCACATGTTTTGTCACTGTGACTCCCATTGATGTATATAAATGTGCAGCCATTGCAAGGTCCCTAATTTGCACAATTTTCATATTTCGCGTGTGATTTTTGGTACGTATACACGGGACACCTTCCTCTACAAGATGCCAGGGAGGGTCAATGCCTTACCCTGCATGACCTTCCCCCCCCTGCACGCCATTGTCTCGGGAATTCACCTGTTACCAGTGACCTGGGCAGTAAAGACATGTCGTGCCACAGTACGAAATTCAGGGCCAGAGTGATTCCCTAACCGATGACAATGTGGAGGACAAAGTTTATGTAACATTAGAGGAAGAAACAGTCAGAAATGATGAGCAGGTAATGTCGCCAAAAAGGTCAGGTATGTTGATATGCTTGGTGACTGAAACAATGCTTATATTGCCTACAATACTGTGTGAAAACCGATATACTCTCGTACTACATATAAATTTGTACAAAATAAATAAATAAATACCGTTTATGAGTGGTGTGGAATAGTTACCCTCCCATAGAACTTGTTTTCTTTGGGGCCAGTCTGACAGAAAACACAGTAAGGTAAGGGGTACTGCTACCTGTATTCAGTATTTTAAACCTCAGGTGAGTGATTTCTCTATGAATTCTCTGTTTCTCACCAAAAACGGTGGTTTGAGCCCGAAAATTTTTTTCACAAAATTGGTTGGGATTGGGAGGGGTCAGTTGTGGAAACTCAGTCGGGACAGGGCCGGTTAACCCTCTTGTGCATGCATAAGTTTTACAAGTTTTGCCGACACATGATTTTACTCCACCCCCACTCCCTGCCAGCCCGCCAGCGCGCCGCTGAAAACACATATTCTCACCTTATTTTCACCACGGAAACCTCTATATATGGTATAGCCATGAAACCATCATAATCTTATTCGCCAAAGTTTGTTCAGGCCGATAAGTGAAAAAAAAAAAAATGAATAAAAGTACATTAGGCCACCATGAATAAACATTTCCAAACATCAATCTCACTTCCCAACATCCTAGTTCGAATGTTTTCCATCATACAGAAAAATATTATTAGAAATTTTGATAGAGAATTTCATCAGCTTTCTAATGGGAAAGCCCGGTTATGATATAATTTGTAGCTTTCTAGAAAATAGCCAAACATTGAAAGCTATTTAAAAAAAAAAAAAAAACTAATTTTTACTCAGGGAGCTCTACCTCAAAAGTTTTCTCTCACACGTCATGTTTTTATTTCATAATCTGGTGTAGGATTTCATGAGCTTTGTCATGGTACCCGCCGATTTTTGATAGGCCTCATAGTTTCCAAGTAAATTGCAAAAAAACTACTCGGTACTCACGGCCGTGCTGCACTTTTGTCATGCGCGCACAATAACCTTTATATTCCCGCCTATGTACAGTAACAACGACTTTTCATCAGAGATATTACATTGTTATGTCCTGTATATATGTAGAATTCATTTATATTTATCATGGTTCTTACAGGAAATCGATACGTCCAATAGTTTTTGAGTAAATGGATGACAAAAGCAGAATACTTCTCCTCGCCTGCAAGCACGATAAAAACACTCTCTTTCCCTGCCTTACCCACACCTACATATTTCTGCTTATTAGGTTTTATTATTTTCTTTTTTTTACTCAAGGTACAGTATACATGTAAAATATCACAAGCTTTTTGATAGTGCTCTCAGGAACTCGACATGTCCACTAATCTTTTTGCTAGGAAATGATACTGAAGCTGAACTTTCTTCCATTTCATATGTGTATGTGTAAAAAACAATACTTATTTGTGTAAAACGTATAGAAATATAAAAATAGGTCAATATACAAATAAAAAAAATATGGATAACTCACTTCCTCCAGAGGTGTTCAGATGTTGGCAGGACCTTGAAGGGTTCCAAGATGAGGAGTTATGTAGTGTGTGTGTGTGTGTGTGTGTGTGTGTGTGTGTGTGTGTGTTTTGTTCTCTCCTACTTGCACTACGTTTGCCTAACACATGCGATGCACACAATAGATTTCTCCACAAACATTCGCTGCACGACATACATATGTATGTGTGGCATATTTCTTGTCTCTGAACCTTGTGCTAGGTTTTTGCTAAGTCAGTCAATGCACACAATATTTCACAGTGAACACTCGCTGCACTATTTTATATGTATGTTTCACACTAGACCATTCGCAATATAGCACTGTCTGAGACTGGTACAATACCTTTTCACTGAAGTTTGTGATTGTGTGGCATATGTGTTGTCTCTGATATTTGCGCTAGGTTTTCGCTAAGTCAGTCAATGCATGCAATATTTCTCGGTGAACACTCACTGCTCTATTTTATATGTATGTTTCACACTAAACAATATGCAATATTGCACTGTCTGAGATTGGTACAATACCTTTTCACTAAAGTCTGTGATTGTGTGGCGTATTTGTTGTCCCTAATACTTGCACTAGATTTGAGCTAAGTCAGTCAATGCACACAATATATCTCGACGAACACTCACTGCACTATTTTATAGGTATATTTCACATTAAACCACATGCAGTATAAAACACTATCAAATGATTCCATCACAACCTCCTCTATTATTCCCTTCCTGACTCTATGGCTTATGTGACCATTTGTTTCCTTAACCCCTACACCGCGGGCATGTTTACCGATGTTTTGCGTGTGCCGCGGGGTTATTCGGCCTCCGACAGACTCTCAAAAAATATTTGCCAAAAATCAGTTATTAGTCCTAGAATATTAAAATTATATATGCTTATGGCACATACCTTCAGCTTTCTCCTGGAATGTTTGTTGAGCCTTCGTCAGTTACCGTAGGACTTGTGGAGACCTCTGAATTTGGGTAACGAAGTCTCCACTTTACACTTCCTGACAACCCGTAATATGATTACCACAGCCAGATATTAACACTATAAACACTACTCTATGATTTTCAAGTAGTTTGGGATCCATACTCCAAAAAAAAACCCACTGTGAAAGCAATGAAAATTACGAGCGCGTCTGACCGTCGCACTGGCACTAGTTCGCTCTTGGTACTCTGTCATTTATTATTCATAAAACCCCTCACACTTTATATTTCTATTACTATATAACACTTATATATATCTACAGTCTTTATCCATAAGTTTCCTTCAGTAGTATTAGTTTATTGTCACTGTAGGGATTCAATTTCTTTCAGTAAAATACGTAGCATTCACTTTCTCGTCCTGTATACTAGCATTGAGAGTGAATGTCACTTTCATCTTCACTCTCATAACTCATAGTATTCAGACATGCTAGAGCGAAACTTTCACTTTCATTACTCCTAGGGTATATACTCGTATTCTTATAATACTACTCATTTACATTTCTATTTACGTTCTCTATTTTATTTACCTTATTTACATTTACATTTTATTTACACTGTGTTATGTACTGTCACTTGAAGTAACTTATAAAACTATTTTCCATTGTTCACGTATATTTACATTCATTACTTTCACTTGCTGTTTACACATTATTTACACATTATTTACACTTCCACTTGCACTGTTTTACTCAATAGAAGGATCGTAGTCACTCTTTTATCAATTGTCAGCCCTTTACCTCTTTCCACACGAGGTTTAGTAGGGGGTAAAGGTCACAGGACCCTTTGCATGGGGGTGAAAAAGTCCCTGAAGTCAGCAAGAAGAAACAGACGTACCTCTACTTCGAAAGATGAGAGTAAACTGATAACGGAGGGCCGGGGTAGAGGCCTACTTAGGGGATATTCAGTGCTACCAATGTTAGCTCTTGAAACAGCTATGAATAGCACTGAAATGATTGGCAGGAAATCTAGACAATACATTATAAATTAGGTAGTTCCAGGTGAATGAAAATATCACTTAGACTTCTCCCTTCCCTCCTTACATGTATATTTATTACGAAAATAGATTATGCGGCATATTTCAAGGGAAAAAAAAACAGCGAAAATTAGCGAACGAGTGCACGTGAGGTGTTGTCAGGTAATAATTAGCCAATTCCAGGTGTATGGCACTCTCACTTACCTTATTTCTTTCTTGTATATATTATTTGGTATAAGAATAGGACATAGGGCTTATTTCAATGGATGAAATCAGTGAAAAATTCCAGGGAAGATTTACTTGGCGTAGCACGGCCGGGCAGACGAGAGGATAGGGTAATGGAGGGGGGGTAGGGAGGGGAGTCAAGAACGGGGAGAAATGGCTAAATTGTCAACAATGGATGGGAGTACAGATGAGATTAGGAGTGCTGACTAGTGTTGGACATTGGCAGTACTGATAGATGATACAAGCCCCCACTTGGAAGCCTGGGTGAATTCAAAATAACACAGAATCACAAAAGCGACGCCCCGCAGTATGATCCCTTGCTCCCAAGCATCACGAAAGTGACGCCCCGCGGTTAAGGGGTTAACGACTAAGGCATATCTCTATGGCGTACATAACGCCTGCTATGGTAGGTCAGTTATTTCACCAATCCTGGCACTATATATTTCATAAAATATAGGTATTGCTTTCACTATAAAGGTAAAATACTCACATCATTTATGGGCAGGGTGAAGCAGAATGGGAACCTCATTATAACAAACCAGACTCCTGCCTCTAGGCCTAATAGCTGATAATGAGTCCAATGCTTTACAAACAATATATCTACGTTCCATAGACACAATCACTTTGCATTATGGTCAAAATCACTGTACAATCACAATATTTCAATAATGGCTTCTGCCTCGGGTGGGAGGGGGAAAATGATGGATTTAAAGGGACGACTGACAGCAGCACTACCCTTCCGTCCAGCTGGTCGTGAGATACTGAGGTTTTTCTGCTGCACACTGTCTCATCAGAGCAGTCACAGTGTTGCCAAGTGTTTAACTCGGAAGAGAGATACACCCACTAGAACTCACCAAAATTTGATGGAAATTGGCATTAAACTTTCCTTTTGACTGGATTCTTTTTCTGCTTAACCCCTAGGGTATGCAATTCTCCAGCCTCGACTGTCCCCCAGGATGCAAAAACAGGCCTATTTTTTGACTTTCTCAAAGGTTAAAAGTTTTAAGTCCGATTTATAGAGCTTGAATTTACACACCTGAAAACGCAAACCCCACCCTCCTAGACCCAATAGTTACCGAGCTATGGCCCGTCAAAGTTTATAATAGTTACCTGTCACAGCCCCGACGAGAAAGAAAATATGCTGTTCACACCTATTTTCTTCACAAAAATACGTACAAATATCACCAAAATCAATTTTTTTGGTGTGTATTGATGTTATAAATTATTGTAATGTGCTTAGAAAAAAATGAAATGGTGACAACCCCCCCCCCCTAGTAAATATGATAAATAGTAAAAATTATCCTCCCCTCCTCTCCCCTCCTCATACCTCCAATCCCCTCCCTCCCCTTCCCTTCCCTCCCCTCCCCTCCCCTCGCCTAACTTCCCCTCCCCCCTCCCCTCCCCACCAAGCCGTCAAATCTAGCTAGGGAAAATGGTCATGAACCCCTCAATAAAAATATGATAAATAGTACAAATTATCCTCCCCTCCTCTCCCCTCCCCATACCTCCAGTCCCCTCCCTCCCCTTCCCTTCCCTCCCCTCCTCTTTCCTCTCTTCCCTTCGAGGCTGGGTGGGTAAAGATACTGCATGCTAGGGGATAGGGGTGAGGGTAGAGGTTGGGGGTCATGGTGGGAGGTGGTAAGGCCAGGAGGGGGAGTATGGGGATGGAGGGATGGGAGGAGACCACCACAAGACACAAAGGAAGGGCCCCAGTGGAGTACAGGGACATGGAGGGAGAAGAGGGGGGAAATAGCCTCCCCCAGTCATGAGGGGATCCACATGGGAGGGGAGGGATGCATGAGGAGGGTGTGAGAGTGGTGGTGTTGGTGGGAAAAGCGGTGGGAGGTAGGGTAGCAACAAGGTAGTGGGGTAGAGGGATGTGGCGAGAGGGAGTTGGGGGTACACCCCCCATCGCCTGGGTATGGGCCTGGGTCCCCACTCCGGTGTGTCCAACACTTAGTTCCGATTGATTAGAAGTCATCTGCATCACAGTTGGGTGGAGCCAGGTGCCGCCAGTTTTTTGTGGATGTTGCACGATCGGTATTGCTCATTCTTTTAAGAAATTATGCAAAAAGCCTGATCGATGAGATTAGTATTTTAGGGGTTAACAGTGTGATTCACATTTACATGCGTTTATATGCCAAACCACAAAGAACGCGATTTGGGTCAACGTGGCTCGGAGGGTTAATTAACATTCTACCATACACCTTACCTACAATACTCAACAGACTTATACCCCTAAAGCTATTACATTCACACTTATCACCCTTACCTTTATGCAACGAGACCACACAAGCACTTGCCTAGTCAGCTGGCACCATACCTTTCACAAAGCACACACTCAACAATCTTACTGACCAGTCAGCAAAGTCGCTACACCATCTTTCAGGCATTCCACAGCACACCCATCCATACCTGCAGCTTTCCTTGTTTTTATATCCTTTACTGTCTCCTGCACTTCCTCCTTCATGATCAAAGAATCATTCAACCCTTCCAACACATTTATTCCTTGCACCCTTCCATCTGCAACAATCTCAGCCTTGTCTTCCCTCCTCTACATTTAACAATCTTTCAAAATACTCTGCCCATCTCTTCCTTACTGCATCCATCTAGATTAACATCCTTCCATCCTCAGCTTTTACTTGCTCTTCCTTCCCAGACTCTCCCTTTCGCACCCTTTTCACCTTCTTCCAAAACATTGTCTTATTCTGTTGAAAATTCTGTCAATTGCCTACCCCACCTCTCATCTGCTGCCACTTTAACATCACGTACAGCTCTTCTTGCCCTATTCCTCTTTTCCTTATACCTCTCATATGACACCTCATCCTTCCTCTGCAGCCACATTTCATATGCATGTCTCTTCTCAGCCACAGCCATACTTACTACCTCGCACCACCATTCGCTTCCTTTTCTTACACCATCACCCACTCGTCTCACACCACACATCTCTTCTGCATGCCCCACCACAGCACTCTTAAACAACTGCCATTCCTCCTCCACACTGCCATTTTCCTGATCTTTCACTGCTTTCCACTCGTCTTTCAATTTCTCCTACTACTCTATCATTTTCTCTCTTTTATCCAACTCACTCACATTCAAAACCTCCGTGCCACACCTAACTCTCCTAGCTCTCACTCATCTCTTACCTACTCTTAACTTTCCCTCCACCAGGCAGTGGTCAGACATACCTCCACTCTCCCCTCTCAGAACTCTCACATCCAACAATCTTCCTATTACATTCCTGGACACAACCACATAGTCCATCAATGCTCTATCAACAACCCTTCCACCCTCCGGTTTCACCCATGTATACTTATGAATATCTTTCTTCTCAAACAAGGTATTTCCAATCACCATCTCTCGCTCAACACACACCCCTATCATTCACTTTCCATTTTCATTTCTTCCAGGCACACCATGCATACCAACTACATCTTCAACTGTTACATTTTCCACTCTAGCATTCAGATCTACCATCAATATCACATTCACATTCGCTACAAAACTCTGCAGACACTCATCAACATTATTTCAGAAAGACTCCCCCTCTTCTTCATCCCTTTCACTACCAGATCCATATACACTCACAAACAACCACAACTCACGTTCAAATTTTGCTTTCACCCACATCAGTCTCGATGACATCTCCTTCCATTCAGTCACACACTGCTGTTCTTCCGGACTCACTAACAAGGCCACACCTTCTCTTGCCCTTCCTCTATCAACACGTGACAATCTTCCATTCACATTCAGAAATATATACAACACACAAATTTCTGCTTTCCCTCCCTCTCTTATCTCCAGTCCAAACACTCTCTCTCTCTCTCGTTGCCAATCCCACAAAAACTCTCTCTCTCTTCATCCAAAATTCCTCCCTTTTCCTCTGCCCACTTGCCCACATCACTCTGCAGCTGCGGGGCATACAAGAAATATATAGAATAGAGTTAAGCAAATTAATCTCCCCCCCATACTCCAAACATTATAAATATCGCTGGTGAATACAAATCTTTATGTCGCCAGTTTATCCTCCACCGGAAGTCACTGATATTACAAACAATTTTACTCACACCCGTGTCGAGAAAGCAAACAGAATTAACTTAAGATTTTATAAATGTGTACACACCGACAGGCAATAATATGAGAGTGAGTGTATGTGCATGAATGCTAGCGTACATAGCATCGACGTACACACCTCGCCTGGAGACATGCACGCATTATACATACACGATACATACACAAAATATATATACATTCTTACACATGTAACACGCCTACACCTATGGAAGAATTTTCCCTTAGGAGAATTCGTTCCTAAGAACGTGACAAATAATCAACGATGATATTGTCAACACCCTTAATACGTCTAATATCCAAATGAAACTGCTGAAGGAGCAAACTCCAATGCGTGAATCGCTGATTCTTCATCTTCAAAGTATTCAGAAATTTGAGTGGGTGATGATCAGTATGCACCATTGATTCTCAAACTATGGGTCGCGACCCAAAAGTGGGTCGTGAGAGGAATTTTGATGGGTTGCAGGGACATAGAATAGGCCTAATACTTTCAGTATATTTTATTTATTTATTTGAAATCGTAATTCTCTCTCCCCCCCCCCTCTCTCTCTCCCTCTCTCTTTTACCTTGTGGGTCGCGAAGTCTTGAAATATTTCAGATAGGGTCACACACTAAAAAGATGGAGAACCGCTGGTATATACAATGACAGTAGCTCCAATTGCAGGGACATACACAGAAAAGTGCTGCAGGGCGAGGATCAAGCTAATAGTTCCTTTTCAATAACAGAATAATTATGTTGAGAAACTGAAAACTTCTTATTGAAATATTAAACAGGATGCTCTATGCCATGATCGTCGTCCTGCATTAACACGGCTCCTGCACCCACGTTACTAGCATCTACAGCAAGTTTAAATGTCTTATTAAAGTTTGGTGCAGCCATAACTGGATAATTACACAAGATCTCCTTGGCTGCATCAAAAATATACTGACACACATCAGTCCGGACATATTTTCTATCTTTCTTAAGCAATTCAGTGAGAGGGGCCACTGTTGTTGCAAAGTTCTTCAAAAAACGATAGTAGTAACCAATACTGCCAAGGAATCTCCGAAGCTCGCACCTGTTTTGTGATGCCTTAAAACTCTTTATTGCCTCCACCTTAGAGTCAGGGGGGCATACACAACCATGACCAACCACATAACCAAGATACTGAGTTTGTGCACAAACAAGCTCGCACTCTTTAAATTTACTACAAGGTGAGCCTCGGAAAGCCTGGACAGCAAAACGCCTAGTTCTCTTAAGTGGCTTTCCTAATCATCGGTAAAGACTCCTTCATCATCAAGTATATGACACAATGCTTCATACCACCGACAACCATATTAATTAATTGCTGGAATGTTGCCGGGGTGTTTTTCATACCATACGGCATCACATGACACTGATATGTTTGTCCATCTGCCACAAAACATGAGACTTCCTTAGTCTGTTTGGTCAAAGGCACTTGCCAGAAGCCTTTCTTGAGATCTAACTTGGTGATGTAACTAGACGAGCCAATGTGATCTATGCAGTCCTCAAGCCGGCCTATCTTGAGATCAAACTTGAAGTAACTAGACGAGCCAATGTGATCTATGCAGTCCTCAAGCCGGGGCAGTGGATATGTTTCAGTCTTGGTTAGTGAGTTCATCTGTCTGTAGTCTATGCAAAATCATGCGGTGCCATCTGGTCTAGGCTGCAACATCACAGGGAAACTCCAGGGACTAACACAGGGGTAGATAAGCCCATGATCCAATATATAACTGAGCTCCCAAAGCAGCACGCCAACACATTGAGGACTAACCCGATAAAGGGGCAGGAACGGTGTCACCCACATCCACATCGTGCTGAATCCAATCAGTCTTCCCAGGGGCACTGCTGAACACTTCCTTGTAAGTTGACAATAGGGCAACCAACTGTAATGCTTGATCCTGAGGCAGATGTGCTAACTGCTGAGAGTGGACTCCGCCTCATCATTTTTCACCCACCTACAATCTGGAAACTTGCAGTCCACCTTAAACAAGCCACTCTCAACACCCTTCTCAGCAGCAGCAGCAGTGGCAGACACAAGATGTACAAGAGCCAAATTATCTGGTGCACGATAGTACGGCTTCAACATGTTTGTGTGGCACAGTTGTTGCTTCTTCCTTCTGTCAGGGGTCTCCATCAGGTAGTCGGTGTCTCCAATACGTCGCACTGCAGGATAAGGACCACTAAACTTAGCATCCAGCGGCTGACCCTGCAGTGGTAGCAATATCAAAACCTCGTCACCGACCTTAAAGTCCCTCAGCCTGGCCTTTCGATCGTACAACACCTTCATGTTGTCCTGAGCCTGCTTGAGATTGTCCTGGGCCAGTTCCAGAGTCTCACTCATACGGGTCTTGAAGTCCTGCACATAACGGAGTAAGCTCTGGCTACTGCTCCAAGTCTCTTTAACCAAGCTCAGGGGACCCCGAATTTGATGGGCAAACACAAGCTTGTTAGGACAGAAACCCAAACTCTCCTGGGGGACTTCCCTCATAGCGAACAGGAGGAACGGCACACCACGTTCCCAGTCATTAGAGTGCTCAAGACAGTACCTGCAGAGCATATTCTTGAGTGTCTGCTGGTAACGCTCCAAGGTACCTTACGTCTCCGGATGGTAGGCACTGCTCGATGTGTGTAATGCCAAGTTGAGCTAACAACTGCTGGAAGATGTTGGAAAGGAAATTAGACCCTCTGTCTGACTGAACCTTCCAGGCCACACCAAACTTCATAAAGAAATCTAGCTTTGATAAAATGGAGAGGTATCGCCTCAGGGAACCTCGTGGTAGGGGTGGGCGTATCGATACCAAACTATCGATACTTTTGATATCAGCTATTTAAGCTTAAGTATCGATACTGGTGCCTAGGTATCGATATTTCAATTACTCAAAAAAAATGTTCCAATATGACAATTTTTAAGGAGAAATTAAGTAATTTCAATATGCAGAAAAATAATTATTTACTATGCTGAAAAACAGAGATAATATTTGGCAGCCCTCTGTCTTTGTCTCCTGTCATCCCACGTCATCGTGTGTGAAACCTTAGTGTATAACAGTCACACCACTGACCTTGACCGGAAACCACTGTCACACCAGTGCTGGGATCCCTAGGCTATATATAAAAAAAAAGTATTAAGCAAAGGTCAAGGTATCGGTATCGGTAATCGATACTACCGATACTAGTCAAAAAAGTAATTGGTATTGTATCAATATGAAATAGCTGATATCGCCCACCACTGCCTCGTGGAGGGGTCAATGATAGTCAGCAAATATGAGTTACTGCTAGAAGTTGGAGGCAAGGGTCCCACCATATCAATAATTAACCTGGAAAAAAGGGAATCAATGGCAGGAATGGAGACAAGAGGGACCTTAGGGACAGACTGATTCGGCCTACCCACTACTTGATAGGTATGACAATGTTTGACAAAATTAGCCACATCTGCTGCCATGCGGGGCCAGTAGAACTCCACACGCAGCCTCTCCATGGTCTTCCTTACACCCATGTGACCTGTGAATGGAGTAGAATGGGCCATTTGAATTAACTCCTGCCTGCACTCATTAGGTACTATGATCTGACGGTAGTCCCACATCACGTCATCTATATTCACATGTGGAGGTGTCCACCGTCTCCACAAAATCTCATCTTTCACATAAAAACATCCACCCTTCTTCTCAAAATCATCCACCACACACAACTTCAACCTCTGAATCTCCTGGTCTCCAGTCTGCAACTCCTTTAACTTCTCATTGTTCACCTCCTCCAATGGAACAGCTTGAATATCTTCCAAAGAACCCATAAACATATCCACCAAAGATATCTCATTGACCGATTGTTTTGTGTCCTTGGACGTAGGACTAACTGTTGCCTCTGGTATGGTGACGCAGGGCACACTACAAGCAACCTTCTCCTGTCGACTCCTTTCTGCACATGACATGGACCTAGTCACTGCACAAACTGGGAATACCTCTGCATCATTGGGATCAACCTGCGAGGGAACTTCAGGCACTGGCACCTCTGACAAAACTGGAGTGGTAATCTCCTCGTCTCTCACTAGGTCATTGCCAAGTATTAACCCTACACCGCGGTCATGTTTTTGCGTTCATTGCACGTCCCGCGAGGATATTCACACTCCAACTGACTTTTTACAAATATTTGCCAAAAATAAGTTATTAGTCCTAGAATATTATAATTATATGTGCATGTGGCACATACTTTCAGCTTTCTCCTGGGATGTTTGATGAGCCTTCGTCGAGTACCGTAGGACTTGTGGAGACTTCTGAAGTTGGGTAACGAATTCTCCACTTTACATTTGCCGACACCCCGTAATATGATTACCACAGCCTGATATTATCACTAGAAACACTATTTTATGATTTTCAAGTAGTTTGGAATCCGTACACCAAAAAAAAAAAAAAAAACTGTGAAAACAATGAAAATTACGAGCGCATACGAGCTGCCCACTTGCGCTCATTCCCCGCTGGTATTCTGTCATTTATTATTCATAAACACACTCACACTTTATATTCCTATTACTTTATTACACTTATATGTATATACAGTATTTATCCATATGTTTCCTTCAGTAATAGTAGTTTATTTTCACTCCAGGCATTAACTTTCTCATTCAGTAAACTAGCGAAGAGAGCAAAGCTTTGACTGTCATTACTCCAAGTATTTGTACTCATATTCTTATATTAGTAATTATTTACACTATTTTATGTACACTATGTTATACACTGTCACTTCCAGTAAATAAGGGCTTCTTTCCCTAGGAGCCAGGATGAACTTGAGACACTGAAGCACTTGTAGTTTATCACCATTTCCTCCACTGGTTCATCACACAATTCACCAGAAAGATTGTAGTCACTGTCCATCATTATCATGGATAAATTAGCCAATTCACACTCCACAGCAGTCATTTAGTCCTTTACCCCTTCCCACACGAGGTTTAGTAGGGGTAGAGGTCACAGGGTCCTCTAGAAGTGGCGGAAATGGAGGGGCGCGAGTGTTACATACTTTCATCTCAAGAAACAACACTGAACTAAATGACGAGGCGGATATGGGGCCGCCAAGAGTTGACAACGTCAGCGAGGTGATTGGCAGGAAATTAGGTAGTTCCAGGTGAATGTAAATATCACTTAGGCTTCTCCCTTCCTTTCTTCTACATATTCTTATTACGAGAATAGATTACACGGCATATTTCAAGGGGAAATTACCAGGGAAAATTAGCAAACAAGTGCACGTGGGGTGTTGCCAGGTGATAATTAGCCAACTCCAGCTGTATGACACTATCAGTTACCTTATTTATTTTTTTGTATATTTTATATGGTATAAGAATAGGGCATAGGGCTTATTTCATTGGATGAAATCAGTGGAAAATTCCGGGGAAGATTTGCTTTGCGCAGCACGGCCGGGCAGGCGAGAGGAGAGGGTAATGGAGGGGAGGTAGGAAGAGGAGTCAAGAACGGGGATAAATAGCTAAATTGTCAACAATGGATGGAAGTACAGATGACATTAGCAGTGTTGACTATTGTTGGACAGTGGCAGTACTGATAGATGATACAAGCCACCACTTGAAAGCCCGGGAGAATTCAAAATAACATAGAATCGGAAAAGTGAAGCCCCGCGGTGTGATCCATTGCGCCTTAGCATCACGAAAGTGACGCTCTCTGGTAAATAATCTACAACACCCAATCGTGCCGATTCATCAAACAACTGACATTCAACCTCACAAGAAACTAGTGGCACAGTCTTTGCACCAGTTACTCCCCTAATCAGAACAAATGCTCCTCCTGCAACATCAAGAACTTCATTATTTGGCCTTACCCACTAAGAAATTGAAGAACCAGTGTCACGAAGAATGTGTATAGGATGCTGCACGCATTCATCTTCACCGAACCATAATACAGGTAGGGGGCATACGAAGAGGCAGGGGCAACACTGCTCGTCACCACCTATAGCACACCTCCTGAAACAGTGGGCTCTGGCACAACTGTGGCCTCCTTCTTCCCACCTTCCTGAACAACATCAACCCTAGAAGGGGGTAGAACATCAGAGTTTCCCTGACTAACAACTGGGGAACCAATTGAAGGGATAACCACGAGAGAAAACTTTAAATGGTACGAGATGGAAGTAGGCAACACTAGATAACTAAATCTGACTGTGTAAGAAAACCGAAAAAAAAACAGTGAAAATGGAAATGACCAAATAATGAACAACAATAAAGAGACACTAACTCCAATCTCACAACACAGGTCCGAAAGTAAATAAAATTAGCTGACGATAGCAAGGGCAAAATAAACACAATGAAAAATACCTAATACAAGCTAATAATCATTCATCATCATCATCTGGACCTCCTTTCCCACCCTAGGGCAGGGTGAAGAGTAGCAATGTCCAGACAGACCAAATTTGCCCAGTCCAGTAGGCCATGCTTCCATTCACTCATCATTCAAGCCCCCGGAATCCTGGCTCTATCGGATACGCCAAAAACTTTCACTACATTCTGTAGCTTCACATAATTGTATCCGATAGAGTCAATCCAGATGCTTTCTATCTATCTATTGCCAGACGCCATAATCCAGTAAGGGGTGGCCATTTGACTTTGAGTTATTTGTTTTACAGGGAGGGGCACTAACTCTCCACCAACCCACTTGTTGACACGTAGGGAGCACGTATGGTTATATGTTTTTTTTTTTTAATGCGAGGAAGAAGGAACCAAAGGCCATGAGCCTGCAGTAACAGCTCCCCCCAAGAGAAAAACAAAATACAATAGAGAGCCAAATTCAAGATCTGATCATTTTGAGATGCCTGGACACACTGCGTTTGAAAAACTGGAGATCATAGGCAGTAGGAAATACAGACAGAGGGAGACAGTTCCAGAGCTGACCTGTTGCATAAATGAAAGACTGGGAGTAATGGTTAATTCTTGCATTAGAGAGTTGGACAGAAAAGGGATGAGAGTTTGCTGCCAGACGGGTGCTACGCGCCCGTCGTAGAGGTGGAGGAATGCAAGCAGATAGTTCAGAGGAGCAGTGACCATTAAAGTAGCGACAGAAAAGAGATAAAGATGCAACAGTGTGGCGAAGAGACAGAGGTTGAAGGAAGTCAGTAAGAGGAGGAGAGTTAATGAGATGAAAAGCCTTTTACTCCACCCTATTGAGAAGAGCTGTATGTGGGGAGCCTCCCCACACATGAGAGTTGTACTCCACACAGGGGCGGATAAAACCCGTGTATAGAGTCAACAATTGTGCAGGGGTAAAGAAAGAGCGGAGTCGGCTTAGCACACCCAATCTCTTGGAAGCAGATTTTACAAGAGATGTAATATGATCTTTCCAAGATAAGTCCCGAGTAAATGAAACCCCAAGCATGTTCAAGGATGATGCAGGATTAAGCTGAATATTATTAAACATTAGTGGGTATACGTGTGGAAGATTTTGTCGGGTTGATAGGTGTAAGAACTGAGTCTTAGATGCATTAAAAACAACAATATTATTATTACCCCAGTCAGAGATACGAGCCAAGTCAGACATTAGGTGTGCCATAGCCTCATCCCTTGTTTGTTGAAGTAACTGTTGAGATGGGCGTTGTGGGAACCGAATGGAAAGGTGAAGGGTGGAGTCATCAGCGTATGAGTGGATAGGGTTAGATGTACAGCTTAGAAGATCATTGATGAATAAAAAGAGGAGAGTTGGTGACAGGACAGGGCCCTGAGGAACACCACTGTTGATAGATCTAGGAGAAGAACAATGGCCGTCTACAACAGCGGCTATAGAACGACCAGAAAAGAAGCTAGCGATGAAGGCACAGATAGAAGGATAGAAACCGAAGGAGGGCAGTTTGGAAATTAAAGATTTATGGCAGACTCGATCGAAAGCCTTTGAGATGTCAAGTGCAATGGCAAAGCTTTCGCCAAAGTCCCGAAAGGAGGATGACCAGGAGTCTGAAATGTAGGTGAGAAGATCGCCAGTGGAGCGTCCCTGACGGAACCCGTACTGACGACCGGAAAGAAGGTTGTGATAGGAAAGATGCCTTAAAATTTTTCTATTGAGAATTGACTCGAAAACTTTTGAAATACAGAACGTTAAAGCAATTGGACGATAGTTGGAGGGTTGGGAGTGGTCACCCTTCTTTGGGATTGGCTGATTGAGAGCAAATTTCCAGCAAGAAGGAAAGATACAAGTTGACAGACAAAGGCGAAAGAGTTTGCCTAGGCAGGGTGTAAGCACAGAAGCACAGTTCTTGAGAACAACAGGAGGGACCCCATCAGGCCCATATGCCTTGTTAGTACTGAGGCCAGTGATGGCAGAAAATACATCAACTGAAGAAATTTTAATATCAGCCATGAGGAAGTCAGAGGGGGGAAGTGATGGAGGAACAGCACCGGAATCGTCTAAGGTGGAATTGGAGGAGAAAGTCTGTGCAAAGAGATCTGCTTTATCAGTAGAAGAAATAGCTACAGAACCATCAGAGTAGAAAAGAGGAGGGAAGGATGATGAGGTAAAGTTGTTAAAAAGATTTTTGGCAAGGTGCCAGAAGGAGCGGGAAGAATTCGAGTTGGAGAGTTGAGAGCATTTAGTATGGATGAAATTATTTTTGGTAGAGCGAAGAACAGACTTAGCACGATTCCGGGCAGAAACGTAAAGATGATGTGATTCAGGGGTGGGTTGGCTCCGGTACCTTTTGTAGGCCCTCTCCTTGTTGCGGACAGCATTAGAACAAGCGTGATTAAAAAAAGGCTTTCTTGCATTAGTCAAAGGATATGAGAAAGGAATGTATGCTTCCATGCCCGAGAGAATAACCTCCGTAATGCGCAATGCACACTCAGATGGTTCACGGGCATGGAAGCAATAATCATTCCAGGGAAAATTAAAGAAGTACTGCCTGAGGGCCTCCCAGTCTGTGGCTCCAAAATGCCACAGACGACGTTTCCCTGGAGGGTCCACAGGCCGTACCGGAGTGATAGGACAGGTTAAGGTAATAAGGTTGTGATCGGAGGAGCCCAACGGAGAGAAAAGTTTAACAGAGTAAGCAGAAGGATTAGTTGTGAGGAAGAGGTCAAGTATGTTGGAGCTCTCTCCAAGGCGGTCAGGGATACAGGTAGGGTGTTGTACAAGCTGCTCTAGGTCATTAAGGATAGAAAAGATGTAGGCTTTTCACCAGGTGGATCCGTGAAAGGAGAGGAGAGCCAAAGGTGGTGGTGAACATTGAAATCTCCTAGAATGGAGATTTCACAGAAAGGAGAAATGGATAGAATGTGTTACACCCAGCGCTGTAAATAATTTCTTGGCTTACAGGAAACCATTTGGGTTGTCACTCAATGTAAAGCCACCTGTAAAGGAAAGAAAAGCAATAAGAAGTGACAGGAAGGATGGTAGAAATAGGAAGAGGAATCCAGATGATGCCATGTTAAAAAGGGGTGCCAGATTCCCTGATCATGCACTTCTCACGACATTCATCCAGCCAGCTCGATCTCCTGTCAGTTCCCTAGCCTCACCGATTTCCAAACCTCTCTTCCTCACACATTCATCCACCATATCTATCCACCTTCTCCTTGGCCTACCTCGCCTCCTCCCTCCTTCGAATTCGCTCAGATATACCTTTTTCGCCACTCTGTTGTTATCCATTCTATCCACATGACCATACCATCTCAATACACTCTCTTCGATCCTGGTGTCCACCGACTTCATCACTCCTCATCTTTCACTATCTATCTATCTATCTATATATCTATAGCCCGACGCCCTAATCCCGCAAAAGGTGGCCGCAGACAAAACGCCTCCAAGTCACTCTGTCACCCACCATTTGACTCCCCTCCCCCCAACTCATCCTCCCCTCCCTCATATACCTCTCAACTCCATCCCTCCACCTCATCCTTGGTCTACCCCTCCCTCTCCCTCCCTCCACCTCACCTACATACACCCTCTTAGTCAGTCTTTCATTCTCCATTCTCTCCACATGTCCAAACCACCTCAGTGTATTTCTCCTAATCTTTATAACCACATCCACATCTACCCCACAACGTTCCTTCACTTCTTCATTCGTCAACCTGTCCCTCCACGTCACTCCACATGCTCCTCTCAAGTAACTCATTTCCACTGCTCTCACTCTTGACTTGTTCCCCTCTTGCAAGGTCCACGCCTCGCTTCCATACGTCAGGGTAGGGATCACAATACCATCATGCAGTGACTTCTTAACTTCCATACTCACCTCCCTATTTCTCATCACTGCTTTCAGTGTACCAACAACCTTTCTTCCCTGCTGTACCCTTTCACGTACTTCATCCCCCAAAGTTCCATCCTTACTCATCACACTACCCAAGTACTTGAATGCACTCACATTCTCCATATCCTCACCATCCAAACTCACTGCACACTCTGTGACTTCATTCCTCTCAAACACCATAACTTTACTTTTCTTTACATTAACTTTCAGCTTCCTCCTCCTACACACTGTCCCAAATTCATTCACCAAACCTTGCAACTCCCATTCATCTTCACTCAACAATACTGTATCATCAGCAAACAGCAACACCGGAAGCTTCCAAATCTCACCCTCATTCATTAGGGCCACCCCCACATCCACTGCCCTACCTTGCACCTCCTTTACAACCCCATCGATATATATATTAAACAACCATGGAGACATCACACACCCCTGTTTCAGTCCCACATTGAGATCAAAGAACTCACTCAGCTCACCATCCACTCGCACCGTAGCCCTAGCTCCCTCGTACATACTCTTCACAGCACTCAACAATTTCCCCTCCACTCCATATATTCTTAATACCTTTCACATACCTTGCCAATCTATTCTGTCATAAGCTTTCTCCAAATCCATGAAGGCAGCATACACTTTCCTTCCCTTCTCTAGATACTTCTCCACTAAACATCTTAGAACAAATATCTGATCTACACACCCTTTTCCCTTCCTAAATCCCCCTTGTTCTTCTCCAACTAGCTCCTCTGTCATATGCCTAACCCTATCAATGAGTATTCTACATATATTTTACCAGTCACACTAAGAAGGCAAATACCCCTATGGTTACCACATACTTCTCTCTCCCCTTTTCCTTTGTACAGAGGAACAATTATACCTGATTTCCAGTCCTCTGGAACCCTTCCCTCTTCCCAAGCCAATCTACACAACTTCCATATCCACTCCACAACAATCTCACCCCCATACCTAAGCATTTCACCACACACTCCATCAATTCCTGGGGCCTTTCCCAGCTTAATCTTCTTCATCACTTCCACTACTTCTGACCTACTGATCTCTTCCTCCCTCCTCTCATCTCTTCTTCTCCCAGCCATTCCCCAACCACTTATACTCACACTGCTCTCACTCTCTACATTCAACAAATCCTCAAAGTGCTCCTTCCATCTCCTCAATTTCTCTCTCTTCTCCACCAACAATCTATTATTCCTATCTTTCACTCCCCTACTATTTCCCCTTTCACACTGCCTTACTTTCTTTACCTCCTTCCAAAACAATTTCTTACTCTCCCTCCATTTCACACTCAGATTCCTCCCAAACTCTTCATCCACTTTCTTCTTACTCTCCTTCACCAGTCTCTTAACCTCCCTTCTCCTGCTCACATATACCTCTCTCTTCTCTCTCTCATCTTCTCCCCTACCTCTACTCGCCAACCATTCACCAAATGCCTTCTTCTTTTGTTCTACAGCTCGTTTCACCTCATCATTCCACCATGCTGTCCCTTGCACACCCTTGCACCTCCTCCTCACTCCACAAACCGCCTCACACGCTGCGCTTATCTCTTCCGTGAATATCTTACATACGTCTTCCACCCCTTCCATCTGCTCTAGCTCATACCTTCCCAATCTTCCTTCCACTATGCTCTTATACTCTGTCCTTTTCTCATTATCTTGCAATTTCTCCACTCTTCTCACAGGAGCTGCTTCCTCCTGTCTTCCCCTTCGTCTCCTCAACCACTTTCTTTGCAGCTCTACCTTGGCCATCACTAAGTGATGGTCCGAGACTCCATTCCCCCACCCTCTCCACACTCTTGCATCCAACACTTGTCTTCTCATTCGCTCATCCACACACACGTAGTCTATCATTGCCTTTCGTTCAACAAGTTCACCATCCTTCCTCCTCATTACTTTCCATGTATACCGGTGGATCATCTTATGACGAAAGTAGGTGTTGGCTATTGCCAACCCCTTACCAGCACAGATGTCCACCAAAGCACTACCATTCCCATCTACTTCAGCTGGCACACCCCACTGACCAACCACTCCATCCACTCGTACATTCCCAACTTTGCCATTCATGTCTCCAATCAACAGCACTCTCTCACTCCTCTCAAACTTGTCCATACATGCTTCTACTCTCACCCAAAACTCATCTTTCACTCTTGCCACTCGGTCCTCTGTTGGAGTTTACACACATACAATCGCCCATGCTTGTATACCTACTTTCATCCTCACCCATACAATCCTTGCACCCACTGTTCCATACTCTCTTATATTCTCCTTCCACTTCTTGCTTATCATCAGACAGACTCCCTCTCTTGCCCTCTCATTCTCACTGACTCCCGCACATATACCTACACTGTATTCCCATTCTCTCACCCTTTCACCTTTCCATTTAGTTTCAGTCAATCCACATATATCCACTTTTGCATCCTCAAGCACCTGGACAATTTCTCTCTCTTTCACTTCATCATTCACTCCTCTCACATTCCACGTTCCTACCCTCAGAATGTCCTTTGTCCGTTCCTTAGTCGTCAACGTATGGTCCGTCCGGGTCCGAGGCGCTTTATTTGCTTTTTTAGTTAGTTCTTTTTACGGGGTGGGGCACTAAGCCACCACCAACCCTTTTAGTCGCCTCGTATGACAAGCAGGGATACTGGGGGAGTATTCTTGAAACCCCCTACCCACATTCATTCCTCAGCAGTCCCATCTCCACTGCTCTAATTCCTTATTTTTCATTTTCTTGCTGCTCCATAGTCTCACATCCATATGTTAAGTTAGCACTAACACTTCTTCATGTAAGCCTCATGCAGCTGCAACACTCAAGCCTCTGTTTCTTATCAAGGCCTTCATTGCACCAGCCACTTTTCTTCCTTGTGTCACTACATTCAACTTCTTTCGCACATTTTCCTCTCTTATCTATCATTGTACCCAGGTATTTGAACTCTCTCACCAGTTCCAGTCTCTCTCCATTCACTCTGACTTCGCACTGGGAGTCATCTTCTCTCTCAATAACCATCACTTTACTCTTTTCTACATTTACTCTCAAGGGACGACGCTTACAGACATCAGCAAAACTCTGCACTAGCCTATCAAGTACTTGTCCGGTACTTGCAAGTAGTACTGCATCATCAGCATACAACAAATTTGAGATACTCCGTCCATCACCATTCATTACCAATGTCATCCCTCTCACCATTACTCATGTTTTTTACTTCTCTCATCACCCCATCAGTTTCTATATTGAACAACCATGGGGACATCACACAACCTTGTCGCACGCCCACACCGATCGTGAGCCATTCACTTAGATACCCATTAACCCTTACACATGCTTCACTACCATCATAAAAACTCTTGGCGGCACCTAGCAACTTACCTTCTACACCGGACATGCACAAAACTTTCCACAATCCCTCATTGTCTACTTTGTTGTATGCTTTTTCCAGATCCATGAATGCCATAAACATCTTATGGTCCTTCTGACAAGCCTTCTCTCACTGCAAATATTTGGTCCACACATCCTCTGCCACTCCTAAAGCCACCGTGTTCATCACTCTCTAGGACGCCTGATATCTCTCTTACTTTCTCTATAGTAATTCTTCCATATACCTTCCCTACCACACTCAATAAACTTATGCCACGATAAATCTTGCACTCACTTCGCTCTGCTTCATTTTTGTACAGGGGTACAATCACAGCCTTCTTCCACTCTGCAGGCACAGTTTCACTAATCCATGACTTCTTACATACTGTATCTCCAACAAGCACTTCATTCCACTCTCTCCACTACACTTAAGCATCTCGGTATACACCTCAAGCTAATAATATTTACAATATTTACAATGAGACAATAAAACAATAAGAATGAGAAAAACAAGCCACCTGATAATACCCTGAATAATCACACTAAAGTCTGGGAACAAACTTGCCAGACAAAAGAAATAAAATCATACAAAAAGAGATAACTAAACTGCACTCTATAATTGCCACAAATAAAAATAACAATACAGTAACAATAATCCTTGCGACTGGATGCTGATA
Source organism: Coenobita brevimanus (assembly GCF_032717465.1). Taxonomy (NCBI): domain Eukaryota; kingdom Metazoa; phylum Arthropoda; class Malacostraca; order Decapoda; family Coenobitidae; genus Coenobita; species Coenobita brevimanus. The sequence continues at coordinate 32,831,625 of NC_137006.1, forward strand.
CGAAGTGAAAAGATGTTCAGAAATATATCCAACAAACAAAATTCTGCTTCCCCTCCCTCTGTTATCTACAGTCCAAACACTCTCTCTCTCGACACCAGTCCCACAAAAACTCTCTCTATTCATCCGTTCGTTCCTTTACAGATTTCCTGCACCTGTAGTGCAGGCCAGGCCATACATTAGTCCGGTTAGTGGGGTATGGGCTGAAAAATTCCCCCCTTTTATATTCTCCGTCTGTTTGCCCACATCACTCAGCAGGTGCGGGGCAGACGAGAAGTATACAGAATAGATTTAAGGGAATTAATGTCGCCCCTATACTCCAACATTATAAATATCGCTGGTGAATACAAATCTCTATGTCGCCAGTTTATCCTCCACCGGAAGTCACTGATATTACAAACAATTTTAGTCACATTCGCATCGACAGAGCAAACAGAAGTAACTAAGATTTTATAAATGTGTAAGCACCGAGAGGCAACAACATGATAACAAGTGCATGAGCGTGGCTACTAGTGTACATAGCATCGACGTACACACCTCGCCTAGCAACACACACGCATTTTACATACATGATACATACACAAAATATATAGATATTCTTATACATATATCAAAAGCCTTTGAGATGTCAAGTGCAATGGCAAAGCTTTCGCCAAAGTCCCGAAAGGAGGATGATCAGAAGTCTGAAAGGTACAGTAGGTGAGAAGATTGCCAGTGGAGCGTCCCTAACGGAACAGATGCTGACGATCAGAAAGAAGGTTGTGAGAGGAAAGATGCTTTAAATTTTTCCTGTAAAAAATTGGCTAAAAAACTTTTGAGATACGGGATGTTCAAGCAACTGGACGATAGTCAGAAGGTTGGGAGTGGTCACCCTTCTTTGGGACTGGCTGAATAAGAGCAAACTTCCAACAAGAAGGAAAGGTACAAGTTGATAGACAAAGGCAAAAGAGTTTACCTAGGCAGGATGTAAGCACAGAAGCACATTTCTTGAGGACAACAGGAGGGACTCCATCAGGCCCATATGCCTTGTTAGTATTGAGGCCAGCGATTGCAGAAAATACATCAGCTGAAGACATTTTAATGTAACTATGAGGAAGTCAGAGGGGGGAAGTGATGGAGGAACAGCACCGGAATCGTCTGAGGTGGAGTTGGAGGAGATAGTCCGAGCGAAGAGATCTGCTTTATCAGTAGAGGAAATAGCTACAGAGCCATCAGAATAAATATATATATATATATATATATATATATATATATATATATATATATATATATGGTCTGATAGAAAGATATCCGACGTTTGGCAAGTGAAAAAAAAATGAGTAGCTTATTTAGCATGTTCAGACTTCCAAGCAATGCCCCTTTGTCCTAAATACATTTAGCACAGCAATCCGTTCACTGCAGGAAATTTTTGTATGGTTAGTTTATGGGATCACCAACAAGATAGTTGTCGCATTTGTCTTCTTCTCATTTGTGTCCTCAAATCTTGAACACTTCAGTGGCATCTTCAGTAAATGAAACAGGCAAAATTTGCAGACAGCCATGTCAGGAGAGTAGGTAGCCTGCCGGCCCTGTGTGACCCTGTGGTTGGCCAAAATATCCTAGATGAGATGGGATATTGGGCTGACGCATTGTCGTGGTGAAGCTGCAATGCTTCCACCTTCCACAACTCTCATCTCTTGTGACGCACTGTATTTCCCTGTAGTATTGTTTATTGAGTATTTGGCGCTCTGGAGCATACTCGTAATAAATAACACCCAGGTAGTCGGGGGAAAAAAAAACTGTCAAAGTCAAATTCACTTTGTTCCAAACTATCAATGCCTTCTTTCACCAGAGTATCATTGCCAAAAACTTTCTTCCTGATGTTTTCAGATTGTGTGTAACCAGTTTTTTGACAAAAAATTTTTCAGTGCAAAAAATCGATAATTTGATGAACAAAATGAACAGGTCCTCAAACAGACCCTGTTCTGCTGTGACTGGGCGGGACAGCAAAGGCGAACATACTCGAACACGTGCGTAACAATTCAGGGTCATGTTCTGCTGGGTCGCATCCCCTTGCTCCTAATTGTTTATGATGAAAAAAAATTATGATTGAATGCTAATCCATCAGGCCTCACGTGTGTGTGTATATATATATATATATATATATATATACACACACACACATATATATATATATATATATATATATACACACACACACACACACACACACACACAAAATGTAGAATGGTTATTGCATTCTACCAGGACTGATGATACTGGTTTAAAGTGTGAGCTGTTCTGCAGAATTGTTTAATCTCACGCAATTGGTAAAACAACCAACCAGAACACCCGATAATCTGACCATAAAGCCTTATCTCTTGGATCTATTCCTGGCAAATAATCCACATCCATACAAGATAAAATACTGTCACCACTTGGATTCTCCGACCACGATCTCAAGAAAACCTCATTAGTGAGCTCCCCCAAACATTCTCCTTCTGAAGCTTTCGGGGTGACCATATGGCACTTCGGTAGGGCATACTGGGTTGGATTTAAAAATTGTCTTGTTGATACTCCATGGCAGCCTTTCTTCTCCAGTGACATCAATTTTACCCTGTCCAACATCAATGACTTACTACGAAGCTGGAATGGAATTGTTCATACCAAGTCACCATTTCACTAAAGATCGAACTCCCCAATATGGTCTGATAGCATCATTGCCAGAGCAACAACCCATAAATCATTAACATTTAACGCTTACCAAAAAGCAGAAACACCTAAATTTCTTAGTCTATTTACAGTAGTTAGAAACCATGCAAAAGCAGCAATAAATGTCGCTGAATCACACTTTCTTCACAACCAATCATCCATATTATTAAACTCCTAATGACTACAGAGTATTCTAGTCAGCTCTCAATTCTTTCAATTATAAGTATATTAAAGTCATCACTCATGCCTGCACTAAAATCTTCAGGTGGAAACATCACAAACAAGAAACGATGCCAAGGCACAGCAAATCCCCAATCTAAATCTAGTAAGTGACCCACGCGGAAAAGTCAACCTTCTTCTTGACATTTTTTCAACAAGCTCAACCCTAAATTCAGAAAATCATAATATTCCTGTACTTGATTTTGATTCCCCACAAATACCTCCTTTCATGATTCACACCAGACACGTACAAGCCGTATTACAGAATCTATCAGCAAACAAAGCTACTGGTCCAGATGAAATTCCTTCAGTAGTACTTAAAAATTGTTCCTCAGTGTTGGCTCCTGTATTAACAAAATTTTTCCTCTTATGCATCCGTACGTCAATTATTCCAGCCCCTTGGAAAGAAGCAAATATCCATACTGTTCCTAAAAAGGGGGCAACTTTTGATCCATCAAACTATAGACCAATTGCAATAACCTCCGTTCTCGGTAAAGTTTTTGAGACACTAATTAACAAACACATAGTTAAGCATCTAGATATTAATAAACTGATCAATGATCGGCAGTATGGATTTAGGCAGGAACGTTCAACTGTAGATATTCTTTGCCTTCTTACCCATCAGATTAACAAAACAATAGACCAACATGGTGAAACACACACAGTAGCACTTGATATTTCAAAGGCATTTGACAGAGTATGGCACCAGGCCTTATTGTCTAAGATGTCACACTATGGCCTTGCATCACTGGTTCCTCTAATTTCTTCTTACCTTCATAGCAGAAAAATACAGGTCATGGTAGATGTAATTTATTCTCATTTTCATTCCATAAATGCTGGCGTACCTCAGGGATCAGTTTTGGTGCCAACCCTCTTCCTCATTCATATAAATGACCTCCTATCTATCACGCACAACCCAATACACTCTTATGCTGATGACTCGACCCTTCATAGTTCCTTCCCATTTAGTACCTCCTTTACACAATTTGATGTCGATATGACGAATTTGAAAGGAGTTATGCCAACACATAACCTTTTTTAAAAACATTTTTTGGGCTTACAGCCTTTGCCTTGGCCCAATTGGGCACAAAATTTAATCAGGTGATCGGGTCTAAGCCCATCATCCCTGTAATTTTAGTAAAAATTCAACCCGTAGTTGTCAAATAAAGTTGTTATTAGACAGACAGAAAGACAGACAAACCGAATGAAAACAATATCCGTCCCCAAAGCCTTTTCAGGGAGGGCAGTAAAGAGAAGATCCTTGCCAATACATTTGCCAGTAATTCTACTTTAGAGGAGGTCAGCCAGAAAGTCCTTGTACTAGAACTTGACTCACCAGAAATTACTCCACTTAGGATGCAGGCTACATATGTAAAATCCATCCTAGACAATCTACCAACTAACAAACCTGCAGGTCGAGATGGAATTCCTCCAGTTGTCTGGAAAAAGTGTGCCCCTGATCTTGCTCCTGTTCCAGCTAAATTATTCACACTATGCATACGTACTTCTTCATTCCCTGATTCTTAGAAAGAAGCCAATATCCACCCAATTCCGAAGAGAGGAATTCCCCTGACCACTCTGATTACAGATCAATAGCTATAACGTCTTCTCCTGGTAAGGTAGGATACTGGAATTAATAAGCACATAGTTAAAATCTCGAATCCAACAACAGTATGGTTTTCACCACAAAAGATCCACTACTGATATACTCAATCTCCTGATTCATATCATCCAACAGTCAACTGACCGACATGGAGTAACTCATGCAGTAGCCCTTGATATTTCTAAAGCTTTTGACTGAGTGTGGCACCATTCCTTGCTATGAAATAACGTCTTATGTTCATCAGATTTCCTCATATCTCACCAACAGAAAGATAAGAGTTAAAGTAGATGATGTATATTCTAAATTCCACTCAAAGGTCAGTTCTGGCTCCAACCCTATTCCCAATTCATATTAATGATATCTTATCTGTCATTCGTAATCCCATCCATTCATTTGCAGATGACTCAACACTCCACAGTTCATTTACACTTAAACACCCATTCACAAAGTTCAGTATCACTAACTCACAACTCAGTACAGTAATCTACATAAATCAGGACTTATCTAAGATCACTGAATGGGGACAAAATAACATTGTCACATTTAATGCTAGTAAAACCAAGTATATACAATTTGCTAATAGACAAAAATTGCCTGATTCCTGTATTACCTTCAATGCTAATATTATTCCTATCTGTAGAAGTATTGAATTTCTCGGGGTTTCACTTAACAATACCCTCAGCTGGATCTCTCATGTTAGATCACTTGCCAAAACCGCTTCAAAGAAACTTGTATTATTGTACAGAGTCCGTAACTTCTTCACTGACGAGCAGCTAGCTATAATTCATAAGTCATGTGTGCTCTCAGTTGGAATATTGCTTACCCTTGTAGAGTGGAAGTGGAGAGGTAACACTAAAACAACTAGACAAAATTCAGAACAAGGCTGTTAGAGCTATTAATAACCTTATTACAAATGAACTACCTCCCCTTTAAGGAAGAAGGAGTATTGCCTCCCTTGCATTATTTTATAGATACTTTTATGGCAAATGCTCAGACGAAGTTGCATCCATTGTGCCACCTCTCCATGCCTTACCCCGCACTACACCGGCATCTGGTATTGCTCATGACTGGACTGTCACGACTGTCACACTGCTGCATTGCTGAATTCTGCCTATCAGAATTCGTTTATTCCCCGAACTGCATCTATTTGGAAATCGTTTCCCAAGGATGGTTTCCCTCCAAACTCCTACAACTGTTCAAGTCCAACTGTTACAGATTTTTTATGAATGTACGACACCTGTAATCTGGTGTATGGATTATTATTATTTTTTGAAATAATTTGTTCTTCCTTCATCTGTTCTGTCATAAAAAAAAAAAAAAAAAAAAATCCATCCTTACCCAACACACTACCGAAGTACAGTACTTAAAAGCACTCACATTTTCCATTTCCTCATCATCCAACGTCATTGTATTATTCAGTGACTTCGTTTCTCTCGAAGACCATTACTTTAATCTTACCTACATTCACCTTTCGAGGCCGTTTCTTACACACTCTCCCAAACTCATTCATCAAACCATGGAGTTCCCCTTCGATTTCACTAAACAATACAGAATCATCTTCAAACAACAGTACAGGAACTTTCCAAATGCCGCCGTCTCTCATTATGCCGCTGCAACATCCACTGCCCTTCCTTTTATCTCTTTTATAACCCCATCCATATACAGACTGAGCGATCTTGGAGACATGACATCCCTGTTTCAATGGAACAGCTACACAGAAAAATTCACTCAGTTCCCTATCCACATACACCGCAGCCTTAGCACCCTCATACATACTCTTCACGACATTCAACAACTTCTCATTTACTCGATTTCTTAATTTTTTCCACATTCCTTGTCTATCCACTTTGTCATGTGCTTTCTCCAAATCCAAGAAGACTGCATACACTTCTTTCTCTTCTCTAGAATTTTTTCCACTAAAGACATAAAGATGAATATCTAATTTACAAAACCTCCTCCCATCCTAACACCTTCCTGATATTCTCTAATTCCTCTGTTATTTCCCTAATTTTGTCAGTAAGTATCCTACCTGAAACTTTTCGTATTACACTCCAAAGACAATGCCACTTTAATTACCACACACTTCCTTTCCCTTTTTCCTTTGCACCTGACTTCCAATCCTCCGGGGCACTACCCTCCTCCCTGGCCAATCTGCACATCTTCCATATCAATTCTACTACTATCTCTCCCCCTTGCTTCATCATTTTACCACTTTCTCCGTTTTGACTTTCTTCATTGCTTCCACTGCTTCCCTCCTACTGATCTCTTCCTCCCTTCCCACCTCGCTCCTTCTCCCAGATATTCTCCAGTCACTTATACTCGCATTACTTTCATTATCTATGTTAACAGATCCTTAAATTGTTCTCTCTCTCTGCTCACTTTTTCTCTCTTCTCAACAATCAATCTTCCATTTTTATCTTTCATTCCCCTACTAACTTCTGTTACAACCTGTATAACTCTCGTTACCTCCAGAAAATTTTATTACATTCCCTGCACTTTACAACCAAATTCCTTCCAAATTCCTCATCCACTCTCTTCTTACTCTCTCTTCCTCTCTACATAATTATAACTCTCTCAACCCTCTCTCTGTTTCCTCCATGCCTCTGCTTCCCATCCACTCACTATATGCCTTCTTCTTATGTGCCACAGCTTTACTCACCCCTTCATCCCACCATGCTGTTCCTTGCACTCCCTTTCGTCGTCTCTTCACCCCACACATCATCTCACATGTTGCACAGATTTCTTCTGTGAATACCTTGCACACACCTTCCACCTCCCCCATCTGCTCTAAATCATATTTATCCAATCACTCCTCCACTTCTCTCTTATATTCTGCTCTTATTCCATCCTCTTCCAACCTTTCTACCCTCCTCGTATGGACTACCTCCTCCTGTCCTTAGCTCCTTCTATTCCGCCATTTCACTTGACCTTGACTTTCACCACCACCAAGTTGTGGTCAAAAAGTCCACTTACCCAACCTCTGTATGCTCTTGCATCCTTTACATATATTTCTCAATCTGTCACCCCCCAACACATAATCAGCCATTTCCTTCTGTTCATTCAGTTAGCCACCCACCCTTCCCATCATTCGCCACATATACCTGTGGATCATTTCTGTGCCTAGAGAAGGTATTGGCTATCACCAACCCCCCCTCACCAGAAATGTCCACTATAGCACTGCCATTCTTATCCACTTTTGCAGGCACAATCACCAACTACTTCATCCACCTCCACATTCCCTACTTTTCCATTCATATCTCCAATCAAAAACAGTCTCTCATTCCTTTTAAACTTTTCCACGCATGCTTCCACATTTGCCCAGATCTCTTCTTTCACTCAGCTTGCACGATCTTGGGTTGCTGCATGCCCACACAAAATCACCCACGTTTGTAATCCTACTTTCTACCTTACCCACACAATCCTTCAAGCAACTGATCCATACTTTCTTATATTGCCCTTCCACCTCTTGCACACAATACATACTCCCTCTTTGGCCCTATCTTTCTCATCTACTCCCTTGCATAAACTTATCCAAACATCCACTGTCTCACACTCTCACCTCGACACATAGTCTCAGTTAATTCACATATGTCCACTTTTGCATCCATAAGCACCTGGACAATCACTCACACCAATTACATTCCATGTTGATATCAGTACCATGTCAGTACTCGTCAGTCCTGGTCCGAGGCTTCTTGTTTGTACTTTTAGTTGTTTTTCGGGAAGGGGCACTAACCCACCTCCAACCCACTTGTTGACACATGTTATAGAGAGAGAGAGAGAGAGAGAGAGAGAGAGAGAGAGAGAGAGAGATTATAAATATATATATGTATATCTATATATATCTATATCTATTTATATCTATCTATCAATCAATCTATCTATCTATCTATCTATCTATATATATATATATATATATATATATATATATATATATATACATATATTATAACTATATATATGTATACCTATATATATCTGTATCTATCTATATATATCTATATATCTATATCTACATCTCTCTCTCTCTCTCTCTCTCTCTCTCTCTCTCTCTCTATGTATATATATCTATATCTATATCTATATCTATCTTTCTATCTATCTATCTATCTATATCTATCTATCTATCTATCTGTCTATATATATATATATATATATATATATATATATAAAACATATATATATCTATCTATCTATCTATCTATATATATATATATATATATATATATATATATATATATATATATATATATATATATATATATATATATATATATATATTTACCCTGGGGAAGGGGTGATAGAATACTTCCCCAGTATTCCTTGCTTGTCGTAAGAGGCGACTAAAAGTGACACTTTTATCTACATTCTTTTTGCTCTCTTTCTTTCCCTTGTACTTTGTCTGTCCAAACCCTCTGCATTTTACTTTCATTTAGTTAATTTCCTCTCTCCACTGTCTGGTTCCTGCGAGTCACTGGCATTGGCTCCAGGGTAAAGTATTTTACTGCCTAAGAAATCTTGATGAACTCTGGTGACGAAGCAATGGCCCTAAGTCCCGTGCAGCCCTTAAGTGGGTAGGGGGTGCTAAGAATCCCACGGTGTAAAAATAAGTTCATAAATCCAAAAAGAACCTTAAGAATAGGAAACTGGAATGTTCGAACTCTCAATCAGGCTGGTAAAATGGAAGAACTTATTTCAGTGTTAAATAGACCAATCCCAGCTGAAGAGGACATTTTGCCAGCCGAGAGAGATTTGCAGATAGAAACAAGGGATATAACTTTGGAAGAGGTATAAAGGAGTTAAAGAATTTTAAGGCTCCAGGTGAGGATGGAATATTCCCTGAAATGCTTAAGGTGGAAAATGATGAGTTGATGAATGCGCTTTTGAAACTTTAGATTTAAGTGTGTGTGGCAATTGGAGGGGGATAACTTTGACACCTGTAGTTGCAAAAGTCTTTTCCAAAATCTTGTTGAACAGAATAAAGCAAGTAATTGATAAGAATTTTAAGAGAAGAACAAGCGGGATTTAGAAAGGGTCGAGGTTGTAATGATCAGATTTTTATTGTAAGGCATCTAATGGCAGGAGAGGAGTGTTGGTGGGACCTGAAGGAGATGGCAAGAGACAAATATTGGTGGAGAGAGTTCATTGAGGCCTTATGCATCCCGTGGGATGCCACAGGAAATGATTAATTGATTGATATATATATATATATATCTATATCTATATCTATATCTATCTATCTATCTATCTATCTATCTATATATACATATCTATCTATCTATCTATCTATCTATACATATCTATCTATCTATCTAATCTATCTATCTATCTATCTATATATATATATATATATATATATATATATATATATATATATATATATATATATATACATCTATCTATTTATCTATATATCTATATATATCTATATCTATATATTTATCTATCTATCTATCTATCTATCTATCTATATACATCTCACTCTCTCTCTATATATATATCTATATCTATATCTATCTATATCTATTTATCTATCTATCTATCTATCTATCTATATATATATATATATATATCTGTCTATCTATCTATCTATCTATATCTATCTATCTATCTATCTATGTATGTATGTATCTATCTATCTATATCTATCTACCTATCTATCTATATCTATCTATCTATCTATCTATATACATATCTCTCTCTCTCTCTCAATATATATATATATATATATATATATATAAAGATATATCTATCTATCTATCTATCTATCTATCTATATATATATACATCTATATCTATATCTATCTATCTATCTATATATGTATATACATATATATATATATATATATATATATATATATATATATATATATATATATATATATATATATATATATTTTTACATAGCCTATGATTTCATCATCCTTTGTCTAATTTTAACGCACAGTTGCTGCATGTTTGATCACGAGCGTGTTCTGCCTCAGTCCCCCCCTTCTACCGTTATAGTAGAGTAAGTCGTTCTCTCTGTTGTCCAGAGCGGGATTGTCAACTCTATGTCCCCATGGCTTCATTTGCGCGTCCTTATTACAAGTTGTATCAAGCTCTCCTGGCTCCTATATAATGAGCTCAGTCTCTGCATCATTGCCACTTAGATCTGCTCCTCATTTTGTTCACATCTCTGTCCTCCCCTGTACAGATATTATTATTGTGAGTGCTCAAGAAGTCTCCAACCATCTAGCAGCTGTGTGTAATTTGAGTATAACTGTTATTGCATTTTTTCTTGTACTGTATAGCATAAGTTTAATTTGTAGGCCTAGTGAAGTTTTTGTAATTCATGTAGGGTTCTTTATGTCAGTCATTTTTGATAATAGTTTGTATCTGTAATTATTTATCTGGCATTCACTGAGTATTATCTGGTATCTCATTTTATCAGGGCTGACTTAGATAAATTTACTCTTGCTAATTTCGTGTTAATAGAGGCTATTGCAGTTAACCATATATTTAACCTGTTTTTGCCATTACATTATCCTTATGAGTCCTGAATGTTTTATTGTTAGTTTGAGCATTAAACTTTGACTTGTAATTTTACCTAACTCTTTGTTTTGAACCTGGAACTTTACGGGACAGTAGTGATTTTTAGTATTCTCACTTAAAGTGTACATTATCTTTCTCTGTTCCGTAACATAAATTTGGCGACCTCATATCAGGATATTCAGGATATTATCATAAGGATATTGTTTGATATTTTGTGACTGTGATATATTCATGATGGCTACTATTTCTTCACTTGATGAAGCCAAAGATTTTTTGTCAAATGTGCAAACAGTGTGTGATATAAAAAACAGAACAAAGAATGAACTTAAGCTTGTTGCTCAACAATTGGGAATTGTTGTTCGCTCTCATCATTCTAAAGATCAAATTGTTGACATGATTAATGAAAGCTTGTTTAATGTAACTCCTCCAAATGAGCAAACACAGATTGAATTAGCTAAGTCACAGCTAGCCCTGCAGGAGGCCCGTGCTAAGGAGGCTGAGTTTCACGCACAAGTTGAACTTGCTAGGATTCAGGCAGACCATGAGTATCGCATGAAACAATGTGGAACTGGATCATCAAGCTCTGATGATTTTGATGTGGCTAAAAATGTTAAACTTGTCCCTCCTTTTAATGAATCTGATTTAACAAAGTATTTTCAGTTGTTTGAGAGGGTAGCTACAGGTTTTAATTGGCCTAAGGAGTATTGGCCAGTACTCCAAACTGTTCTCACCGGTAAAGCTCAAGTAACTTATGCATCTTTGCCTCAGGATCAGTCTGATAATTATGATGTAGTAAAGAGCTTGATTCTTAAGGCCTATGAGCTTGTTCCTGAAGGTTATAGAGTAAAATTTAGGACAACTTACAAGCAAGATAAGCAATCCCATGTTGAGTATGCAAAAATCAAAGAAGATCTGTTAGAGCAGTAGTTAAATTCTAAGAATGTGGATTCTGATTTTGACAAATTTAAGCAGATGATTTTGCTGGAGGACTTCAAAAGGTGTATTTATAAAGATGTAAGCCTATATCTTGATGAGAAAAGAATAGATAATTTGTCTGATGCTGCAGTTTTAGCTGATGAGTATGTTCTCACTCACAAGAGATATTCTAGAGAAAAAGGGAAAGCTGAGAGTAAGTACGTTGCCTCTACTCAGAGTACAGGTAACAGGAAAGAGAATAAAGATGATGTTTCTCAGGAAGTAAATACCAGCTCCACCTCTAGATTTCAGAAAAGTAAATGTACTTATTGTAGTAAGCTTGGTCATACTACGGAGAGATGTTTCAGGAGACAGCGTGATGTGAACAAAAAGGAGTCTTTAAATATTCAGTCAATTGGTCTAGTGTCCACTCTTGAGAGTTCCCAGAATTCTTTAACTGAGTTAACTGAACCTGCTTTGAGGGGTAACTTAAATTCTCATGATGGAGCTCCTCTTTTGAGCAGTAACGTGGGTGACACTCTCAAGAGTTCATGTGCTAATTTCCTGTCTGATGGTTTTGTCAGTCCTCTGGACAGTAATGACAGGAAATCAGTTAAAATATATCGTGATACAGGTGCTTGCCAATCCCTTATGCTGACCAGTGTTCTAGGCTCTAATGTTAATTCCTCTGATGAAACTGTAATCTTACAAGGTGTAGGGAATAATTACTTCTCTGTTCCTCTGTGCAGAGTGAATTTAGAGTCTGGTTTTGTTAATGGTTCCGTTATGGTTGGGTTGGTTGAGACACTCCCAATGTCAGGTGTAACTTTCTTACTTGGAAATGATATTGGTGGAAGTCAAGTGTGTCCAGCTCCTCAGTTGTCTAGTGAGCCAGTGGCTGCGACCCAGGATTGTGATGTCCCTGATGTGTTCCCTGCATGTGCTGTCACTAGGGCTAAGTCTAAAGTTACTGGTGATTTAGAGGATAATGATGATGATGATGTTATCCTAGCTGACACTTTTCTTGCTAATTTGGACCACTCACCAGATGAGGCAGTACCCCGTAGTGTTGATAATTTGTCTCGTCAAGAGTTGGTTGAGTTGTAGGTTGCTGACCCTGAGTTGAAAGGTCTAGCTAACTCTGCTTGCAGTGAGGAAGAGTCAGCCGGTGCTTCTACTTGTTATTATGTAAAGTCAGGAGTACTTATGAGGAAGTGGAGACCCCCAACAGCATCAGCCGACTGTGAATGGGAGGTTGTACATCAAGTTGTCATCCCTCGTGTTTGTAGGCAGGATATCATTAGAGTGGCTCATGATTCCAGTTTGGCAGGACACCTTGGAGTGAGGAAGACTGTGGCACGCATTTTGAGACACTTCTACTGGCCAGGTATCTTCAGGGATGTTTCCTGGTATTGTAAGTCTTGTCACACCTCTCAAGTTGTGGGGAAGTGTAATCAGACCGAAAAGGTTGCACCTCTAGTTCCCATTCCTCCTTTTGAGGCGCCTTTCACCCGTGTGTTGGTGGATATTGTGGGCCCTCTTCCTAAGACTTCTTCAGGATTTTCTTATGTGTTGACCATGATTGACATGGCTACTCGTTATCCTGAAGCCATTCCACTTAGAAACATCTCAGCAAAGAACGTGGTTAAGGAAATGCTGGGGTTCTTCACAAAGTTTGGTCTGCCTAAGGAGGTACAGTCAGACCGGGGGAGTAATTTCATGTCAAACGTTTTCAAGCAGTCTCTGAAAGAGTTGGGCATCACCCAGATCACGTCTTCAGCTTACCATCCCCAGACCCAAGGAGCGTTGGAGAGATATCATCAAACACTCAAATCGATGCTCAAGAAATACTGTTTGGAACATCAGAAAGACTGGGATAAAGGTCTTCCATTCGTTGTGTTTGCTGCAAGAGAATCTCCAAATGAATCACTGGACTTCTCACCTTTTGAACTACTGTTTGGCCATGAAGTAAGAGGACCCCTTAAGCTACTCAAGGAATGCTGGCTGTCGGAGGAAGATGACGTCAACCTGCTGGAGTATGTGATGAATTTCAAAGAACGGCTGTCCACTGCTTTACAGCTGGCGAGAGAGAATTTAGGAGCTCCTCAGGAGAAGATGAAGACTTGGTATGATAAGAAGTCCAGGTTACGCCACTTTCAGCCAGGAGATCAGGTTTTGATTCTGCTACCAGTTCATGGGCAATCTCTTCAAGCCAAGTTTAGTGGCCCTTATTTCGTGGAGAAGAAACTCAGTGATGTCAGCTATGTCATCGCCACACCAGATCGTAGAAAGAGCAAGCAACTATGTCACATCAACATGCTAAAGCTATATCACAGGCGGGACGAAAATAATCCAGTCTGCACTGTAGCTGTTCCACCCGAGTCTGCAAGTGAAGCTCTCCCATGCAGTATGAGCCTGAGTGATAGTTTGGGGAAGAATCCTGATATCATGAATGATCTCCAGACTAAGCTTTCTCATCTACCACCCAAGGAAAGGCAGGAGTTTTCGGCATTACTGCAGGAGTACCCGCAAGTGTTCCGTGCCACTCCAGGAAGAACCACTGTGTTGATGCATGATGTCGATGTTGGAGACGCAAAGCCAATTAAATTGCCTCCTTACCGTGTGAACCCAGTGAAAGTTCCTCTCATCCAGAAGGAGCTTGACTACCTGTTGGACCACAAGATGATTGAGCCCTGTCAGAGCGAGTGGAGTTCTCCTGTCACTCTGGTCCCTAAGCCAGGTGGGTCACAGCGGCTTTGCATTGACTACAGACGTGTTAATCAGATAACCAAAACAGACACTTACCCTCTCCCTCGTGTGGAAGATTGCATAGACAAGATCGGAAAGGCTAGGTACATAAGTAAGTTTGATTTGTTAAAGGGATACTGGCAAGTACCTATGACTGAACGTGCTAGGGAGATCTCATGTTTTGTAACACTAGGAAAGGCTTTTGCATGTTCTGTAATGCCGTATGGTATGAAGAATGCACCAGCCACATTTCAGAAGCTCATGAATGTTGTAACAGAGGGTTTGGCAGGGTGTGTTGTTTATATTGATGATGTATTAATCTTCAGTGACAACTGGAAAGATCACCTATGCCATGTCAGTAAATTTCTTGACCGTTTAGTTCATGCTAATCTTGTAGCTAATTTATCAAAGTGTGAGTTTGGTCAAGCTAAAGTTCAGTACCTTGGGTATGTAATTGGTGATGGACATGTTGCACCACCAGGAGCTAAGGTTCAGGTTATAAGTGATCTTCCCAGACCTAAAAGTAGGAAAGAGCTACAAAGATTTTTGGGAATGGTAGGTTATTACAGGAGATTTGTTCTTAACTTTTCTATTCTTGTATCACCACTTCCAGACCTACTGAAAAAGGGAGTTAAATTTGTCTGGACCGATAACTGTGAATCCTCTTTCAACAAACTTAAAGCTATTGTATTAAGTCAGCCAGTGCTCGCTACTCCAAATTTTGCTAAGCCTTTTAAGATGGTTGTTGATGCAAGTGATACTGGAGCTGGGGCTGTTTTGCTGCAAGAGGATGATCAGGGTATTGAACATCCTGTATCTTATTACAGTAAGAAGTTCACTCCACCTCAAAAGAACTACTCAACTATTGAGAAAGAGCTTTTGGCCTTGATTTTGGGTTTACAGCATTTTTCATTTTATTTGTGTTCTGGTTTTGACCCCATAGTCATTTATACCGATCATAACCCACTGAAATTCCTTAGTAAGTTTAAAGATAAAAATCAGAGATTGACAAGATGGAGTCTACTTCTTCAGGAGTATTCATTAGACATACAACATGTCAAGGGGAAAGAAAATGTTATTGCAGATTGCTTATCTAGACTTTAGACAGATTGTTTTAGAGTAATAAGAAATTTCCTTTGTAAATTTCTTTTTCTTTGTGGGGAGGTGTTACATAGCCTATGATTTCATCATCCTTTGTCTAATTTTAACGCACAGTATGCTGCATGTTTGATCACGAGCGTGTTCTGCCTCAGTCCCCCCTTCTACCGTTATAGTAGAGTAAGTCGTTCTCTCTGTTGTCCAGAGCGGGATTGTCAACTCTATGTCCCCATGGCTTCATTTGCGCGTCCTTATTACAAGTTGTATCAAGCTCTCCTGGCTCCTATATAATGAGCTCAGTCTCTGCATCATTGCCACTTAGATCTGCTCCTCATTTTGTTCACATCTCTGTCCTCCCCTGTACAGATATTATTATTGTGAGTGCTCAAGAAGTCTCCAACCATCTAGCAGCTGTGTGTAATTTGAGTATAACTGTTATTGCATTTTTTCTTGTACTGTATAGCATAAGTTTAATTTGTAGGCCTAGTGAAGTTTTTGTAATTCATGTAGGGTTCTTTATGTCAGTCATTTTTGATAATAGTTTGTATCTGTAATTATTTATCTGGCATTCACTGAGTATTATCTGGTATCTCATTTTATCAGGGCTGACTTAGATAAATTTACTCTTGCTAATTTCGTGTTAATAGAGGCTATTGCAGTTAACCATATATTTAACCTGTTTTTGCCATTACATTATCCTTATGAGTCCTGAATGTTTTATTGTTAGTTTGAGCATTAAACTTTGACTTGTAATTTTACCTAACTCTTTGTTTTGAACCTGGAACTTTACGGGACAGTAGTGATTTTTAGTATTCTCACTTAAAGTGTACATTATCTTTCTCTGTTCCGTAACAATATATATATATATATATATATATATATATATATATATATATATATATATATATATATATATATATATATATATATATACATCTATATATACCTCTCTCTCTCTCTCTCTCTCTCTCTCTCTCTCTATATATATATATATATATATATATATATATAGATATATATCGAGAGATAGATAGATATATTTATAGATATATACCTCACAGTTTCTGTTTGTACATCAGACAGAGACATAACTTTATTGTTCTACATTTAGTGCACATGTTTGTATCGGAGACATGTTGCTTTTAGTAGTAGTAGTAGTTGTTGTTGTTGTTGCTATTGTTGTTGTAGTAATAGTAGTTGTAGTATTATTAAGAACTTCACATTTTGTGGAGTTATATATATATATATATATATATATATATATATATATATATATATATATATATATATATAATGTATATATATATATATATATATATATATATATATATATATATATATAATGTATATATATATATATATATATATATATATATATATATATATATATATATATATATATATATATATATTTAAATAACAGAACGGAGGAAGGAAAAACAAATGGGGAAAAAAAAAAGAATCCATACACCAGATTACTGGTGTTCTCTATTCATAAAATATCTGTAACAGTTAGACTTGAACAGTTGTGGGTTGAAATTTGGAGGAAAACAACTCTGGGGAAGCGAGTTCCAGAGAGATGCATTTCGGGGAATGAAAGAATTCTGATAGGCAGAAGTTCTGCAATATTGCTGAGTGACATTCCAGTCATGAGCGCTGCCAGATGCCCGTGTAGCATGAGGAAAGGCATAGAGAGGTGGCACCATGGACGCAACTTCTTCTGAGCATTTGCCAAAAAAATCATTCATTCATTCATTGCCAGACGCCATGTATCCCAAACGGGGTGGCCAAGGGCTTAGAGTTAATTGTTTTACAGGGAGGGGCACTAATTCTCCACCAACCCCACTTGACGTAGGGATGCCAACAGCATCTGGTGTTCCCAGGCGGTCACCCATCCAAGTACTAACCAGACCCAACATTGCTTAACTTCGCTGATCGGACGGGAAGCGGTGTACTCAACGTGGTATGGCCAAAAAAATATCTGTAAAATAATGCAAGGGAGGCAACATTTCTTCTTACTTGCAGGGGAGGTAGTTTATATGTAATGGCAGGGTTGTTAATGATTCTAACAGCTTTATTCTGAATTTTGTCTAGTTGTCTTAATGCAACCTCTCCACAACCATTTCACAAGGGTGAGCAATATTCAAGCTGAGAGCGCACATGACTCTTATAAATTATAGCTAACTGCTCATCGGCGAAGAAGTTACGGACTCTGTACAATAATCCAAGTTTCTTTGATGCGGTTTTAGCAAGTGATCTGACATGAGAGGTCCAGCTGAGGGCACTGTTAAGTGAGACACCAAGAATTTCAATACTTTTGGAGATGGGAATATTAGTAGCACTGAGGGTAATGTACGAATCTGGCAATATCTGTCTATTAGTAAACTGTATATATTTAGTTTTACTAGCATTAAAAGAGACAAGGTTGTTTTGTCCCCATTCACTGATTGTAGCTAGATCTTGATTTATGGAGATGGCTGTACTGAGTTGAGAGGTAGAGATATTAGACTTTGTAAATGGATGTCTGAGTGTGAATGAATTTTATAGTGTTGAGTCATCTGCATATGAGTGAACGGGATTGTGAGTGACAGATAAGAGATCATTAATATGAACCAGAAATAGGGTTGGCGCCAGAACTGATCCCTGCGGCACGCCGGCATTAATTGAGTGGAAATTCTATAGGACTACATAATAGATAGATAGATAAATAGATAGATAGAGAGACAGATAGAAGCAGGAAGTCAAATGATGAGAAGGTGTTGTGTTTGCGAGAAGCGAGCAGCGCTAAACGCTTACACGGAGGAAAGCTGACGACAGCGGCCAGTAAGGAGATGATTCAGTTAGATGTCAGCAGTCCTCTCGTGAGAAAGTTCTGTTGCCATGAGGAAGATACGTGACACACACACCCTACTACACGAGATGTTAGAAAAGAGAGTTTAGAAGGAGACAAGCGACCCTAGAGAGAGGTCGAGACGGAGATTAGCTTTAGAACAGAGAGAGAGAGAGAGAGATAGCGAGACAGGGAGGTAGCTACCCAGGACTTATACTATTATACCTGTTTAATATTTCCAAGACAAATAAAAATAGTCCCATACTATTCTTTACCTCTCCCGTCACTACATGACATCTGGTGGGGAAACTACTACAAGATATAAAAGCCGCTCGACCACAAGTCTAAAATATACTTCTCTACAAGTAACTACAAAGTCTTTACGACATTTGGTAGCAGCGAACGTATACGAACCTCGTCTACGAATCAACATTAAATTCCTACAAAATATCAAGATTGACAACAACCAACAATATCAGCTCCTGCCCCCTCCGTCTCCCAGATCATTACGCTGATGCAGAGGTCAAGAGATCACTCGACGCCTTGCAAGTAGCTTAACGACAAACCAGCAAATCTGCGGACATCGTCTCCGAATTAAAAGCAAATTTCTTCAAAAGCAACCGAGACTACAAGGTTAGCTTCAGTTCTACAAAGTCTACAGCCATCTACAATCAACTACAGCCATCTACAATCAACTACAATTAACAACTCTACGTCGTCTGTATAATCTTCTACACGCACCTACAAGTAGCGGCAGTCTTCATCCCACAACGAATAAATCACTAGAGAAAAGGACAGAGAAAACTTCCACATAGAATAAAGGGAACAAACAAACGAAGAGTGAGACACGATTTACAACTCATCTTACTCACTCGTCTTCACTCAAGTTACTCATCGCTACTCATTCACTCACCACAGCTACCAGTGTGGGAAGCCGACGTCACCATGTGCTGAGATGACATCACAACGCGAGTCTGCCATGCCAAGCAACGTGTGACGGACACCAGGCACTTCTCACCCACTACTCATTACTCATTATTCACATAGCTCCTACTCATATTCACTTATTTTCACAGTTAAGTTGGAAATTCGACGTTCTATGTTGAGGTTTGCCTGGGACAGCCGTTAACCACTACAAATACCAGGCCATGGAGTTTCCTGAGTAATATCGTCCATCAACACACCACTAGAATTATCAAGAGATCTTCAATCAAACCTGTATTTTCTTCCGAGATCGACTTTTGTATCGACACACCTCTACGATCTGTATCAAGTGGGTAAAATTATACTTGCTCATTTCTTCTCAGTGCCAAAATTAGCTATATTCAACTTATTTAATCATCTAGTTTGCTAGGACATAAATAAACAAGAGGCGTATTTCATAACATCATATCTTAATGACAGGAATATTTTCGCAACCACCCACGTTAATACCAGATGACACACAAATTGCCACAACATCAGACTCACAATTAAGAGACAGCCCACCCATTGTACAACCCACACCACACGTTATAGATAAGGAAACAAATACGGGAGTTTCGGATGATGAGTGGGAAACCCCTTCAGACGTTGAGAGTATCGACTTCGCAGCTGCCTTAAATACGTATGCCAATATACTTAACAGGGTTCACCGGTCCGGTCATACATATTCTACCATTCCCTCACATAACGATAAACTCGTACAAGTTGAATTAACAGGGCAATCATTAAATATGAATCAAGAAACAAATACTGCTGATCTAAAAACCACACCTCACGTTTTTGTGTATCACGAGGATAAGACTGCCCCAAAATTCTCTGGCACAGACAAGGATCGCATTGATGTCATTTCATTAATCAGTCAGTGCGAACAAATGTTCATCAAGCGCCACATACTAGATGAACAAGAGAAAATTGCTATTTTTTCATCTTGCATAAGCCAGGAAAGATGTCCAGCAAGCAATTTATTGCGCTCCGATAAGCTACATCGTGCTAGGACATATGATGAATTTAAAACTGAATTTCTGAAGAAATTTTCTGGAGGTATGAACTTCTTGCCAGGTATAATTCCAGAATTACATAAAATTGTAGATCTTGTAAGGGAGCACACTACAAACCATGTGCTCAGTGAAATAACTGCTGATGTCTCCACAATCAAGAGAACCCTATTAGCTACTCTGGAGAATTCTAAGTGGATAACAGATGATGGAAAGATGTCCCCAGACCTCGTCGTGGACATCATTGGTTATGTAGCTGCCTTGTGTAAATTACCTGATAGAACCCTTAAGATCGCCAAAACAATCGCGTACATCCCTGGAATGTGCTTACTAGACTTAATGAACGAGGTAGAGATGCAGTGCAGTAAAGCAGGTGTGGTTGACACACATGCACATTCTGGTAGAATCAGGGTACCTGAGACAGTATCAGCTGTGAAAACATCAACACCGACCCCAAACAGAGAACAAAATCGATCGCGACCTGAAATGAGGCAGCCCAAACAAGCAAAGACGCCTAGACCTCGTTCCCACACGCCTTCCTACAGGCAGTTTCATAAGTTTTCGCGCAGCCCGAGCAGGTCTCGCGCTATAAACAACACTTTTTATGGGAAATCACCTCGTAGGTCACAGTCAAGGGATAGGTCCATTCTGTGTCATTACTGTGCAAAACCAGGACACACAAGGTATGAATGCTTTATCAAGGCAAAAGAGGATAATCAAAAGACACAAGGGTTTGGTCCTTACTGTAGGCATCATAGATACCAAGGGCACTGGACTAGTGATTGCAAAACAGTAGAAAAAATTGTGTCTATGTTCAAATCGGGGGAAGACCAAATCATGACAAAAAACGAACAAACGTAAAGATGAACAAGGTTAAACTTCACATAGGAGGCATGTTGGGAAATGAGTGTATCTTGATACCAGCTGTATGTGAGGATCAAAACGTTTCCTTATTTTTAGATACAGGCTCTCCAGTGAACTTAATAACACATGAAGAACTAAATAGAATTCTTAAAAATAAAAAGAAAGTAACTTTTCTGGATGAAGCTGATTTAGAATTAAACACAGTAGATGGTCAAGAGATTACAGTAAAAGGTATGATAAGATTAAATCTCAGTTTCACAGAAACTACAAGACCATTCTCTGCATTGTTCTATATCGTTGAAAACTTAGCAATTAAAGCTCATATGTTACTGGGCTTAAGATCCATGAGAACTGAGAACATAACTATACTCCCACAAATGAATGGAATAGACTTTGATAATGAATTTATAGAGGAAATACTTTCAGAGCCCTCACCGATTGGTAGAAGAGAGCCAAAAAGAATTGGTAATATTAAAGGCTTTAACAAACATACACAAACAGATGAGTGTATACATCCACTTACACCAGCAACCCCATCCTCCAGAATTAGTGACCCAGATAACAGTACTGATTTATCAATTTTTCCAGCCCATCTCACTAATGATTTGCTTATACCACCTAATTCATACATGAAGGTTACCATAAAGAGCAAATTACGGAATAGTACTGTTCTTGTCTTAGAAGAATTATGTAAAGTAAAAGGATTGTCAGTAGAAAACGCATTATGTCATACGAACGACGAAGGGCTAACTCAGATATTCATTATTAATCACATGAATGGGGAAGTTCAGTTGAAGAAGGGAACTTGCATAGTTAATATTGAAAAATGTTTCGCCCCTGTGAAGGAAATAAATATTGGTGGAGTAACAAGTGAGATAAAATCTACGGATAGAGAAAGAATAAAAGAGAATTTAATTCACTCAGGTGAATTTGACGAAGAAAATGATTTGTTAACCCTGCTGGAAACACACAGGGACACCGTAGCCTTGCCCGGAGAACGATTAGGGTGTACTAACTTGATTAATCACATGATTAATGTGCACCCAGAAACACCACCAATTTTCGTACCAGCTTATCGCATACCACACTCCCAACGTACACTTGCAAATCAGTATGTCGATGAAATGTTAAAGCTTGGAATTATTGAGCCTTCAGTTTCTCCGTGGAACGCTCCTTTTCTTTGTGCCCAAGAGAAATGGAGAAATGCGTGCGGTAGTAGATTACCGTAAACTAAATAATCACACAATCCCTGACAGATTTCCCATGCCATTGCTAAGTGATGTGCTACAGAATATTGGTCCTGAGAATAATATATTCTCGACCATCGATCTCCTAAACGGATACTATCAGATTCCGGTATCTCAGGAGTCACGTAAATACACTGCCTTTTCAACAAACAGAGGCCATTATCAATATACAAGAATGCCAATGGGACTGAGGACAGCCCCGGTACGTTCCAGCGTCTTATGAATTACGTATTGTCCGGAATTTTAGGACAAGGAATATTTGTTTATCTTGACGATATTATTATCGCAACGAAGAATATTAAGGATCATCTCAGGAAATTAGACTTACTCTTACAAAAGCTTAGTGATGCTGGATTAAAAATTAAACTTTCTAAATGCAAATTTTGCTTTAAGGAAATAAATTTCTTAGGCCACAAATTAAGTTCTGATGGTATTCACACCACTGATGATAAAATACAGGCAGTGAGAGATTTTCCTGAACCCACTACGACTGACGAAGTTAGACAATTTTTAGGTCTGGCTGGGTACTATAGGTCCTTCGTACCACAGTTCTCTCATATAGCCTTCCCTCTATTCCAACTACTCAAAAAAGATGCTGTATTCCAATGGGAAGAAGAACAAAAAAGGGCATTTAACAATCTAAAAATTAAACTAACGAATGCACCTTGTTTAGCATATCCAGATTACACGAAATCATTTCTTATTTGTACAGACGCATCAGTTAAAGGATTAGGGGCTGTACTGATGCAGGAAGATAAAAGAGGAAAGAATCAACCAATTGCATTTGCCAGCAGACAAACAAGAGGTGCAGAAAAAAATTATAGCACTACAGACTTAGAGGCACTTGCAGTGATTTTTGCATTACAAAAGTTTCGAGATTTGGTATATGGTTACGAAATCCACTTATTCACCGACCATAAACCACTGGTGGGTATGTTTAAAGAAAAACTCCTTTCTGGGAGGAGAGCAAGATGGAAATGTACAGTTGAAAACTACAATGTACAAATACATTATATACAAGGTAAAATGAATATAGTAGCTGACGCATTATCTAGGAACCCGAACACAATTCAGGTCGCGGCGTTAGATCTCAAAGGAAATATCCCAAATCACGAGGATATCGCAAAGGCACAAAGACTTGACCCAGTATGGTCAAAAGTAATATACAAGTTAGAAAGTGGAGATGACATACAATTACCCAAACTGCATGTCCCACTTGAGCAATTCACAATGGTCAATAATACATTATACAAAATTAACTCTAAACAACCAAAACGCCAAAGAAATACTAACCAGTTGGTAGTACCTAATGACATGATACCCCAAGTATTACGAATGATACACGACAGCCCACATGCAGGACACCCTGGAAAGGATAAGACATTCAACCAAGCCCAGCTATTATATTACTGGCCTTCATTACGAAGAGATATACACAATCATATAGACAGATGCGAATCATGTGCGAAACACAAAGGATACCCAATCACACCTGCACCGATGGGTAATTACCCAGTACCACATCAACCATGGGACGTTGTCGCTGTTGATTTACTCAAGATGCCATTATCATACAATAATAACCTATACTTATTCGTAGCAACGGATCATTTTTCCCGTTATGTCATTTTAGCTCCAATTAAAGATAAGACAGCAGAGACAGTAGCAAAGGCAATAACAGATAATGTAATATGTCGCTTTACTACCCCAAAGGTATTAATAAGTGATAATGGAGGAGAATTTAATTCTGAGATCTTACAAGAAATATGTAAACAATACAACATTAAAAAGGTTAACGTTTTGGCCTATCACCCAGCATCGAATGGGTTGGTAGAGAGACAAAATAAAAAGGTATTAGATGTGCTACGACACATTCTCAGTGAAAATTATGCAAGCTGGGATGATTGGATTCCCAGAGTAGAGGCCTCCATTAATGGGTCTATAAATAAATCCATTGGTGACACACCACATTTCATTATATATGGCACAGATAAAAAATTACCATATGAGCTCCTAGAAGGTGACAGCATGCCTATATACAATTACGATGATTACTCTAAACTCCGTTTACGTGAATTCCAGGACATACACAAAAGAGTGCAAAAACAATTAACGATGTCCAAGGAAGAAATGACGGAGGCATTTAACAAAAAAGCAAAAGATTCACCTATCAGCTTAGGAGACATTGTTTACGGAGTCATTCATACGAGAGACAATAAATTATCCCTAAATTTGAGGGCCCATACAGAGTAATTAACATAAAGGCAAACAAAGTTTTAATTAAGTCACTTTCAAGTGGCGAGGAAAAACAAGTTCATATTGACCATTTAAAACGAGTTTCAAGGGAATTATCACATAATTATTCAGCCTCGGATACAACCGAACAGGTGAACGTACCTCAAGAAACCAAGCAAGAACACAACAATGATTACAAAAAGAAATTAAGGTCATATACCAAACAATCGAACATAGGTGCAACTATTCCAATGAAATCTACAGTACATCATTTACGAGAATTAAATATCGATTTAAACTCCTTCTATAAATGAAATAACAGCCAACCGTAACGCACATCATCACTATCATCAACCACAGCTTTATAGGAAATTAATAGATTTTTTTTTCGGTAGGTTACGATGAAGGGACTTATGCTATGGATTCTCCTATACATAGTAAGAGTATATGCGCACCTAGACCCCAAGCATATAGTACGACAAGGATGCCTCATAGCTCCAACGGCCACGACTACAATCGTCAAGGATGTCATGAGTACTGAAATAAGTCTAGATTACTTGTATGACTTACCTACTTATATAGAAAGACTTGCGACGCCGATGCGAACTCTGGACTTCAAGATAGGGAATTATGTTTCACAATCACATATCACCAAGGAAGTGGATGAAATGGTGAAGTTAGCGAAATGGAAACTAGAACAGGCGAAGTCAACTATGCTCGTCATGATCCAAGATCTCCCATCTTCTGGAACAGAGGTGCTGAGCGACAGGAACAACATCACACGTACTCGCCAAAAGCGCGGTTTGTTCGATCTGGGCGGCGCAATTCTTGGGAACATCTTTGGATTGGCTACAGAGGATGACCTTAAAGAAATAAACAAAAAATTTAATAAGATAGCTCAGGTACTAACATACCAAGATAAATTCATCACAGGACAGAACTCAGCAATGAAAACAATTGTGAAAAATCTGAAACAAGCAGAAAACGTAGCTCTCGAGAGTATAGATAAAATAAATAGCTTGGAGGGTAACGTTACCCTTTTCCAGCACTTCTCCATCATCACAGAACATATTGACACGATTCTACTACAATTAGAGAACACTAGAGATCATTTCAGGGCACTTATGCAAGGAATTTCGAATGCTGGTGATGGCAAGATCACAAATGACTTACTCCCAGTTCATGAGCTACGTCAGATAGTTAGTCAAGGCATACATACACATAAATTGAAGCCATTGTTCCGCAGTAGGGAATTTATGCAATATTACCCGTACTTGGAAGCAACACTAACACCAACATCAGTGATAGTTCATGTACCATTCATCACGGAAGACCTGTTCACAGTATACCAAATACACCCCTTCCCCTATAGAAACAACAACACTTTAGTCATCATCAACATCAACACAGACACCGAACTCATGATGGTCTCCAAGAGACGAGACACTGTCACTTTCGCAAGTGAGTCAACGATTGAGCGAAAGTGCCGCACATCCTTACATGCTGTTCATCTTTGTCCTGCGTACATTTTCACGTTTCAGCCTACTGATACGGTCCCTTGTGAAATGGCTATCATCAGCAATAACAATATTCATCATCATTGCAACTTCACTTTTGCTCCAGATAAACTTGTACACCATCAACGCATTGGACACTCGCAGTTTTTTTATTTCCCTCATAACACATCAGTTTACATAGTCTGTCCAGATATACCACCATCTCATACATCAGCCTCAGGATTATACATAGCACCAGACTACTGTGCGGCATTTACACCATCCATGTCTACTTTTTCCACCATCAATCACTACGCCATCCTCAATCATACACACAAACATTTCCACCCACTGCCTGATATGGACTTAAACATGAGCACAAGTATTAAGCTGACTTCACCTAAGTTTGAAACTATGCAGCTGATCAATGAAACAATGAAGCCCTGGGAAGATTTGAGTTTGAGTATGTTCAACCCATATTATGTGTATAGCCAAGCACCTTCTGTCTTCATAATTATCTGCATTGTGGTTGCAGTATTGCTGTTGGCCATGCACAGAATGCATGCAAGAATTGCTAATTTGGAGTCATTGTTTAGTGGGGGGAGAGTTAACATCACAGTTAACCACCCTGAATGAAGTGTATATATTTTGTATATAGTATTAATTAAAAAAAAAAAAAAAAAATGATAATAATAATAATAATAATATTAATAACACAAAGAAGAATGACCCATATATGACAAACCAGTACCATTATCTTTGAATGAAATATTAATAACTCTTACAATAATCTTAATTTTAAACTATTTTTATTCTTGCATGTATGCAATTCACTATAATAACCCAAGTACATACTGTATTACAGTTAAATAATTTACTTTAATGCATTTATTCCAATATGTATTCAACTTATTTAAAATGTAATATTACTGAATAATCACTATTTACTATGAATAATATATGTATACAATATTCATACAATTATGTTACTTTACAATATTATGTATTTCACTTAATTAGCTTATAAGTTCATTATAATGTGTATGTAGTATGTATTAATATATTATAACTATTAAATGTCGATGGTACGTCATTTTCGCGCGGCCGAGCAAATATAGGACTACATAATAGATAGATAGATAAATAGATAGATAGAGAGACAGATAGAAGCAGGAAGTCAAATGATGAGAAGGTGTTGTGTTTGCGAGAAGCGAGCAGCGCTAAACGCTTACACGGAGGAAAGCTGACGACAGCGGCCAGTAAGGAGATGATTCAGTTAGCTGTCAGCAGTCCTCTCGTGAGAAAGTTCTGTTGCCATGAGGAAGATACGTGACACACACACCCTACTACACGAGATGTTAGAAAAGAGAGTTTAGAAGGAGACAAGCGACCCTAGAGAGAGGTCGAGACGGAGATTAGCTTTAGAACAGAGAGAGAGAGAGAGAGATAGCGAGACAGGGAGGTAGCTACCCAGGACTTATACTATTATACCTGTTTAATATTTCCAAGACAAATAAAAATAGTCCCATACTATTCTTTACCTCTCCCGTCACTACATGACATCTGGTGGGGAAACTACTACAAGATATAAAAGCCGCTCGACCACAAGTCTAAAATATACTTCTCTACAAGTAACTACAAAGTCTTTACGACAATTCGAATATACATCATCTACTTTTACTCTTATTTTCCTGTCACTAAGATAAGAAGAAATCAAAGGAACAAAAGACGTTAATCCATAGCAAGGGAGTTTGGACAGCAGGGAACGGTGCCATACTCTGTCGAAAGCTTTAGAGATATCAAAAGCTACTGCATGAGTTTCTCCAAAAAGATCAATTGATTGATGGATGGTATGAGTTAAGAGATTGAGTATGTCAATGGTGGATCTTTCGTGGCGAAAACCGAATTGTCTATCACTAATTAAGTTGTTGGATTCAAGATGTTTAACAATATGCTTATTAATTAAAGTTTCAAATACCTTACCAAGAGAAGATGTGACAGCTACTGATCTGTAAGTGGAGGGGTCAGACGAACTTCCTTTCTTCGGAACTGGGTGGATATTGGCTTCTTTCCATGAATTTGGGAATAAAGAAGTACGTATGCATAGTCTGAATAATTTGGCTAGGACAGAGGCAAGTTCAGGGGAACACTTTTTCAAAACAATTGGCGGAATTCCATCTGGGCCTGGAGCTTTGTTGGTAGGTAAATTGTCTAGGATGGATTTTACGAATCTTGTCTGTATTGTAAGTGGGGCAATTTCGGGAGAATCAAGTTCCAGTACTGAGACATTCTGGCTGGTATCATCTATGGTAGAGTTTCTTGCAAAGTTACTAGCAAAGATATCTGCTTTCCCACGTGGGTCATTTGTAATATTGCCATCTGAAGATTTTAGTGGGGGAATGGAAGATGACTTGTTAAAGTTATTATTGAAAGAATTAAGAGTTGACCAGAATATTCTATTATTATTAGGGTTGTTAAGTAGTTTTGATGCTTGCTTTTGAGGAAAGTTTGATTTAGATAGATTTAATACAGCTTTTGCATGATTTCTAGTAATCTTAAATTGGGAGAGTGATTCAGATGTTTTTGATTTTAAGTAAGAGTTATATGCTAATGACTTTTGGGCTGTTGCTCTGGCACAATTGCCATCAAACCATTTTGGAGAGTTTGGTCTTTTAGTGAATTGTTGACTTGGTATGAATAAATCCATATCAGCTAGTATTAAGTCGCAAATGTGGGACTGGATAGAATTGGGATCGCTAGAGAAGAAAGACTGCCATGGAACATCAGCAAGATAATTTCTAAATCCATCCCAGTCTGCCCTGTCAAAGTGCCATCGGGTCACCCTGACAGGTTCGGAATGGGGAGGTGTAGGAGGGTTAACTAATGAGGCTTTGATGAGATTGTGGTCAGAGGATCCAAGTGGTGACAGTACCTCTATCCTGTATTGATCTGGATTATTTGTCAAGAATCAATCCAAGAGATGGGCATTATGGTTAGGATTATCAGGTATTCTGGTTGGTTGCTTTACCAACTGGGTGAGATTAAACGATTCCGCAAACAGTTCGCATTCTAGACCAGCGTCATCAGTCCGGGCAGAATGCAATAACCATTCAACATTGTGTATGTTAAAATCACCCAAAATGGTAATTTCATTGCCAAGGGCAAGGTCAAGATTACTCAACTGAGTGGATATGGAATCAAATACACTGGGTTCCGAAGAAGCATTGGGGGAACGATAAACTACACAGATATATTTGGTAATGTTTTGGCAATTTAATTTATATAATGAGTAATCAAAACTGGATGAAGTGAAATTTAAAATAGTATCAACTGCATATTGGGATTTGATATAACAACAGGTGCCGCCCTTGTTTCAAAAGTTTGTAAGGAGATGGTAACCGGGAAAACAAAATGGAGATATATCGGTAGAGGGTGAGATTTGTGGTTCTGTGAGGAAAAGGGCCAAAGGGGATATGGACTGAAGGAAAAAATGAACTGAGTTTAAATTTGTGGTAAGGCCGCGGATGTTGGTAAAGAATAAGGCCGCACCGTCACCTCTTCGCCGACGAGCATTCCCGGAAATAGCAACAGTCGCTGCCGGCACAGTCGCTTGATATATATATATATATATATATATATATATATATATATGCAGAAACTTCACTTCACCGTGAAGATATGTATGGAAAATAACCACAGGAGAAATGAAAGGAGCGACAGAAAGTAGTATCGTATATTACATCTTCAGACAGAGTGAGACAGAAACGTAAAGGGTAGAGGTCTTTTATGCACACCCGCGGCAGGAAGTGGCACAAGAAACAAAGGATGACCTGAATTAAAACTGATCGATACACAAAACGAAAGGTACCTGACTTTTTACCTGCGGCTTAACTTATGGACACCTGTATCAGGGAGTGGCACACAAGAAAGGATGACCTGAATATAAAAATGAGCAATGCACATGGCAATTGGTACCTGACTTTATTTTTTCTCCCTTAGGGATACACCTGACAAAAAGAGGAGGGGGGGTTAAATACTGAGGCTTAACTTAAGACCTAGAGGCTTAATGCTATGGTCCGTCTATTTTATGAAAAGCGTTTGGACCTTGTCCCTCTTGGGAATTTCCTAGGCCGCCTCTCTGCCAAACGTGTGCACCTGTCTGTCTCATGTCAGGTATTTACTACTTCTAAATGAAGTTTCTTTACAGTATATATATATTCAATTCTTTAATAAGGCTATATAGTGTTATAAATGCATCTTGTTTTCTTTTAATAATAATTACATTTTATAAATACCACAACACTTGGCAACGTTGCTTTCCAACGTTGCCACGCTTGTAAAGGAAGAGTGACCGTGTTAATCCAGGTCATTTCCACTCTGGCCGCCACCTGAGATGGATGTTCTTACTCCTGCTACTCGCTCTCGTGTGCTCCACAGTAGAAAAAAGAACTTATTTACAACGTAAATAAGTATTTTTTAGAAGAGAAGGCAAACAGAGGACCTATAAATGTTCCCTCAAAAGCTGTTGATTAGGCCTCCTGGGGAAAACCTCTAAAAAAAAAAAAAAAAAAAAAACGCGCCTTGACTTTTACCTCAAAGGTGGTGTGGAAAAAAAGTCGAAATTATAAAGAACAAAAAAAAAAAATCATACTTTAAGGAAAGTATCACATTCATAAGAAAAACATAATGTTGACAGACAGACAGTAAGAGAGAGAGAGAGAGAGAGAGAGAGAGAGAGGGGCAGGGAATGGAGATAAGGGAGATAGGCAGACAGCGATAAAGGGAGGTTGGAGAGGCCGGAGATAAGGGAGAAAAGGCAAGACGGAGGGAGGGAGGGAGGGAATGTGGTGGAAATTGAATGGGAGTGCAACAAGACAGGAGGCTTTTCCTCAACCTCAGAGGTGGTGTGGAAAATATATCGAAATTATAAACCACAAATAAAACATCGTACTTTAAGGAGAAAATCACAGTCATAATAAAAAAAATAATGTTAGAGAGAGAGAGATAGTCAGTCAGGAGGCTTTTCCTCAAATTTTAATAATTCATAATACCGTATAGACTTTATATAGAAAGAAATATACAAAAAATGCAACTTTATGCAGAGAGAGAGAGAGGAGAGTGGTGTGCTAGGAGGGAGAGTTGTCATTTGCACCTTTTCTCTAATCCGATTAAGTTGCCCAGTACAAAGTATGGCAACAATGTGAGACGGGGACTCCCCAAGAGCGACAACGCCCAAACGCTCTACATAAAATCAACGGACCATAGGTGTGTTCCACGCTGGTGTGACTGCACTACCAGGAGACGACAAGGAACAAACAGTTGTCAGTTTGCGGGAAACTGCTTTAACATTCAGTTAACAATTTATCACACTCAAAATCATCATAGCTCATGTTTACATTCGTTTCATATGTGCCAGAAATTAGGCAAGGTTCTATTACATTTCTTTAATCAAAGCTTTTTGATTATATATATATATATATATATATATATATATATATATATATTGTAGTAGGGGGGGGGCCATTATCCACCCACTTATTGTAGTGGTACTCTGTTTTTAGGGCAGTTCTACACTGAGTGGCAAGTCAAATTATTACCTGTAAACCAGGAAGGCATTTACGGTGCTAGGTGGTAACCTTATAACCAACCAATAGGTGTTCCCTATGTGACAATAGGAGGGTTGGCGGAGGGTTAGTGTCCTTTCCCGGAAAACAACAAACTAAAAATACTAACCAGAAGCCTCGGACCAGGACTGATCAAAAGGTGAAGACTAAGGACCGAACAAAGGACATGGTACGGATAGCTACATGGAAGGTAATGGGTGGAAATGATGAGGTGAAAAAAAAAAAAAAAAGAGATTGTCCAGGTGCTTGAGGGTGCGAAAGTGGATGTAATTAACTGAAAGAAATTGGAGAGGTGAGAGTGTGAGGGAATAGAAGTATGGATGGGGTATATGTGCGGGAGTAGTGGAGAATGAGAGGGCAAGAGAAGGAGTGTGTATTGTTGCAAGTAACAGAAGGAAGGAGAATATAAGAGAGTATGCATCAGTTGATCCAAGGATTGTTTGGGTAAGACTGAAATTTGGAATACAAATGTGGGCGATTGTGTGCGTGTTTGCACCAACGCAAGATCGTGCAAGCAGAGTGAGCGAGAAGTTCTGGACAAAATTAATGTTGAAGCGTGCATGGAAAAGTTTAAAAGGAATGAGAAAGCTTTTATTATTTGAAGATATAAACGGAAAAGTAGGGAATGTGAAAGTGGATGGAGTAGTTGGCGAGTCTGCAGAGATGGATGAGAATGGCAGTGCTATAGTGGACATTTGTGCCGGAAGTGGTTGGTGTTAGCCAATGCCCTTTTCAGGCACAAAACGATCCATAGGTATTCATCGCGAGTAATGAGAAGGGTGGGTGGTGAACTGAATGAACGGAAGGCAATGATTGATTATGTGTGTGTGGATGAAAGGTTGAGAAGGTGTGTATTGGATGCAAGAGTATATAGAGGTTGGGGAAGACTTTCTGACCACCACTTGGTGATGAAAAGTTGAGACGGTGTGTAATGGATGAAAAAGTGTACAGTATAGAGGTTTGGGAAGACTTCCTGACAACCACTTGGTAGTGATCAGAATACAAGTCCAAATGAAATGGAGAAACAAAAGAAGGGAAGGACAGGAGGATGTAGTGCATAAAAGGAGGGTGGAAAGGATACAAGAGAATTGAAAAAAGGCAGAATATAAGAGGGAAGTGGAGAAGCTATTGGGTTAATATGGATTGGAGCAGATGGGGGGACGTGGAAGGTGTGTGCAAGATATTCACAGAAGAAATCTGTGCAGCATGTGAGGTGGTGTGTGGGGTGAAGAGAAGACGAAAGAGGGTGTAGGGAACACCTTGGTAGAATGAAGGGGTGAGAGAGGCTGTTTCATAAAAGAAGAAAGCATATAGTAAGTGGATGAGAAAAAGGGGCGTGGAAGAAGTTGAGAGCCGGAAGAGAGAGTTATATGTAGAGAGGAGGAGAGAGGTGAAAGGTTAGTAAGAAAGAGTAAGAAGAGAGTGGACGATAAATTTGGAAGGAACTTGAGTGTAAAGTGGAGGGAATATAAGAAAATATTTTGGAAAGAGGTAAAGAGAGTTAGAAATGGTGCCAAAGAAGTTACCTGGGTAGTGAAAGATAAAAATGGTAGATTACTAGTGAAGGGAGAAAAAGTGAGCAGATGGAGAGAACACTTTAAGGAATTTTTGAACATACTGTAGAGAATGAAGGTACTGCAAGTATAAGTGGCTGGGGAATGGGTGGGAGAAGGAGGGATGTGAAAAGAGAGGAAGAAATCAGTAGATGGAAGTTCTGGAAGCAATGAAGAAAGTTTAAATCGGGAAAGTCTCAAGAATTGATGAAGTGTGTGATGAAATGCTGAAGCATGGGGGAGACATAGTAATAGAATGGATGTGGAAGATGTTGAGATTGGCCTGGGAGGAAGGTACAGTCCCAGAGGATTGGAAGTCAGGTTTAATTATTCCCCTGTACAAAGGAAAAGGTGAAAAAGAAGTGTGTGTGGTTATCATAGGGGCATTTGTCTTCTTAGTGTAATAGAGAAGTATATGGTAGGATACATATTGACAGAGTTAGGGAAATAACAGAGAAATTAATTGGAGAAGGACAGGGAGGCTTAAGGAAGGGAAGAGGTTGTGTAGATCAGAGATTCATTCTTAGATCTTTAGTGGAAATGTTTCTAGAAAAGGGGAAGATATTGTATATGGCCTTCATGGATTTGGAAAAAGCATATGACAAGGTGAATAGACAAGGATTGTGGAAAGTATTAAGAACGTATGGTGTAGATGGGAAGTTCTTGAAGGCCGTGACGAGTATGTATGAGGGTGCTAAGGCTGCAGTGCGTGTGGATAGTGAACTGACTGAATTTTTCTGTTTTAAGGTTGGATTGAAACAGGGATGTATCATGTCTCCATTGCTGTTCAGTCTGTTTATGGATGGGGTAACAAAAGAGATACAAGGTAGGGCAGTGGATGTTGGAGTGGCCCTAGTGAGAGAGGGCTCCTGTACTGTTATTTGCAGATGATACTGTGTTGTTAAGCGAAGACGAACGGGAGCTGCAAGGCTTGGTGGATGAGTTTGGGAGAGTGTGTAAGAAACGAAATCTAAAGATGAATGTAGGGAAGAGTAAAGTTATGGTCTTCGAGAGAAGTGAAGTTAGTGAATGTACAGTGAGGTTTGATGAGGAGGAAATGGAAAATGTGAGTGTATTTAAGTACTTGGGTAGTGTGACGAGTAAGGATGGAAGTTTAGAGGGGGAAGTGCTTGAAAGGGTACAACAAGGAAGAAAAGTTGCTGGTTCCTTGAAAGCAGTGATAAGAAGCAGGGAAGTCAGCATGGAAATAAAAAGCTACTACATGACAGTATTGTGACACCAACTCTAACATATGGAACTGAAGCTTGGACCATGTTGGAGGGACAGAATTTAAGAGTGAGAGCAGTGGAAATGAGCTATTTGAGAGGAGCATGTGGAGTCACATGGAGAGATAGACTGACAAATGAGGAAACGAAGCAGCATTGTGGTGAGGACGTGGATGTGATAGAAAACGTTAAAAGAAACACACTGAGGTGGTTTGGCCATGTGGACAGGAAGGAGAGTGAGAGACTGACGAGAAGAGTGTATGTGAGTGAGGTGGAGAGGGGGAGAGGGAGGGTTAGGCCAAGGATGAGATGGAGGAATAAAGTGGAGAGGTATATGAGAGAGGGGTGTGTGAACTGGGAGCAGGGTAATGAAATGGCGGGGGACAGGGTGACATAGAGGCAATTTGTTTGTCGCCACCCCTTACGGGATTAAGGCGTCTGGCTATATATATATATATATATATATATATATATATGAGAGATGTATCTTGATTGAAGGCTTGCTTTGGCATTTTTTTTCTTTAGCACTAGCACCCTCTTTGTTATTTTATATTTCAATTTGTGCTCTCCTGTGCAGCAAAAACTACTGAATCGGTTGTTTTATAAATGTTCCAGTATGTAGTCATTGACATATACTAATGCACCTGGGTACTGATACTAAGATCCAACAAATACTTTTTGAGATATTGAGGAAAATCAACATGACTACCTCATGCCTAACATTGCTAGATCAGCAAGTATTTGGTGATTTTGACCAAACTCGGTGGAAATCTAGTAGTTCATGTTCGAACATTTTTTACATAGTACGGATGACCTTGACTTTGATCTCAAGGTAGCAGGTAAAAATCCATAAAATTTTTTTATTCATAACAAAAGTCCCTCCCTAACCACCGGCTGACGTGTATAGCCATCACGATTTTGGGCACAGAGCAATGCCGGTTGCAGTGTATAGCCACAAACGTCTTCCCGCCACCCTTTGAATTTTAACTTATCCTTACTCATCGACTGGATCACCTGGAGTCATGGGTATACTTTCATTTGAAAGATGAAGAATTGGTGAGTCTTATGTACCTTTAATTATTTCTCTAGTTGTTAGAGTTTGGCAGATATTAGGGTTTGAAGTAATGGTATTTTTTTCCGTCATGGATATCCCCCATAGGGAGGAGCGTCCGAAATTGGAAAATCCCCGGCAAGTTGGGGTTAATATTAGGTCTACAGTGATATGAAATGTAGTTTTATCTGTAATGTGGATTCTTTTTAAATATTGCTTCAGCACTTTCAGAATGTTAGTCATTATTATTATTGTTATTATTATTATTTATTATTATTATTATTATTATTATTGTTTTTATTATTTCTATTATTATTATTATTATTATTATTTCTTATTATCATTATTATTATTATTATTACATTCTAATGACTGTTTTCACTATTCATTGTTGAATTGTAGTTAGTTCTCTTATATTTAGGCGAGCATTCGTGATGGATTAGAGGTATCATCAAGCAGCTTAAAACTTAATGTTATTGCTTAGCAGACTGATATTATCTGAGTGGTATACATGTATTATTGGTGACAATAAATTCTTCAGCATAATGACCTGTTTTTGTTGCATCAGCAAGAGAGGCCTAATATCAAGCTTGTTCTTGTGCGTGTCACTTCCTTACTCCCTCTCTGCGTAGTTTATCATTCTAAACACACACACACACACACACACACACACACACATATATATATATATATATATATATATATATATATATATATATATATATATATATATATATATATATAACAGAACAGAGGAAGGAAAAACAAATGAATAAAAAAAAAAACAAATCCTTGCACCAGATTCCTGGTATCCTCTGTTCATAAAATATCTGTAACAGTTAGACTTGAACAGCAGTAGGTTGAAGTTTGGAGGCAACCAACTCTAGGGAAGCGAGTTCCAGAGAGATGCAGTTTGGGAAATGAAAGAATTCTGATAGGCAGAAGTTCTGCAGTATGGCTGAGTGACATTCCAGTCATGAGCGCTGCCAGCTGCCCTTGTAGCACGAGGGAAGGCATGGAGAGGTGGCACCATGGATGCAACTTCGTCTGAGCATTTGCTGTAGAAATATCTGTAAAACAACGCAATGGAGGCAACATTCCTTCTTACTTGTAGGGGAGGTAGTAATAATTCTAACAGCTTTGTTCTGAATCTTGTCTACTTGTTTTAATGCAATTTCTGCACATCCGCTCCACAAGGGTGAGCAGTATTCAAGCTGGGAGTGCACATGACTCTTGTGAATTATAACTAACTGCTCGTCAGTGAAGAAGTTACGGACTCTGTACAATAAACCAAGTTTCTTTGAGGTGGTTTTAGCAAGTGATCTAACATGAGAGGTCCAGCTGAGGGCATTGTTAAGCAAAACGCTGAGAATTTCAATACTTTTGGAATTGGGGATATTTGTAGCATTGAAGATAATATACGATTTTGGCAATACCTGCCTATTAGTAAATTGTATATATTTAGTTTTATTAGCATTAAATGAGACAAGGTTCTTTTGTCCCCATTCACTGATCGTGGATAAGTCTTGATTTAAAGAGATGGCTGTACTGAGGTGAGAGTTAGAGATATCAGACTTCGTAAATGGATGTCTGAGTGTGAATGAACTATGAAGTGTTGAGTCATCTGCATATGAATGGATGGGATTGTGGGTGACAGATAAGAGATCATTAATATGAACGAGGAACAGGGATGGTGCCAGAACTGATCCCTGTGGCATACCGGCATTAACTGAGTGGAAAGTTGAATATACATAATCTACTTTTACTCTTACTTTTCTATTGCTGAGATATGAGAAAATCAAAGGAACAAAAGAGTTTAGTCCATAGCAAAGGAGTTTGGACAACAGGGAACGGTGCCAGACTCTGTCGAAAGCTTTAGAAATATCCAGGGCTACTGCATGAGTTTCACCATGCAGGTCAACTGATTGATGGTTGGTATGAGTCAGGAGATTGAGTATGTCAATGGTGGATCTTTCTTGGCGAAAACCATATTGTCTACCACTAATTAAGTTGTTGGATTCAAGATGTTTAACTATGTGCTTATTAATTAGAGTTTCAAAAACCTTACCAAAAGAAGATGTGACAGCTATTGGTCTGTAATCAGATGGGTCAGAGGAACTTCCTATCTTTGGAATCGGGTGGATATTGGCTTCTTTCCATGAATTAGGGAATGAAGAAGTACGTAGGCATAGTCTGAATAATTTTGCAAGAACAGAAGCAAGTTCTGGGGAACACTTTTTCAAAACAATAGGGGGAATTCCATCTGGGCCTGGAGCCTTGTTGGTAGGTAAATTGTCTAGGATGGATTTCACGTACCTTGTCTGTATTTTAAGTGGAACAATGTCTGAAGAGTCAAGTTCTAGTGCTGGGACATTCTGGCTGGCTTCCTCTAAGGTAGAATTTCTGGCAAATGTACTGGCAAAGATATCTGCTTTACCACGCGGGTCATTTGTAATGTTGCCATCTGAAGATTTTAGTGGGGGAAAGGATGATGACTTGTTAAAGTTATTATTGAAAGAATTGAGAGTTGACCAGAATATTCTATTGTCATTGGGGTTGTTAAGTAGTTTTGATGCTTGGTTTTGAAGAAAGTTTGATTTAGCAAGATTTATTACAGCTTTTGCATGGTTTTTTGTAATTTTAAATTGAGAGAGTAATTCAGATGTTTTTGATTTCAAGTAATAGTTATATGCTAATGACTTTTGGGCTGTTGCTCTGGCACAGTTGCTATCAAACCATTTTGGAGAGTTCGATCTTTTAGTGAATTGTTGACTTGGTATGAATAAATCCATACCAGCTAATATTAAATCGCAAATGTGGGACTGGGTAGAATTGACATCACTAGAGAAGAAAGACTGCCATGGAATGCCAGCAAGATAATTTCTAAATTCATCCCAGTTTGCCCTATCAAAGTGCCATAATATATATATATATATATATATATATATATATATATATATATATATATATATATATATATGAATGGCACGGACACATGTACTTGGTGGCCACCAGATGGCAGAGCGTCACTGTCATGAGTAAGCTACAGTCCAAATACTGATTCTGTTTGTGCACTGTGCCCTCACTCCAATCTAATTTTCTTTCAGTTTGCTTTCAACATGGCCCAAAAACGCAAGTTAGATAACCGACGGTAATTGGAAATGCACAAAATAAGACCAAAAGTCAGTTGAAGGTAATGACTCCCCTGGTGCAAAAGGGGATGCAAACCACGCACAAAAAACATCACATATCGATCAATACTTAACCACACTTTCAATGATTAATCTTCCCACAGAAAGGTGATTTGGGGAGAATGTTTTGTACATTGATGGGAAATGATCATAATATATTGATATTGATGTACTGTATTTTTTTTTTTTTTAACTTTTCATTGTACAATTTATTGTACTTTGCATTATGTTCATACATAATCATTTATTATTATCATTAAACCATTAGAAACCGTTTTCTTTATTGTTGGAGGGGTAACGAATTTGATGCTCCAGGATTTTCCATCCTCACGCGGGTCTCTGTTCCCTAACCCCCGCGAGCATCAAGAGTTTACTATATATATATATATATATATATATATATATATATATATATATATATATATATATATATATATATAATGAGGAGTTTATATATATATTGTTACGGAACAGAGAAAGATAACGTACACTTTCAGTGAGAATGCTAAAAATCACTACTGTCCCGTAAAGTTCCAGGTTCAAAACAAAAGAGTTAGGTAAAATTACAAGTTAAAGTTTAATGCTTAAATTAACAACAAAACATTCAGGACTCATAAGGATAATGTAATGGCAAATAAACAGGTTAAATATATGGTTAACTGCAACAGCCTCCACCAACACGAAATTAGCAAGAGTAAATTTATCTAAGTCAGCCCTGATAAAATGAGATACCAGATAATACTCAGTAAATGCCAGATAAATAATTACAGATACAAACTATCATCAAAAATGACTGACATAAAGAACCCTACACGAATTACAAAAACTTCACTAGGCCTACAAATTAAACTAATGCTATACAGTACAAGAAAAAAATGCAACAACAGTTATACTCAAATTACACACAGCTGCTAGATGGTTGGAGATTTCTTGAGCACTCACAATAATAATATCTGTACAGGGGAGGACAGAGATGTGAACAAAATGAGGAGCAGATCTAAGTGGCAATGATGCAGAGACTGAGCTCATTATATAGGAGCCAGGAGAGCTTGATACAACTTGTAATAAGGACGCGCAAATGAAGCCATGGGGACATAGAGTTGACAATCCCGCTCTGGACAACAGAGAGAACGACTTACTCTACTATAACGATAGAAGGGGGGACTGAGGCAGAACACGCTCGTGATCAAACATGCAGCATACTGTGCGTTAAAATTACACAAAGGATGATGAAATCATAGGCTATGTAACACCTCCCCACAAAGAAAAGAAATTTACAAAGGAAATTTCTTATTACTCTAAAACAATCTGTCTAAAGTCTAGATAAGCAATCTGCAATAACATTTTCTTTCCCCTTGACATGTTGTATGTCTAATGAATACTCCTGAAGAAGTAGACTCCATCTTGTCAATCTCTGATTTTTATCTTTAAACTTACTAAGGAATTTCAGTGGGTTATGATCGGTATAAATGACTATGGGGTCAAAACCAGAACACAAATAAAATGAAAAATGCTGTAAACCCAAAATCAAGGCCAAAAGCTCTTTCTCAATAGTTGAGTAGTTCTTTTGAGGTGGAGTGAACTTCTTACTGTAATAAGATACAGGATGTTCAATACCCTGATCATCCTCTTGCAGCAAAACAGCCCCAGCTCCTGTATCACTTGCATCAACAGCCATCTTAAAAGGCTTAGCAAAATTTGGAGTAGCGAGCACTGGCTGACTTAATAGAATAGCTTTAAGTTTGTTGAAAGAGGATTCACAGTTATCGGTCCAGACAAATTCAACTCCCTTTTTCAGTAGGTCTGTAAGTGGTGATACAAGAATAGAAAAGTTAAGAACAAATCTCCTGTAATAACCTACCATTCCCAAAAATCTTTGTAGCTCTTTCCTACTTTTAGGTCTGGGAAGATCACTTATAACCTGAACCTTAGCTCCTGGTGGTGCAACATGTCCATCACCAATTACATACCCAAGGTACTGAACTTTAGCTTGACCAAACTCACACTTTGATAAATTAGCTACAAGATTAGCATGAACTAAACGGTCAAGAAATTTACTGACATGGCATAGGTGATCTTTCCAGTTGTCACTGAAGATTAATACATCATCAATATAAACAACACACCCTGCCAAACCCTCTGTTACAACATTCATGAGCTTCTGAAATGTGGCTGGTGCATTCTTCATACCATACGGCATTACAGAACATGCAAAAGCCTTTCCTAGTGTTACAAAACATGAGATCTCCCTAGCACGTTCAGTCATAGGTACTTGCCAGTATCCCTTTAACAAATCAAACTTACTTATGTACCTAGCCTTTCCGATCTTATCTATGCAATCTTCCACACGAGGGAGAGGGTAAGTGTCTGTTTTGGTTATCTGATTAACACGTCTGTAGTCGATGCAAAGCCTCTGTGACCCACCTGGCTTAGGGACCAGAGTGACAGGAGAACTCCACTCGCTCTGACAGGGCTCAATCATCTTGTGGTCCAACAGGTAGCCAAGCTCCTTCTGGATGAGAGGAACTTTCACTGGGTTCACACGGTAAGGAGGCAATTTAATTGGCTTTGCGTCTTCAACATCGACATCATGCATCAACACAGTGGTTCTTCCTGGAGTGGCACGGAACACTTGCGGGTACTCCTGCAGTAATGCCGAAAACTCCTGCCTTTCCTTGGGTGGTAGATGAGAAAGCTTAGTCTGGAGATCATTCATGATATCAGGATTCTTCCCCAAACTATCACTCAGGCTCATACTGCATGGGAGAGCTTCACTTGCAGACTCGGGTGGAACAGCTACAGTGCAGACTGGATTATTTTCGTCCCGCCTGTGATATAACTTTAGCATGTTGATGTGACATAGTTGCTTGCTCTTTCTACGATCTGGTGTGGCGATGACATAGCTGACATCACTGAGTTTCTTCTCCACGAAATAAGGGCCACTAAACTTGGCTTGAAGAGGTTGCCCATGAACTGGTAGCAGAATCAAAACCTGATCTCCTGGCTGAAAGTGGCGTAACCTGGACTTCTTATCATACCAAGTCTTCATCTTCTCCTGAGCAGCTCCTAAATTCTCTCTCGCCAGCTGTAAAGCAGTGGACAGCCGTTCTTTGAAATTCATCACATACTCCAGCAGGTTGACGTCATCTTCCTCCGACAGCCAGCATTCCTTGAGTAACTTAAGGGGTCCTCTTACTTCATGGCCAAACAGTAGTTCAAAAGGTGAGAAGTCCAGTGATTCATTTGGAGATTCTCTTGCAGCAAACACAACGAATGGAAGACCTTTATCCCAGTCTTTCTGATGTTCCAAACAGTATTTCTTGAGCATCGATTTGAGTGTTTGATGATATCTCTCCAACGCTCCTTGGGTCTGGGGATGGTAAGCTGAAGACGTGATCTGGGTGATGCCCAACTCTTTCAGAGACTGCTTGAAAACGTTTGACATGAAATTACTTCCCCGGTCTGACTGTACCTCCTTAGGCAGACCAAACTTTGTGAAGAACCCCAGCATTTCCTTAACCACGTTCTTTGCTGAAATATTTCTAAGTGGAATGGCTTCAGGATAACGAGTAGCCATATCAATCATGGTCAACACATAAGAAAATCCTGAAGAAGTCTTAGGAAGAGGGCCCACAATATCCACCAACACACGGGTGAAAGGCGCCTCAAAAGGAGGAATGGGAACTAGAGGTGCAACCTTTTCGGTCTGATTACACTTCCCCACAACTTGAGAGGTGTGACAAGACTTACAATACCAGGAAACATCCCTGAAGATACCTGGCCAGTAGAAGTGTTTCAAAATGCGTGCCACAGTCTTCCTCACTCCAAGGTGTCCTGCCAAACTGGAATCATGAGCCACTCTAATGATATCCTGCCTACAAACACGAGGGATGACAACTTGATGTACAACCTCCCATTCACAGTCGGCTGATGCTGTTGGGGGTCTCCACTTCCTCATAAGTACTCCTGACTTTACATAATAACAAGTAGAAGCACCGGCTGACTCTTCCTCACTGCAAGCAGAGTTAGCTAGACCTTTCAACTCAGGGTCAGCAACCTGCAACTCAACCAACTCTTGACGAGACAAATTATCAACACTACGGGGTACTGCCTCATCTGGTGAGTGGTCCAAATTAGCAAGAAAAGTGTCAGCTAGGATAACATCATCATTATCATTATCCTCTAAATCACCAGTAACTTTAGACTTAGCCCTAGTGACAGCACATGCAGGGAACACATCAGGGACATCACAATCCTGGGACACAGCCACTGGCTCACTAGACAACTGAGGAGCTGGACACACTTGACTTCCACCAATATCATTTCCAAGTAAGAAAGTTACACCTGACATTGGGAGTGTCTCAACCAACCCAACCATAACAGAACCATTAACAAAACCAGACTCTAAATTCACTCTGCACAGAGGAACAGAGAAGTAATTATTCCCTACACCTTGTAAGATTACAGTTTCATCAGAGGAATTAACATTAGAGCCTAGAACACTGGTCAGCATAAGGGATTGGCAAGCACCTGTATCACGATATATTTTAACTGATTTCCTGTCATTACTGTCCAGAGGACTGACAAAACCATCAGACAGGAAATTAGCACATGAACTCTTGAGAGTGTCACCCACGTTACTGCTCAAAAGAGGAGCTCCATCATGAGAATTTAAGTTACCCCTCAAAGCAGGTTCAGTTAACTCAGTTAAAGAATTCTGGGAACTCTCAAGAGTGGACACTAGACCAATTGACTGAATATTTAAAGACTCCTTTTTGTTCACATCACGCTGTCTCCTGAAACATCTCTCCGTAGTATGA
The DNA here is from genome assembly GCF_032717465.1 of Coenobita brevimanus. Taxonomy (NCBI): domain Eukaryota; kingdom Metazoa; phylum Arthropoda; class Malacostraca; order Decapoda; family Coenobitidae; genus Coenobita; species Coenobita brevimanus. Next base: position 32,875,546 of record NC_137006.1, read on the forward strand.
CCAAGCTTACTACAATAAGTACATTTACTTTTCTGAAATCTAGAGGTGAAGCTGGTATTTACTTCCTGAGGAACATCATCCTTATTCTCTTTCCTGTTACCTGTACTCTGAGTAGAGGCAACGTACTTACTCTCAGCTTTCCCTTTTTCTTTAGAATATCTCTTGTGAGTGAGAACATACTCATCAGCTAAAACTGCAGCATCAGACAAATTATCTATTCTTTTCTCATCATGATATAGGCTTACATCTTTACTAATACACCTTTTGAAATCCTCCAGCAAAATCATCTGCTTAAATTTACCAAAATCAGAATCCACATTCTTAGAATTTAACCACTGCTCCAACAAATCTTCTTTGATTTTTGCATACTCAACATGGGATTGCTTATCTTGCTTGTAAGTTGTCCTAAATTTTACTCTATAGGCTTCAGGAACAAGCTCATAGGCCTTAAGAATCAAGCTCTTAACTACATCATAATTATCAGACTGATCCTGAGGCAAAGATGCATAAGTCACTTGAGCTTTACCGGTGAGAACAGTTTGAAGGAGTATTGGCCAATACTCCTTAGGCCAATTAAAACCTGTAGCTACCCTCTCAAACAACTGAAAATACTTTGTTAAATCAGATTCATTAAAAGGAGGGACAAGTTTAACATTTTTAGCCACATCAAAATCATCAGGACAAGATGATCCAGTTCCACCTTGTTTCATGCGATACTTATGGTCTGCCTGAATCCTAGCAATTTCAACTTGTGCCTCAGCCTCCTTAGCTTTTGCTTGAAATTCAGCTTCTTTCACACGAGCCTCCTGCAGGGCTAGCTGTAACTTAGCTAATTCAATCTGCGTTTGCTCATTTCGAGGAGTTACATTAAACAAGCTTTCATTAATCATGGCAACAATTTGATCTTTAGACTGATGAGAGCGAACAACAAATCCCAATTGTTGAGCAACAATCTTAAGTTCATTCTTTGTTCTGTTTTCTATATCACACACTGTTTGCACATTTGACAAAAAATCTTTGGCTTCATCAAGTGTAGAAATAGTAGCCATCATGAATATATCACAGTCACAAAATATCAAACAATATCCTTATGATAATATCCTGAATATCCTGATATAAGGTCGCCAAATTTACGTTACGGAACAGAGAAAGATAACGTACACTTTCAGTGAGAATGCTAAAAATCACTACTGTCCCGTAAAGTTCCAGGTTCAAAACAAAAGAGTTAGGTAAAATTACAAGTTAAAGTTTAATGCTTAAATTAACAACAAAACATTCAGGACTCATAAGGATAATGTAATGGCAAATAAACAGGTTAAATATATGGTTAACTGCAACAGCCTCCACCAACACGAAATTAGCAAGAGTAAATTTATCTAAGTCAGCCCTGATAAAATGAGATACCAGATAATACTCAGTAAATGCCAGATAAATAATTACAGATACAAACTATTATCAAAAATGACTGACATAAAGAACCCTACACGAATTACAAAAACTTCACTAGGCCTACAAATTAAACTAATGCTATACAGTACAAGAAAAAATGCAACAACAGTTATACTCAGATTACACACAGCTGCTAGATGGTTGGAGATTTCTTGAGCACTCACAATAATAATATCTGTACAGGGGAGGACAGAGATGTGAACAAAATGAGGAGCAGATCTAAGTGGCAATGATGCAGAGACTGAGCTCATTATATAGGAGCCAGGAGAGCTTGATACAACTTGTAATAAGGACGCGCAAATGAAGCCATGGGGACATAGAGTTGACAATCCCGCTCTGGACAACAGAGAGAACGACTTACTCTACTATAACGGTAGAAGGGGGGACTGAGGCAGAACACGCTCGTGATCAAACATGCAGCATACTGTGCGTTAAAATTACACAAAGGATGATGAAATCATAGGCTATGTAACAATATATATATATATATATATATATATATATATATATATATATATATATATATATATATATATATATATATATATATATATATATGCATTCCTCCACTATATATATATGGAGCCTCTGTGGTACAGGGGTAAAGGTTGCGTTTCCGTACACAGAAGAACGAGGGTTCGTGCCCCGCCAGGGTAATAAACTTTGGGAGTGTTCTTCTGGCCAGGTATTGCATTGACGAACACATAGGTGCTGTGGTTGAACCAGTGTTACGTACTATAAAGCATACTTTCACCCAGTCAGCTTGAGCGGGCCGATTACACTTGGTTCACAGACTACACACACATCCAAAGCCACTCCAACACTACAGTTACACTTACAAGCACTTCACCCTACATTCAATCTCTACCAGACAGCCAAAGCCACTTGGTAGAGATACATTTGCTGTATCGTTTCCACTTCGGTCGGGATAGGCCGGTCCTGCAATGGACACAAACGGCTTATGCGAGGAAGAATGAACGAAAGGCCACGAGCCCACAATAACTGTTCCTTCCAAGAGAAAAACAAAATTCAAAAGAGAGCAAAATTCAAGATCTGATCATTTTGAGATGCCTGGACATATAACGTTTGAAAGACTGGGGATCATAGGAAGCAGGAAATACAGACTGTGGGAGAAAATTCCGGAGGTGACATATTGCATAAATGAAGGACTGGGAGTAACGGTTAACTCTTGCATTAGAGAGTTGAACAAAAAAGGGATGAGAGTTTGTTGCCACACGGGTGCTACACGCCCGTCGTAAAAGTGGAGGAATGCAAATAGACAGTTCAGAGGAGCAGTGACCATTGAAGTAGAGACAGAAAAGAGATAAAGATGCAACAGTGCAGAGAAGAGACAGAGGTTGAAGGGAGTCAGTAAGAGAAGGAGAGTTAATGATCCGAAAAGCCTTTGATTCCACCCTATTGAGAAGAGCTGTATGTGGGGAACCTCCCGACACATGAGAGTTGTTCTCCACACAGGGGCAGATAAAACCTGTGTATAGAATCAACAATTGTGCAGGGGTAAAGAAGGAATGGAGTCAGCTTAGCACACCTAATCTCTTGGAAGCAGATTTTACAAAAGATGTAATATGATCTTTCCAAGATAAGTCCCGAGTAAAATTAATGAAATCTCAAGCATGTTCAAGGATGATGTAGGATTATGCTGAATATTATTAAACATTAGTGGGTACACCTGTGGAAGATTTTGTCGGGTTGATAGGTGTAAGAACTGAGTCTTAAATGCATTAAAAACAACCAGATTATTATATCCCCAGTGAGAGACAAGAGCCAAGTCAGACATTAGGTGTGCCATAACCTCATCCTTTGTTGAAGTAACTGCTGAGATGGGCATTGCGGGAACCAAATGGAAAGGTGAAGGGTGGAGTCATCAGCATATGACTGGATAGGGTTTGATGTACAAAGTAGAAGGTCAATGATGAATAAAAGGAAGAGAGTTGGTGATAGTACACAGCCCTGAGGAACACCACTGTTGACAGATCTAGGAGAAGAACGATGGCTATCTGCAACAGCAGGTATAGAAATACCAGAAAGGAAGCTATAGAAGGCACAGATAGAAGAATAGAAACTGTAACAGGGCAGTTTGGAAATTAAAAATATATGCCAGACTCGATCGAAAGCCTTTGAGATGTCAAGTGCAATGGGAAAGGTTTCGCCAAAGTCCCGAAAGGAGGATAACCTGGAGTCTGAAAGGTAGGTGAGAAGATCGCCAGTGAAGCGTCCATGACGGAACCCATACTGACGATCAGAAAGAAGGTTATGAGAGGAAATATGCTTTAAAATTTTTCTATTGAGAATTGACTCGAAAACTTTTGAGATACATGATGTTAAAGCAATTGGACAATAGTTAGAGGGTTGGGAATGGTCTCCCTTCTTTGGGATTCGCTGAATGAGAGCAAACTTCCAGCAAGAGGGAAAGGTACAAGTTGATAGACAAAGGCGAAAAAGTTTGCCTAGGGAGGGTGTAAGCACAGTTCTTGAGAACAACAGGAGGGACTTCATCAGGCCCATATGTCTTGTTAGTATTGAGGCCTGTGGTGGCAGAAAATACTTCAGCTGAAGAAATTTTAATGATAGCCATGAGGAAGTCAGAGGGGGGAAGTGATGGAGGAACAGCACTGAAAACATCTAAGTTGGAATTGGAGGAGAAAGTCTGAGCGAAGAGATCTGCTTTATCAGTGGCAGAAATAGGTATAGAACCATCGCAGTAGAAAAGAGGAGGGAAGGACGATGAGGTAAAGTTGTTAGAAAGGTATATGGCAAGGTGCCAGAAGGAGCAAAAAGAATTTTAGTTGGAGAGTTGAGAGCACTTAGTACAGATGAAATTATTTTTAGCAGAGCGAAGAACAGACTTAGCACGATTCCGGGCAGAAACGTAATCAAGATGTGATTCAGGGGTGGGTTGGCTGTGGTACGTTTTATTGGACCTCTCCTTGTTGCAGACAGCATTAGAACAAGCGTTGTTAAACGAAGGCTTTCTTACATTATTCAGAGGATATGAGAAAGGAATGTAAGCTTCCATGCCCGAGCGAATAACCTCGGTAATGTGCAAGGCACATGCAGATGGCTCCCGGCCATGGAAGCAATAATCATTCCAGGGAAAATAAAAGAAGTACTGCCTCAGGGCCTACCAATCTGCAACTCCAAAGTGCCATGGGCGACGTTTCTTTGGAGGTTTCACAGGCCATACCAGGCCGATAGAACAGGTTAAGATGACAAGGATGTGATCAGAGGAGCCCAATGGAGCGAAAAGATTAACAGTGTAAGCAGAAGGATTAGTTGTAAGGAAGAGGTCAAGAAAGTAGAAATGGATAGAATGTGTTCCATCGCAGAAGTAAGATAGTCGATGAATTTTTAATAGTCAGTAGAATTAGGGGATAAGTAAACAGCACAGATCTTTTTAGTCAGAGAATGACTGGAAAGCCGAAGCCAGAGTGTAGAAATTCAGAAGAATCGAGTTCAGGAACACGAGACCAAGATAAGTCGTTGCACATATATACACAACAGCCACATTTGGCTTTGAAATGAGTATAGAGAAAATAAGAGGATACAGAAAAGGGTTTGCTGACATTTGCCTCAGAGAGCTGAGTCTCAGTTGAGGAGGACAGGTGGTGCTCAACAGAACGAAAGTTAGAGGAAAGGCCACGAATGTTGCAGAAATTAGGAAGTGAGTCAGACTGTGGTTCCAGGCAGTCACCGGGAGAGGGGCGGAAGGTGGGGGTATTTATGCCCCCCCCCCCGGGGACTCTGAGGCTATGTATTTCGAAGCCATGATTTCTATTTGAATTTTGGAAAAGGAAGTGTAATGTGTACCATGCATGTAGTTTGGTGTTGATAGTTAGGGAAACTAGTATTGGAGACCATGCTGGCCTACTCTCTGTGTTACTGAGACACTGAAAAAGTTCAGCAATGGGGTATGATCAGGAACTAATCCCGAGGGCTGATGAAACGGGAGCTCCAGCTCTCCCTGTCATCAGTGTTCCATCCACCTTGGGAGTACTGGCCTGCTCGACTGGTGCTACAGTCTACTCCATTAATTATGTCACGTGGGGTTCGGTTGATATTGGAATGAATAACCATTTTTACGGAAAAAATGACTAATATATAGCCAATAGGTCGCCACTGACATGAGGGGCTTTCGACTTATGAATAAAGTAAGTTTTCCTTTCTGCCAGCTTACCTCGGTCATTCTCTAAAGATGAGAATTTTATAAACTCTCTCAACCCGACACGGCGGAGACTAATCACTCTCGATGCTGAACTGTTGATACTGTTGGCCTTTGTCCCCTGAGTCAATAATAATAATAATAACAATACATAGGTTCTTGTACTGCTTGCTGATGCTAACTCCTGGCTGGCAGAACGGACTTATTAGGAAAGAACTGGCTAACTACCAGTCGTGATTATTAGCAAGTTAAAGTAAGATCAGTGTGGTGAAATCAAACACGATTCTTACATTTAATCGGGCTCAAGGAGAACTGTTAATTTATTAATTACAACAAAATAAATTTATGTTACAACAGTCTTAAAGCAAAGTAAATTCACTCAATCTGTCATGCCAGCTAATAATCTTAAGCCTAGAGAACAGAAAAAGATATTGTTAATTGGAGATGTGGAGTGACGGAGCGGCAGGCTGCAGCCTCCACTAAGACACTGCAAGACGTGGAAGGTAATCTTCAACGATCTTCCTGTCTCTTCTTCCGTAGCTA
>NC_137006.1:32884217-33078934 GCF_032717465.1 Coenobita brevimanus
GGTGGGCTGAAGGGTGGTGCTGCTGTCAGTCCTCCCTTTAAATCCACCATTTTCCCCTCCCACCCGAGGCAGAAGCCATTATTGAAATATTGTTATTGTACAGTGTTTTTTATTATAATATGAAGTGATTGTGTCTATGGAACATAGATATATTGTTTGCAAAGCACTAGGGCTCGTTATCAGCTGTTAAGCCTAGAGGCAGGAGTCTGGTTTGTTATAACGAGGTTTCCACTCTGCTTCACCTTGCCTGTAAATGGTGTGAATATTTCATCTTTATAATGATGCCAGTACTTATAATTTGTGAGACATGTGCCTGTATTAGTGAAATAACTGACCTGCAATAGCAGGCATTATGCGTGTGTCTCATGTGTACTGCAAGGAGGAGAGAAGAAAATACACACACACACACACACACACACACACACACACACACACTACATAACTCTTCATCTTCAAACCCTTCAAGGTCCTGCCAACATCTCGGCACCTCTGGAGGAAGTGAGTTATCTGTATTTTCTTTATTTGTATATTGACCTATTTCTATATTTTCTACACGAATAAATATTGTTTTTTACATATACACATATGAGATGGAAGAAAGTTCAGCTTCAGTATCACTACCTAACAAAAAGGCTGGTGGTCATATAGAGTTTCTGAGAGCACTATCAAAAAGCTTATGATATTTTATGTTTATACTTTCAGTAAAAAAAGAAAATAATAAAACCTAATGAGAGAAAATATGTAGGTGTGAGTAAGGTAGGAAAGGGGAGTGTTTTTATCTCACTTGCGGGCTAGGAGGAGTATTCCACGTTTGTCATCCATTTACTTGAAAAGTATTGGACATAACAATTTCCTTTAAGAACCTTGATGAAGATCAGTGAATTCTGCGTAAATATACGACATAACAATGTAATATCTCTGATGAAAAGTCATTGTTATGTAGGCGGGAATATGAAGGTTATTGTGCGCACATGATGAAACTGCAGCACGGCTGTGAGTATCCAGTAGTTTTTTGTGATTTACTCAAAAACTATGAGGCCTATAAAGAATCGGTATGGACCATGAGAAACCTCATGAAATTATACACAAGATTATGAAATAAAAACATACGTATGTGAGAAGACTTTTGTGGAAAAGTTCCCTGCACAATTTTTTTTTTTTTTTTTTTTCAAAAAATGGCTATCAGTTTTTGGCTATTTTCTCGAAAACTGCAAATCATATCATAACCAGACTTTCCCATTAGAAAGCTGATGAAATTCTCTATCAAAATTCTAATAACATTTTTCTGTATGATGGAAAACATTTGAACTAGGATGTTGGGAAGTGAAATTGATGTTCGGAAATGTTTATTAATGGTGGCCAAATGGACTTTTATTTGTATTTTTTCTGTATTTTTCTTTTTCGCTTATCGGCTAGAACAAACATCGGCGAATAAGATATGTTGGTTTCATGGCAATACATTGAGGCTTGGGTGGTGAAAATAAGGTGAGAATATGTTTTCAGCGGCGTGTGGGTGGGCCGACGTGGAAGGGGTTGGAGTAAAATCGTGTCGACAAACTTATAAAACTTATGTGTGTACAACAGGGTAAATATATATATATATATATATATATATATATATATATATATATATAAATATATATATATATATATATATATATATATATATATATTTATATATATATATATATATATATATATATATATATATATATATATATATATATATATATATATATATATATATATATATATAAATAATAAATACTGTATATATATATATATATATATATATATATATATATATATATATATATATATATATATATATATATATAATACAGTATATGGTGAAATGCTGAAGCATGGGGGAGAGATAGTAGTAGAATGGATGTGGAAGATGTGCAGATTGGCCTGGGAGGAAGGTAGAGTCCCGGAGGATTGGAAGTCAGGTATAATTATTCCCTTGTACAAAGGAAAAGGGGAAAAAGAAGTGTGTGGTAATCATAGGGGCAATTGTCTTCTTAGTATAATAGGAAAAGTGTATGGTAGGATACTTATTGACAGAGTTAGAGAAAGAACAGAGAAATTAGTTGGAGAAGAACAGGGAGGCTTTAGGAAGGGAAGAGGTTGTGTAGATCAGATACTAATTCTTAGATCTTTAGTGGAAAAGTTTCTAGAGAAGGGAAAGAAGTTGTATGCGGCTTTCATGGATTTGGAGAAAGCATATGACAGGGTGGATAGACAAGGATTGTGGAAAGTGTTAAGAATATATGGAGTAGATGGGAAGTTGTTGAATGCTGTGAAGAGTATGTACGATGGTGTGAAGGCTGCAGTGCGTGTGGATGGTGAACTAAGTGAATTTTTCTCTTTGAAAGTTGGGTTGAAACAGGGATGTGTCATGTCTCCATGGTAGTTCAATCTGTACATGGATGGGGTAATAAAAGAGGTACAAGGTAGGGTAGTGGATGTTGGAGTGGCCCTGGTGAGAGAGGATAGTGTTTGGAAACTTCCTGTACTGTGGTTTGCAGATGATACTGTGTTGTTGGGTGAAGACGAAGTGGAGCTGCAAGGCTTGGTGGATGAGTTTGGGAGAGTGTGTAAGAAACGGAATCTAAAGGTGAATGTAGGGAAGAATAAAGTGATGGTCTTTGAGAGAGGTGAAGTTAGTGAATGTACAGTGAGGTTGGATGGTGAGGAATTGGAAAATGTGAGTACGTTTAAGTACTTGGGTAGTGTGATGAGTAAGGATGGAGGTTTGGAGGGTGAAGTGCTTGAAAGGGTACAGCAGGGAAGAAAGGTTGCTGGTTCCTTGAAAGCAGTGATAAGAAACAGGGAAGTGAGCATGGAAGTGAAAAAGTTACTACATGACAGTATTGTGATACCAACTCTAACGTATGGAAGTGAAGCTTGGACGTTGTTGGAAGGACACAAGTCAAGAGTGAGAGCAGTGGAAATGAGTTATTTAAGAGGAGCCTGTGGAGTCACGTGGAGAGACAGGCTGACGAATGAGGATATAAAGGAGCGTTGTGGTGTTGATGTGGATGTGATAGGAAGCGTTATGAGGAACACACTGAGGTGATTTGGCCATGTGGAGAGGATGGAGGGTGAAAGACTGACGAAGAGAGTGTATGTGAGTGAGGTGGAGGGGGGAAGAGGGAGGGGGAGGGCGAGGATGAGATGGAGGGATGGGGTGGAGATTCTCGCGGCATTGAAACGCCTGACTTAGGTTTCGCCATGCTTGACGGTCCAGACTTCTTATTGTGAGGATAATTCGTGTTCAGGAACGTCTGACGGCTGAATGTAGCCGTTTAACAGCCTGAACTCTTAGTTTTCATTGTACGATCCTAAGTCATTTGCCATGATTTGCCAGGGCCGTATAAAAAAAAATGATATTGTTGTTGCAACTATCTCTGTTGCTATAATTCATGCACTAAAAAAATAAATAAATAAATAACACATTGCAGTGGTTGTTGTGCTTTAAAAATATATATATATATATATATATATATATATATATATATATATTCCCGTTGGGAAATTACAGAGGGAAAATTTTACCAAGCCATTGTTGCTTAAGAGTTTCTTGATGTGAGCGGGCTGTAGGTAATTGGTAATACGTTATTTAGAAAAAAGAAAACATATTTGTCTATCGCTTGCCAGATGACTTAATTCTGAAGAGAGTGACCACGAGCAAATCTGCATGTCGACATTTCCTCTGCCATCATGCTGCACATTATTTCATACCATACTCGTCCAAGCTCTTCTCTATCTTGTCCTTCTTCTCCACCAATGACCACTCACCCGTTCCATCCTCGCCCTTCACCTCAATCACACATACAAACTCCTGGTCAGTTTTCTGTTCTGACGTTACATTTCCTAACATTATGCAGAAACATCAACATGTCATTTCTGCCAGACTTCCTCTTCAGTCTGTCTTCCGCCCCATGTACAAAGACACAGCTATCTTCCCAAAGTTTGACGAATATATAGCAGAAAAATCGAACCATTTGAAACACACACTAGCAGTGATAGGGTTTTCATTGTGTTTCTCCAAATGCAATTTTTCTTTGGACAGAACTGGGAACATAGTTGTGTCTTTGATTGTACTTTCAAATAAATCATATATAATCCTCTTACTCCAAACTTGTTTCCATCTAGCAAAATGCAAGTCAGGCTGCCATCCAATAGTGAAAAAATTACAATATTGACATGCAGTAGCTTCTATATACATCTATGCTCACCAAAATAGTATTACCATCCACCCTCTGTGTACCTGCAGCTCTCCTATGCTGTACCCTTTCTTGCACTTAATACATTAAATGATTATTCTTGCTCATGGTGCAAACAAGAAGCCTGAGTGTATGAACATCCTATATTTCCTGACCAACAATCCTCAAGCTGCACATCATGACACCAGTTCTTTCAAAAGACATAATCTTAATATAAATGTCGATGGCATCTGCACCAAAATACCAAAGACTGAAATCCTTCACAAACACAAAATGAACATTGTGCTCCTACAAGAGACAGTGTTCTGACGTACACACACAATTTCAGTCATCAAGCACTACTCACACATCCGCACAGACAGAATTGATGGTTATGGAGGTCTTATCACTTACACACAAAACCTTCACAAAGACACAACAGACAACATACTATTTTTTTCGATAATGACACCGCCCTAGATAATAGTCACTGAGTATCACATATTTTACCTAAAATGACAGCAACATTTTAAAACAAATATCTTCCCCTGGCAGCTATCACGCCATATTATCACAACACAACCCTCATCTTCTCTCTCAAACACATACATCTCATTCTGTAATTCCTGGGGACTTTAATGCAAAAAATCGTGTTTTGTGCGAACACAGTGAAAACAACTTCTTGGACTAGGTATTGTATTACAGTTCAAAACAGCATGTACAGTCAAATACTAAAGTCCGTTCGCCTCGCCTGTTTCTCATCGCTCATTGTATAAATGCCTGAGTCGACTTAGTGGATAGATGTGCATTTTACCGCCCACTGATGGTGAGGTGTGATGTGAGTGTTTGAATGTTGGATGAAGGAGGGGCGAGAGGGTGCGGTCAGACGGAGGTAGGGTAGAAAGAGAGAAAGATTAACGGCTAAAAAGCAGAAGCACATAGATGTAGAAAATTAAAAGGGGATAATCTTGGTACAAATGAATAACCCATAAATATTGTTTAACCCTTTAAACGTGGATCGTCGCGTTTGCGACGCTCGGCGAAAAGGACATAACGGCGGATCGTCGCGTTTGTGATTCTAGTTAATTTTGAATAACCGCGGGCAAGCAGGCTCAAGCTGGTATTGTCTATCAGTACCGCCACCCTTTAGCTACTATTAGCACACTTGACCTTTGTACCACTGACCTCCGTTGTTGCCAAGTATCTTTTTTTTTACCCACCCACGCACCGCTGCCAGGCCACCCTCACCGTGATATATGGCAGCGCGCGGACTGCTCAGACATGTCAATCTGCGCCTTCCTCTCGCAAGCACTTTATGCTAATTGGAAACGCTTGTTTCCCCAGTTGTCACACTAGCTTTTTTTCGCGCGGTTTGCCCCTGTTTACCGCAGTCTTTGAAGGTGACACCATGTCAAATTCTAGCTCTTCCGAAAAAGGGCTTTGTGACCTCTACCCCGTCCAAACCCTTACTAGGGAGTCCTAAGGGCCTGAGTGAGTCTGCTATAGGCCTAGAATTATTGAAAGCTTCTATGGACTACGGTAGTGACGTTGTGGTGTTATCGAGCCTTGCTGAATCAGACACTTTATCGAGTGCTGAGTCTGAGGTGCAGGAAGAGACAATTCCTGTGCCTAGCACCTCATCAGGCAAGGCTACAGTGCAGAAGGGAGTGGTGTATGGTAAGGGGGCCAGAGGATGTGAAGTGGTGACCCTGGTTCCCAGCCATTGTTCTCCTCAGGCCGGCCATTGTCCCCTACCGCAGGTCACGCCACTGCCATACCGCCTCGCACCCCCCAGCCCCATTCTCTCATCATCTTCGTCTGGTGTGCTTTCTCCTGAGTCTTCGGAGTCTCCTTCACCACCTCAGAAGGGAAGTAGGCAGCCTGGTTTTCGTAGAGGTTTTCGTAGGCCCCGTGTTCGTGCTGGCATGAGTAGGAAAGTGTCTCCTAGTGCTAGAATTAGTGGTAAGGTTTCCCGCACTAGGCAACTCACCACCCAGGCTACTGCGAGTGACTTTGAACCTTCTCCTACTCTCCCCACCACCACCACCACCACACAGACACGACCTAGCTCACCCACTGCCTCACCCACTGCGACACAGCCTGCCTCACCCCCCGCCGCACCCACCCACTCCCAGCCTAGGCAGGGCACTCTGGACGCCTTCGTGTGGTCTGAGGGCTCTGATTTGGTGCCAGAGGATCTGCCCTTTGATTTCACTGGGTGTGGGATCCAGGCTGACTTCCCTGTCCCCGAGGGTGGTGAATGCCTGGACTACCTGTTGGCCTCCCTGGATAACGAAGTCATGGAGCAGATTTGTACCGAGACGAACAGGTACGAAGGACAATGTGCTGCAGTTTGTCAAGGTGAAGGTGCAACGCCATCCACGTCGCAGATGGCAGCATGGGTTCCTGTGACTATCCGGGAACTATTTGTATTCATTGGCTTGATGCTTCTGATGCCACATAACTGGAAGCACAAGCTCGAGGAGTACTGGAGTGATGACGATCTTTGCCCCACACCCATCTTCAACAAGTACATGACTCGGGATCGTTTCAGGCAACTCATGACGTACCTTCACTTTGCCAACAACGATGAGCCTTCCCGGACTGACCCCCTATGGAAAGTGAGGGGAATCCTGAACATGATCAAGGACAAGTTTATGACGTTCCTTCAGCCCTTCAAGAAAGTAGTGATCGACGAGTCCTTGGTTTTGTTCAGGGGCCGTCTTCAGTTCGTGCAGTATATTCCAAGCAAACGTCACCGCTTTGGAATAAAGTTTTTCATGCTGTGCAACTGCAAGACGGGGTTCTTCCTAGACTTCGTTATCTACACCGCCAGCAATGTGGACTTGGACAAGACTGACCCCCTTGGATTCTCTGGCTCTGTGGTGAAAGTGCTTCTGGAAAAGTACTTTGGCGGGAATCATGTCCTGTATATGGACAATTATTATACAGCTCCCAAACTCGCCAAGTACCTTTCAGAGTACGGCGTCGGATCCTGTGGCACTGTCAGGAGCAATAGGACACACTACCCTGCCTTCCCCGAGGCTGAAAGATCAAAGCGGGGAGACGTGCACCTGAAGAAATCCGACAAGATGCTGGCGATAAGGTGGCACGACAAGAGGATCGTCAATCTGCTCACCACAGTGCACAAGGGGGAAATGCAAGCCACAGGGAAGGTCGACAGAGGGACTGGCGATCCTGTGATGAAGCCTGATGCTGTAATTGACTACAACGTCAATATGCAGCTGGTGGACAAGTCCGATATGATGATCGGAGAGATTGACTGCCTGAGAAGGAACGGTCGCTGGTACAGGAAGGTGTTCTTGCACTTGCTTGATATGTGCATGCTGAACGCCTTCATCCTGTATAAGATCAAGAACAGGAAGCCAGCTAACTACTCTCTCAGGCGGTTTTCTAAGACTTGTGTCTATCAGTTGCTTCAGCGTTTTGGGCAGGTACTGCCATCAGGTCCCAGGCGCCACTTACAGACACCTCCAGACCGCCTACAGTGCCAGGACTACCTTCAGCGACACCGCCTGGAGCCACTGCCTAGCACTGCCAAGAGGGGAAAAGCACTGAGGAGGTGCCATGTGTGCAGCCACACTACCCGGCAAGAAAGAACATTTAGGCGCACCTCCTTGCAGTGCAAAAAGTGCCAAATTCCCCTGTGCGCTTACCCGTGTTTCTTTGACTACCACAGCCTGAGTAGATATTGAAAATAATGGTAAAAATATTGTAAATAATACTGAGAGTGACAGTGATACTAGTGTTTAGTTTTCTTGTACATACTGACCGTGACAGTCTGTTGAGTGTAAATTAGTGTATGTAGTTGTAAAAGCACTGACAGTGACAGTGATTTCAGTGTAAATTATTGTACATAGTAATAATATAAGTATTGAGAGTGACAGTCACTCCAGTGTAAGAAGTTGAAAGCATATTTTTCTATTCTATGTTATGACAGTGACAGTTTGGTGTGTAGAAAATATTATTTTTATAACTAATGACAGTGACACTGATGAATAAGGCACTAAACTGACAGCGAGAGTGAAAGTGAGCGATAGAAATGAAGTGCGAGCGGCCGACAGGAACGAGAATAAACTGACTGGCGTAAGGCAGAATAAAATCGCGCCGCAGTGGTCTTTCTCATTCCCGCTTCACAATACTGGCAGTGACAGTGATTTTTATGGCCGTAATAGTGCCGTGCGAGCCTTTGGGAAGTACTATGAAGGAAAATAATGTAGTATACGTGTTTTTAGCTGTGAAAAGGGAAATGTTTGTTCAGTGACGGGAAGACCGCCGCCGCGGTGCATGTCGGCCGTACACTCCGTTGATTGTAGCCTTATTTTCAGTGCTTATGGTACAAATACGGATTCCAAACTACCTGTACGTTGTAGTATAAAGTGTACTGTGACAGATTGAGGCTGTGGTAGAGGGGAAACCGGGTTGCTGGAGGTGTGAAAGTGAAGATTTTGTTACCCAACTTTGCAAGTCTCCACAAGTCCCCTGAGACAGGTGTTGAGTCCACAAAGGCTCAACACCTGTCTCAGGGGAAAGCTGAATGTAAGTACTATCTGCCATAAAGATTATAATGTTCTAGGGTTAATCTCTGATTTTTGGCAAATATTTTCCTACAGGTACTCAGACCGCGATACAACCCCTCCACACGGGGGGGGGGGGAGGTCGGGTGTCCACGGCCGCGTTTTAGGGGTTAAGAAAATAGAAATGAAGGAAACTAAGGGGGATGGCTGTGAAAGATCAGAAGTTGAGGAAGGGGTACGGACAGAGAGTAGGAGAGAAGAGGGTATTAAAAACGTCAAAAATAATATAAAGGTGATATATACTAATGTTGATGGTTTCATATCGACAAGGATCGAAATTAACGATTTCTTGAGAGAACATGAACCTGATGTCGTGTGCTTTGTAGAGACCAAATTAAGAGAAGATATTGATATTCATTTGGGAGATGGTAAGTACAAACTGTGGAGAAAAGACAGAAAAGAAAAAAAGGGAGGAGGAGTGATGATAGCAGTGAAGAGCAACATAAATGTAGATACTGTGGAAATGGGAGAAGGCAGGGCTGAAGTGATATATATGAAATTAGAAACTGGAGAGAATGTTAAGAGAGATATGGCGGTAGTGTATGTTCCCCCAAAGACGAGAGCATGGAAGGATGACGAATACCATGAGATGTTGTCAGATATGGCTAGCTATTTGCAAAAAATAATTGAGAAAAGCAATAATATAATTTTGGTGGGTGACTTTAACTGTAAAGAGGTGAACTGGGAGGAATGGTACTCGGGAGGCGGCGAGGATTCGTGGGGCACTATGTTATAAAATATAATAATGAATAATGTGATGACGCAATAGGTCAAAGAAGAGACACGAGAGGTGAGGACACACCAGCAATGTTAGATTTACTGTACACCAAAGAACCCGATGTAATAGAATCATTGAAATATCTCTGTCCTTTAGGAAAAAGTGATCATGTGGTCATTGAGTTCCAGATGTTAATAGGGAACATCGAGCCAAGAGACGAGCTTCATAGACTGGGAAGATACAACTTTGGGAAAGCAAATTTTACAGGATTGAGAAACTTTTTTGAAAATGCGGATTGGAGAAAATTCAGAGAAACAAGAGAGATACAGAGGAAGTTGGATATTTTTCTAGACCTCTATAATTTGGGAGTGGAAAAATTTGTACCAAGAGTAAGAGGGAAAGAAAACAGGAAAAAGGAGTGGTTTAATAGAAGGTGTATGATAGCAAAAAATGAGAGAGATAAGGCGTGGAACAATTGGAGAAAGAGAGGTAACAACAGAACAAAGGAAGAATATAAAAGAACAAGAAATGAATACACAAGAATACGTAGAGAAGAAGAAAGGAATTTTGAAAAAGGTATAATAGACAAATGCAAGGATGAACCCAAACTGTTTTATAGATTTGTTAATGGCAAACTGAAACAAAAGGAAGGAATCACCAAACCGAAAGTAGAAGGAGAGGTCTTTAAGGATGCGGCAATGCAAGCAGAAATAATGAACAAACGTTTCCAGTCAGTTTTCACTAAAGAAAAGGAGCTTGTGGAAGGGAAGGGAGTGATTAGAAATGTTCCGGTGATAAAAGATATAAAAGTGGAGGTACAGGAAGTGTATAAATTACTGGAAACTCAAGATGTAAGGAAAGCCCCAGGACTTGATGGAATTTCTAATTGGGTACTGAAGGAATGCAGAGAACACCAGGCGGATAAAATTCACAGTTTAATCGTATGCTCACTGGAAGAGGGGAAAGTCCCACAAGAATGAAAGAGGGCAAATGTGGTACCAGTTTACAAGGGAGGAAACAGGGAAGAACCTCTGAATTATAGACCAGTGTCTCTACCCAGCATGGTCGCAAAATTGTGTGAGAGAATCCTGAAAGACAGATGGATAAAATATCTGGAAGAGATGAATATTTTGGCTGAATGTCAGTTTGGATTCAGAAGTGGAAGGTCATGTGTTTCTAACTTGTTGAGCTTTTACTCAAGAGCGATTGACGTGGTACAGGAGAGAGATGGTTGGGTGGATTGTGTGTACTTAGACTTAGAGAAGGCCTTTGACAAGGTACCTCATAAGAGACTAATGTGGAAACTAGAATATATAGGAGGACTGAAGGGGAAACTTCTGGAATGGATGAGAGACTTTTTGAGAGACAGACAAATGAGGACAGTAATAAAGGATAGGATGCATGGATGGAGGGAAATAACAAGTAGAGTTCCTCAAGGCTCGGTGTTGGCGCCAGTAATGTTCCTGATTTACGTAAATGATATGGTAGATGGAGTGAACAGTTATGCAAGTCTGTTTCCTGATGATGTAAGGATCTTGAGGAAGGTAGAGGTTGAGGAGGATTGTAAAATACTGCAGGAGGATTTGGATAGGATACACAATTGGAGCCGGACGTGGGAAATGAAATTTAATGTAAAGAAATGTCAAATATTGGAAATGGGTAAAAGTACCAGGAGGTCATCACTGAATTATTTATTGAGTAATGAGTAATCACAAAAAGGAGAGAAGAGAAAGATTTGGGAGTCCTGGTCCAAGATAGTTTGTCACCAGAAAAGCACATTAACAAGATAGCTGGAGAGACTTATAAACTCTTGACTAACATAAGAGTAGTATTTCATTACATGGATGAGATGATGAAAAAATTGATAGTGGCCATGATCCGCCCCAGGTTAGAATATGCAGCGGTAGTGTGGTCCTCACACAAAAAGAAAGATATAAACAAGATTGAAAGAATACAAAGAACAGCAACCAAGATGGTCCCCAGTCTGACAGACCTGTCATACAGAGAGAGGCTGGAAAAACTGGATTTGCCTTCCTTAGAGGAAAGGAGAAAGAGGGGAGACATGATTGCAGTGTTCGGGACCATGGTGGGAGTAGATAAAATTGACAAAGAAGATCTGTTTGTATGGGATAAGAGAGCAACAAGAGGACACGGAATGAAATTGAAAAAGTCAAGCTGCTTGAAGGATATCAAGAAATATAGCTTTCCAGAAGTATAGACTTATGGAATAGCCTGGACAAAAAGATTGTCCAGTCTAAAAACTTAAACGAGTTTAAAGCTAAATTTGACTTATTGAGAAACAGCGACGGAAACCCACGAGCACAGTACATTCCGTGTATATTACAATTAGGCATATTAGGTAAATACTTAAATATTTGGAACGACTTAGACAAAGAGGTGGTGCATGAGAAAAACATTCATGTGTGTAAAGGTAGACTTGATAAATGTGGATATGGAGACAGGACAACACGAGCATTGCTCAATTCCTGTATACTACAAATAGGTAAATACAAATCGGTAAATACATGCACAACATACCCACACCCCACACATCACAGATACACATAGCTTCCTATGCAGATGATATAACACTTACATGTACACACCAAAACTCAAACACAGCTGCACACATCATTCAACCTTACCTCAACACACTACACGAATGGTTCACCACAAACAGGCTCAAAATAGCCCCAGCCAAATCTACAGTTACTCTTTTCACAAACTGGACAGCAGAACACAGTCACATCCCACACCTCACCATAAACAACACTCCACTACCACACACACACACACACACAAAATCCTTGGTGTAACATACAATACATCAATATCATTCAAACAACACATCACAAACATTAAAAATAAAATAACACCAAGACTCAATGCTTTGAGGTCACTTGCCCATACAACATGCGGGCACAACAAAGAAACCACCACCACAGTATACAAACAATACATATGTTTAGTGATGAATTATGCAAACCCTACCTGGGCTTCTAACCTGACCAAAACACACCACAACACTCTACAGACCATACAGAACAAGGCCCTAAAAATAATCACAGGCTGCACAGCTACTACACCCACAGACCACCTACATCAAGAAACCAAAGTCCTCAAGGTCAAGGATCACCGAGACATGAGAGGCACCCTGTTTCTTGCTGCAGCCTAAACAAATCCACAGCATCCACTGCAGTGCGTGGCAGTGCGTCCACCCACACCGGGGAACATCAAAACAACACCCAGCACACGATACCATGCACAAATTCTGTCATCTCTCCCCCCTCGCCCACCTCAGACCAGCTTCCAGAAGCATATCGACACTCAGATCACTCGCTGCTCCATTCAGTCACTTAAAGACAACACACAGCTGCATGCACGGCCTCCTGACATCCACCCTTCTGAATCCTATCTTCCTCGTGAGGACGGGGTCCACCTGGCCAGGCTGAGATGTGGGCACCATCCAGCTCTCTTAAGCTACCAGAAGAGGCTGGATGACTCCGTCGCTGATGCCTGTCCAGGATGCAACACAGCACCCTATACTATTAAGCACATTATGGAAGACTGCATTGCACACAATCACCTACGCCAACAACACAACATACACTCTTTGAGAGCTCTGTGGGAAAGCCCGGTCTTGGCCATGGCCTTCCTAAGGGACTCGGGGTTGTTCGGCCAGACTGCCTAGGGAACAACTACTACTCTCACAGGTATACAAGGAACCATTAGGCTTGTCATTTAGTGTAGAGCCATCCGTACACAGAAGGAAGAGGAAAGACAAGAGGAGGGAAGAAAAAATGGAAGGAGGGTCACAGGTTATAAAAAATATACATTTTAAGTTGTTGCAGTGTCACAATGCACAAGGGAAAAAAAAACAAAATTACACATGAATAGAAAATACAGTACATAAAGAGAAAAAAAATACACAATTAATTACACATCAATAGAAAATACAATGAAAAAAAAAACAGAATTACACATCAATAGAAAATACAATGCATAAGGCAAAATAACTACACACAGGATTACACATCAGTAGATTATACAGTGCATAAGGCAAAAAAAATACACAGAACTACACATGCATAGAAAATACAATGCATAAGGCAAAAAAATTACACACAGAACTACACATGCATAGAAAATACAATGCATAAGGGAAAAAAATTACACAGAACTACACATACATAGAAAATACAATGCATAAGGCAAAAAAAATACACATAGAACTACACATGCATAGAAAATACAATGCACAAGGCAAAAAAATTACACAGAACTACACATGCATAGAAAATACAATGCTGTTTCCCAAACTTTTATCAGCTCAGGATCTCTAGGAAACATATTTAGATAAAAGGCAAGAAAAATTTGCAATAAGTTTAACTGCGTACATTTTCTACAGTTGGTTTTTGTGGTAAAAATAGTACTCTGTTGGAATCTACTTCATGGGAGTAAATTTTTACAAATTGCCAATACAACCCCAAGGTGTTGCAGTATATTTTTCTGGACTTAATCTAACCTAACCTAACCTGCTGCAGCGGAATGCTTTCCTTAGAGTTTGGTATCATACTATGCATTTATGGTGGTAATATCGCTGAACCACATATTGGTAACCTGTAAAATAATACCTTCATGGGGATAAATGAAACAGAATCATTGTGCTTGGCCTTGAATACATATTATAATATTTATACGGGCACTGTGACAGCTGCATAACAATACATTTTGACAATATATCCGGTCATTTCTTGGAATGGACAGCCTCCAAACTCTTGACTTTCAAATGTTTATGCAGCTTTTTTCCCCCAATCTTCCATGATACTTTATGTGGACGAAAATCAAGAAAGCAAATAATTTTGCATCAGGTTTAAAATTGTAAAGTAATAATTTCACCTGCCACTGGCCTTGGTACAGCAGACACATGGACATTACTGACAATGTCATCCAAGATGCATTGCAAGTTGACGTCAAATTATCACACAAAAACTAGTCTTTAAATGAACTTGCTTGTGGAAAGTTATTCCCTGTTGTCTTGTTTCTTTATTTTGACAGTTTTTACACCCAAGAGCAGCACAGTGTTGCGGCATTTCTAGGAAAACAGTGGTCAACTTTGCCCAATGTCTGGAACACAACATCGCCTGCCTCAACCGCCCCAAAATGGCGGCCACATAGACGTATCTAAAGTAGTGTCATGCGGCATCTAGGTATATTTATATCTATGGGGCGTTGTAGGCAGTAGTCTAATTCACCCTCGCCAGGGCCATCTCAGGCTACAGGACCAATGGCAACTTGCGGATGTTACACAGTTATAGCCGGTGTACGTGCCCCGACTGACTCAGGAACTCCAGGGTGTGGTGGATAACAGCAGCTCGGTCCGTGGTGGCCAGACTGCAGCCCCCTAACAACACCGGAAGAGTTAGGGTAGTGATACCTATGGAAGCCAAAGCATCTTTGAGTCTCACTCAGAGGGAGCGAAAGCGGGGACAGTCTAACAGGAAATGGTGGATAGTGTCTTCAACATTCAGGCACCATGGACAATCAGGACTTGGGGCTATATTTATCCCATATAAATGGGATGCCAGACCTGTATGACCTATTCTCAGATGCACTAGAGCAGTATCCAAGGCTCGGGACGATGACTGCGCCCATGGATTGGGGAGGAATCTTGTCTATAATGCCCTAGGGTGGTACGGGAAAGACTTGCTTGTTTAGTTGAGTTCCACTGGGAGTGACATGACTGCAGGACAAGATGGGAGAAGCTGCCAAATCTAATGGGTAATGTTCCACAGAGGGGGAAGAATGTGCCATAGTAGCTGCTCTATCAACAACCTCATTAGCTCGTATACCCATATGGGAAGGTATCCACTGGAAATGCATGGGATATCCATTGGAGTCCATGGACAGAAGGATGAACTGGATATCAAACACTAACCGCATATGTGTAGAGGGGGACAGGGAACTTAAGAGCGAGAGAGATGACTGGGAGTAAGAGAAAACAACTATTGGGCAGGGGGATATCATATCTCAAACAAACTGTAAGGCCCCTAAAAAAGCATACAACTCAGAGGCCACCACAGAGTGGCTCCCATCTATGGTCCATCTATTTTATGAAGAGCATTTGGGCGTTGTCCCTCTTGGGAAATTTCTAGGCCACCTCTTTGCCAAATGTGTACACCTCTCTGTCTCATGTCAGCTATTTACTACTTCTAAATAAAGTTTATTTACAGTATATATATATATATTTAATTCTTTAATAAGGCTATATAGTGTTATAAATACCTCTTTTTTTCTTTTAATAACAATTACTTTTTATAAATACCACAACACTTGGCAACGTTGGAAACCAACGTTGCCACGCTTGTATGGGTAGAGTGACCATGTTAATCCAGGTCATTTCCACTCTGGCCGCCACCTGAGATGGATGCTCTTACTCCAGCTACTCGCTCTCGTGTGCTCCACAGTAGAGAAAAGAACTTATTTACAACATAAGTGTTTTTTAGAAGAGAAGGTAAACAGAGGACCTATAACTGATTCCTCAAAAGCTGTTATAAACCAAAAATAAACCTCACACTTTAAAGAGAAAATCAGTCATAATAAAAAATAATGTTAGAGAGAGAGAGACAGACAGACAGACAAACAGAAACAGAGAGTAGGGGGAAAGGTCATGGAGAAAGGGAATGAATAAGAGCGCAACAAGACAGACAGACAGTCAGTCTGGAGGCTTTTCCTCACATTCTAAAAATTCATAAAAGTGTATAGACTCTTTATAGAAATAAATAAGTAAAAAATGCAATTTCTATATGCAGAGAGAGAGAGAGGGGAGAGTGGTGTGCTGGGAGGAAGAGTTGTCATTTACGCCTTTATTCTAATCCGAATAAGTTGCCCAGTACAAAGTATGGCAACACTGTGGAACTGGGACTCCCCAAGAGGGACAACGCCCAAATGCTCTTCATAAAATAGACGGACCAGTCTCCAGGTTCAACAAATGGAAAGGGCCTCTACAAACATGGCTGCAGATGATGATGGTGTAAGGGAATGGGAGCCATCAGTGAAAAGCTGGAGGAATCCTTGATAACGAAGGAAGACAAGTTCTTTAACCCCTTAACCACAGGGCGTCACTTTCGTGACGCTTGGGAGTGAGGGATCATACCGCAGGGCGTCACTTTTGTGATTGTGTTATTTTGAATTCGCCCGGGCTTTCAAGTGGTGGCTTGTATCGTCTATCAGTACTGCCAATGTCCAACACTAGTCAGCACTCCTAATCTCATCTGTACTCCCATCCATTGTTGACAATTTAACCATATCTCCCCGCTCTTGACTCCCCTCCCTACCTCCCCTCCATTACCCTCTCCTTCTCTCATGCCCGGCCGTGCAACGCTAAGTAAATCTTCCCTGGAATTTTCCACTGATTTCATCCATTGAAATAAGCCCAATGCCCTAGTCTTATACCAAATAATATATACAAAAAAGAAATAAGGTAAGTGAGAGTGCCATACACCTGGAATTGGTTAAGTATCACCTGCCAACACCTCACATGCACTCGTTCGCTAATTTTCGCTGTTTATTTCCCCTTGAAATATGCCATATAATCTATTCTCGTAATAAAAATATATATAAGAAAGGAAGGGAGAAGCCTAAGAAATATTTACATTCACCTGGAACTACCTAATTATTGCAGGCCACCACACTGTATTCTATGCTAAGTAAATCTTCCCTGGAATTTTCCACTGATTTCATCCATTGAAATAAGCCCTATGCCCTATTCTTATACCAAATAATATAGGCCTACAAAAAAGAAATAAGGTAAGTGATAGTACCATACACCTGGAATTGGCTAATTATCACCTGACAACACCTCACGTGCACTCGTTCACTAATTTTCGCTGTTTATTTCCCCTTGAAATATGCCGTATAATCTATCTATCTATCTATTGCCAGACGCCTAAATCCCGTTTGGGGTGGCCACAAACAAATCGCCTCCAAGTCGCCCTGTCCCCCGCCATTTCACTGCCCTGCTCCCAACTCACACCCCC
Source organism: Coenobita brevimanus (assembly GCF_032717465.1). Lineage (NCBI taxonomy): Eukaryota > Metazoa > Arthropoda > Malacostraca > Decapoda > Coenobitidae > Coenobita > Coenobita brevimanus. The sequence continues at coordinate 32,901,784 of NC_137006.1, forward strand.
CTCTCTCATATACCTCTCCACCCCATCCCTCCATCTCATCCTCGGCCTCCCCCTCCCTCTTCACCCCTCCACCTCACTCACATACACTCTCTTCGTCAGTCTTTCACCCTCCATCCTCTCCACATGGCCACATCGTAATAAAAATATATACTGTATAAGGAGGGAAGGGAAAAGCCTAAGTGATATTTACATTCACCTGGAACTACCTAATTTATTATGTATTGTCTAGATTTCCTGCCAATCATTTCATAGCTATATATTAGCGGCTGTCACAAAGCTGACGTTGGTAGTATTGCACTCCCCCTAGGCAGGCCACCAGTATCAGTTTACTCTCGTCTTTCAAGGTGAAAGTACGTTGGATTCGCGCCTGTCAAATTCCGCCGCTATTTAGCCCCATGCAAATGGGCCCTGTGACCTCTACCCCATACTAAACCTCGTGTGGAAAGAGGTAAAGGGCTGACAAATGATAGAGAGTGACTACGATCTTTCTGGTGAGTAAAACAGTGCAAGTGGATATGTAAATAATGTGTAAACAGCAAGTGAAAGCAATGAATGTAAATATAAGTGAACAGTGGAAAATAAGTTTTATAAGTTACTGCAAGTGACAGTGCCTAACACAGTGTAAATAAAATAGAAATGTAAATAATGTAAATAAAATAGAGAATGTAAATAGAAATGTAAATAAGTAGTATTATCAGAATATATGTACTAGGAGTAACGAAGGTGAAAGTTTCACTGTAGCATGTATGAATACTATGAGTTATGATAGTGAAGATGAAAGTGACATTCACTCTCAACGCTAGTATACAGGACGAGAAAGTGAATGCTACGTATTTTACTGAGAAATTGAATGCCTACAGTGACAATAAACTACTATTACTGAAGGAAACTTATGGATAAAGACTGTAGATATATTTATATGTGTTATATAGTAATAGAAATATAAAGTGTGAGTGTTTTTATGAATAATGACAGAACACCAGCGACGAACGATCGCAAGTGGGAAGGTCATACGCGCTTGTAATTTTCATTGCTTTCACAGTGTTTTTTTTTTTTTGGAGTATGGATTCCAAACTATTTGAAAATCATAGAATAGTGTTTCTAGTGATAATATCAGGCTGTGGTAATCATATTACGGGTTGTCGGGAAGTGTAAAGTGGAGACCTCGTTACCCAACTTCAGAGGTCTCCACAAGTCCTACGGTACTCGACGAAGGCTCAACAAACATCCCAGGAGAAAGCTGAAGGTATGTGCCATAAGCATATATAATTTTAATATTCTAGGAGTAATAACTGATTTTTGGCAAATATTTTTAGAGAGTCTATCGGAGCGAGAATATGCTCGCGGGAGCCGCAAGTCAAAGCAAAACAAGCCCACGGTTTAGGGGTTAAACAAGTTAGGGGCAAAGAGATCATTACTAGCTTTAAAGTAGGGGATGTGGAGGGTGAGACTAAACATGGAAGGCAGAGGGGACCAGGGTGGGATAGGGGAGACTGGGGAAGGAGTAGGAGGAGGGAAGGAGAGGACAGGGAAGGAGAGAAGGGTGTGGACAAGGAAAGGGGCATGGGAACAGAGAGGCCAGGAGGGAGTGAGGGGGTCAACGGGAGAGTGGGTGAAAAGCATATGAAGAGGATGGGATGGGGAGAAGGACATGATGAGACAATAAGTCAAACAGTTATGATGATGTCTGGCCCATGCTAGCGGCAAGACACCAGCCTCCGCATGTAGGGACACCACTGGGGAAGACCTAAATGCCCCCAAAGCTATCCGCAAGGCAGTGTTCTGGATGACTTCCAAAACTGACGGGGAGGTTGAGCTGTAAATATCTACCACCATACTGTATCTTGCTCAGGATGTAGATGCTATAGAACTTCAACAAAACTTCCCGAGAGGCCCCCCACCGTGTCCCAGCTAAACTTTTCATTATGTCAAGGTGTTTCAAATACGAAGATCTTAAATACTCAATATGGGATTTCCACGTTAGGACAGGTCCATCCAGATGGAGGCCTAGGAAAGTGTGTTGGCATTGCAAGGGGGCCGGACTACCTCCCAGGGAGATACAAGGGAGAGAGGGAAAGCTACGCTTAGCAATGGCTGCTGCAATTTTACTTTCAAAAGAGGTGGTACCTCGGATTGCCACCACAGGCAGGGTAGGGCTGGCAGCATAAGGTCCTCCCGGTCGCCATCAAGTGACTGTGCCAGCAGCAACTACTGCGATTTCCGGCCATGCTCGTCAGCGGAAAAGTGAAAATGCCGCCTTACTCTTCACCAACATCCGTGGGCCAACTTAAATTCAGTCCATTTTTTCTTACAGTCGATATCCCCTCTGGCCCTATTCCTCACAGAACCACAAATCTCACCGTCTACTGAAATATCCCCATATTGTTTTCCTCATTGCTATCTCCTCACAAACTGCCGTAATAAGGGTGGCACCTGTTGTTATATCAAATCCCAAAATGCAGTTGACACCATTTTAAACTTCACTTCACGCAGTTTTGATTACTCATTGTATAAACTAAACTGTCAAAATATTACCAAATATATCGTTAGTTTATTGCTCCCCCAGTGCTTCTTCTGAACCCAGTGTATTTGATTCCATTTCCACACAGTTGAATAACCTTAATCTTGCCCTTAACACCGAAAATACCATCTTGGGTGATTTGAACATACAGTACATAATGTTGAATGGTTATTGCACTCTGCCAGGACTGATGATGCTGGTCTAGAGTGCGAGCTGTTTGCAGAATCGTTTAATCTCATGCAACTGGTAAAGCAACCAACCGAATACCAGATAATCCTGACCATAATGCCCATCTTTTGGATCTGTTCCTGACAAATAATCCAGATCAGTACAGGATAGAAGTATTGTCTCCACTTGGATCCTCTGACCACAATCTCATCAAAGCCTCATTAGTTAGCCCACCACAAACCTCCCCATTCTGAGCCTGTCAGGGTGACCCGATGGCACTTTGATAGGGCAAACTGGGATGAATTTAGAAATTATCTTGCTGACATTCCATGGCAGTCTTTCTTCTCTAGTGATGTTAATTCTACCCAGTCCCACATTAGCGATTTAATACTAGCTGGTATGGATTTATTCATACCAAGTCAACAATTCACTAAAAGATCGAACTCTCTAAAATGGTTTGACAGCAACTGTGCCAGAACAACAGCCCAAAAGTCATCAGCATATAACTATTACTTGAAATAAAAAACATCTGAATCACTCTCTCAATTTAAAATTGTTAGAAACCATGCAAAAGCTGTAATAAATCTTGCTAAATCAATCTTTCTTCAAAACCATGCATCAAAACTACTTAACAACCATAATGACAATAGAATAGTCTGGTCAACTCTCAATTTTCAATAATGACTTTAACAAGTCATCATCCATTCCCCCACTAAAATCTCCAGATGGCAACATTAGAAATGTTCCTCATTCATACTGCGCAGTGGCAGTATCGTAACCAATGAGGTCTTACCTAAGTGACGTTTTTGCTGCTGCTATAAAGCTCGAATTGGGAAAAGTTTCAATACCATCTCAGCACTTTTGCGGCACCTCGGTTTGGGCTACCTTTCCTAGAAGGGTAGTCAAGTCGTACCCCACCTGCTCGTGGTGACCTCGCAGACACCCTGCTTTTCTTTTTTTTTTTCATTTCTGTTTTTTGTTTTTTGTTTTTTTCTTTCGGTTTTCTTTTTTTCTCCTAAATTAGGGTGACAAACGGGGGCGGCGCTACCCGGGTTTATCAGAGGTAGTATTGTATATACATTTTGCTGTTGTTGTCATTTTGTTTTGTTTTTTGTTCTCCCTTATCATGAGTTAAGCAACACCAGCGCTCTCGCTGCAGTAGGTCTGTAGCAAAAAGTGCACAAGCACTGAAGTTCGCCTACTGCAGCGAGTGAATTCATATATTATAGCTTGTGAAAATTTGGATGCAGGCGACTATCCATTCATGAAGAAGAGCCACCAGCTGGGCTTTCGCTGGCTATGTAACCAGTGTGTTGCACCAGCAGACGAGGTCTTGGCTGGTGGAGGAAGTAGTACCAAGAAGGAGTTTGAAGATAAAGTTATTGGGCCGATCTTTCAAGCAATCAGAGACATATCAAATAGACTTGAGGCACTAGAGACCAAGGTCTCATCACCCATGGATCATGCAAGATCAGGCCAAGTCATTTGCAGATGCTGTTCGCGGGTCTGTCGTGGGGGGAAGGAAGGATCTGCCTGGGGGCGTGATTGAGATCAGTGCTCATAGCCAGAAAAAAGCCATTCCTAGTCAGCATGTACTGATTGTGAAACCAGAGAGTGGCGCCAGTGCCCTGACAAATCAGATGGGACCAGAAGACATCAGAGGCGTACTTAACTCGGTACCGGTTGATAGCTGCCTTAAGACCAAGGCTGGTGGGCTGGTAATGAAGTTTCCATCAGCTGAGGCCAAGGGTGAAGCAATTGGGGTGCTGACTGATCATTTTGGCTCTGAGGGCACTTTTTGCATATCAGAGCCAATGAAAATGTTGCCTAAAATGACCGTGACAGGCCTTTCCTCTTCCTTGGATGACTCTGACATCATCCCAAATATTCTGAGAAAAAACAATAAAATTAAGATGCTTGTTGATCGAGGTTGTACCCTCAACCTTCTCTTCACAAGGACAAGGAATGACACCAAAACTGCTGTCTTGAAGATGTCGCCAGAGGTGAGATCCTCCATTGTAGAACAGGGCAATTACATCTATGTGGATCTTACAAGATGCCACGCTTTCAATAGATTCTGGGTTACACAGTCATCACTGTCAAGGCTATGGTCATACATTTGAGAGATGTTCTAGGAAAAGTGATGAACCTAAATGCGTCTTTTGTGCTGGAGCCCATAAATCTAAGGACTGTAGTAACAGAAATTCTCCCAAATGCATCAACTGCTCCTCTTTAAGATATCAAGATGCTAATTCAAAGTCACAGTCGGTTGCCCATTTTGCATCAAGTAGAGAATGTCCAATTATGATTTCTCATAGGAATAGATTAATTGAAAACACCAATTTTGACCATTCAAAAAACTGACTACATCCCTCTTGAACCAGTTAAGGATGTGTCTTTTAAATATTCGTTCTATCCGTAATAAGATAGACTATATTAATGAAACCCTAAATCAGCACGAGCTTGACATTTTGTGCTTGACTGAAACCTGGTTGTATGAGTCTGATATCGATATTTTTCGTAATGCTTTGCCTAAGACACATTCTATTATTAGTATTCCCAGGCCTGCTGCTGACTATCCAGGAGGAGGCGTAGCACTCATCTACTTGGCAGCACTTGCAAACGTTTCTCTCATTGACTCAGACCTGACCCCATCTTCATTTGAATTTATGGAAGTATTAATAAATTTCCATCAGAATACCATTAGTATTGCAAATGTCTATTGCCCAGGTCATCCGGGCAGAGATCGAGGTTTTATGGAGGAGTTTGGGCAGTTTCTTGAAGGGTTTTCTCTTAAACCTGGAGGACTTCTTGTTTGTGGTGATTTCAATTATTGGGTTGACAGTCCAGAGTCAAAACCATTTTCTTCAGAATTCCTTGAGTTGATCACCCAGAACAATTTTTTCAATCATGTGAGTAATCCAACTCATGTCTCAGGACATGTCCTTGACTTGATCTTGTTCCCTGTTGGTTGCAGGCGCGTATCAGATGTGGAGGTTGACTCATTTGACCCCCTCATCTCTGATCATGCTCTGATCACTCTTAGTTTTGATGTCCCGAAATCCCCTTCATATAAAAAGGTCATCAGGTTCAAAAATTACAACAATGTTGACCGCAAGTTGATGTGTTTTGAAATTGATCAACGTTTAAACTCCATCAATTCTTCAAGTCTTTCTTCTGGTGAATTGGTTGATATTTACAACAACGAGCTCAGGTCAATTTTTGACCATTATTGTCCTGAGGTAGTAAAAACAATCACTGTACGTGATAATTCTCCGTGGTATGGTCCATCCATTAATTCTTTGCGTAGACAACGTAGAAGGGCAGAACGTGAGTGGCTCTTGCAACGGACCGAAGTAACTCGTTTGCGTTATGTTTTTGCGAGAAGAGTAGTCGTTCACACTGTAAAAGCCCAAAAGGCTAGGTATTATCAAAATAAAGTTGATTCATGTGGTGGTGATTAAAAAAAAAACTGTCAGCAGTTGTGAACAGTTTGGTTGGTAGGAGGAATGTAATTGTTAAACCAACTTCTCTGTCTGATGCCCAATTGGCTTATGATTTTGCTTCATATTTAACAAGTAAGATATCTCGCATAAGAAGTGATTTAGACAGCAGTTCTCCTAGTGAAGCGTACTCAGTTGACTTCCAGCCATGGCGCACCGGGGATCATTTGCTTTCAACATTTCATCCGCTGGATGTAAATAAAGTCAAATGTTACATCAGAGAACTTAATAAAACATTTTGCTCACTCGATCCGTGTAACATGTCACAACTGCCTGATGTGTATGAGCACGCTGCAGACTTTATCTGCAACATAATAAATAGATGCTTCTTAGAAAGTAATTTTGTGCAGTCTGAGAAACTTGCTTTGGTTAGGCCTCTAATTAAGAAATCTGGCCTTGATGTCGAGGGCATGACAAATTATCGTCCCGTCTCTAATCTGTCTTTTTTATCCAGGATTATTGAGCGGGCCATACTCGATCAACTCTTACCACTACTGGAACACAACAGAGTTGTTCCTGTTGTTCAATCAGCATACAGAAAATACCATTCAACTGAAACTGCACTAACAAGGATTCAGAGTGACTTGGTGGCAAACACTTGTAGTGGGATGTCCTCTCTCCTAGTTCTGTTGGATCTGCCTGCAGTTTTTGATACAGTAGATCATAAACTATTGTTGGATGATCTGTATTTCTATGGCGTTCGTGATAGTGCCCTTTTGCTCCTTAAGATGTATCTGTCGGACAGATCTCAGAGAGTGGTTGTTGATTACGCTAGCTCTGATTCTGCTCCTCTTCTATTTGGAGTCCCTCAAGGATCAGTTTTGGGTCCAATTCTAATTACACTCTACATAAGTAGTTTATCATCTCTACTTGATGCTCATCATGTGTCCTATCATTTTTATGCTGATGACACCCAGCTCTATGTTAAGATGTCAGATATCAACGATACTAAGACAAAGTTTGAATCTCTAATGTCTGCTATTAAGATTTGGATGGCTAAGAGGAAACTTAAGCTGAATGATGGTAAAACTGAGATCATCATCATCAGAGGAAACAGAAGGGGTGATGACACTGACAATGCCCTGGCTTTGAACATTGGCGTGTCACAGCTGCATCCAGTCAGTTCTGTTCGAAATCTGGGTGTTTATTTTAATTCTAAGTTAAATTACAAAGAACAAATTAATCAGGTTGTAAGAGGGAGTAACTTGCATATCAGAAATCTGTACTCTGTGAGAAAATTCCTGAATAGACGGTGCCTCTTAACATTGGTCCATGCAGTGGTCTTGTCTTGTGTTGATTATTGTAATTCACTGTGGGTTGGTCTTCCAAATAATATACTAACAAAAGTTCAGTCTGTGTTGAACAGGGCTGCACGGCTTATCTTTGGTCTCCTCCCGAGAACCTTAACTACCCCGTTTCTGATTGAGTTGCATTGGTTACCAGTAAAGGCTAGAATTGAATTTAAACTGTGTCTTATTACATTCAAGGTTCTTAAGTTTGGTGAACCGAAGTATCTTGCTGAATTGTTAAAACTCCCATCGACACGCCCGGATGTGATGTTACGCAGTGAAGATGATTCCTTGCGTCTTGATGAGCTAGGAGCCATTCACCAGTCATCTTTCTCTGATCGTTCTTTTGCATATAGAGCCCCTAGATTATATAACAGATTGCCATTGTCCATAAGACAACTCTCTACTGTTGAATCCTTTAAGAGACAGCTGAAAGCCTTTCTTTTTTCAAAATGCTATGACCTGGAGAGAGGTACTATGACGGATGATTATAGGGTTTAATTATTGCCACTTTCATGTATATATGATGTAGCTTGTATTATATACAAGAAATGTCACAATTCTTGTAATTGTAAAAATAATGTATGTGTGTCGAGCGCTAGTGAATTCCCAAAAGGAAGAACTGGCGCTTTTGAGAAACAAAAGGCCAGATTATTATTATTATTATTATTATTATTATTATTATTATTATCTGTCACCCACAATCCCATCCATTCATATGCAGATCAACACTTCATAGTTCATTCAGCCGATATCTTTACCTCTCAACTCAGTACAGCCATCTCTTTAAATCAATAGGGACAAAACAACCTTGTCTCATTTAATGCTAGTAAAACTAAATATATACAGTTTACTAATAGACAGGTATTGCCAGAATCGTATATTACCTTCAATGCTACAAATATTCCCATTTCCAAAAGTATTGAAATTCTTGGCGTCTTGCTTAACAATGTTCTCAGCTGGACCTCCCACGTTAGATCACTTGATAAAACTGTCTCAAAGTCCGTAACTTCTTCACTGACGAGCAGTTAGTTATAATTTATAAGTCATGTGCGTTCTCAGCTTGAATACTGCTCACCCTTGTGGAGTGGATGTGGAGAGGTTGCATTGAAACAAGCAGACAAAATTCAGAACAAAGCTGTTAGAATTATTAATAACCCTGCTATTACTAATAATCTACCTCCCCTACAAGTAAGAAGGAATCTTGCCTCACTTGCATTATTTTACAGATATTTCTATAGCAAATGCTCAGACGAAGTTGCGTCCATGGTGCCACCTCTCCATGCCTTCCCTCGTGCTACACGGGCAGCTGGCAGCACTCGTGCCTTGAATGTCACTCAGCCATACCGCAGAACTTCTGCCTATCAGAATTCTTTCATTCCCCGAACTACATCTCTCTGGAACTCGCTTCCCCAGAGTTGTTTCCCTCCAAACTTCAACCTACTGCTGTTCAAGTCTTAACTGTTACAGATAATTTATGAACAGAGAACACCAGTAATCTGGTGCATGGATTTGTTTTTTTTTTAATCATTTGTTTTTCCTTCCTCTGTTCTGTTATTAAAAAAAAAAAAAATCCATCAATGCACATTTCTCAACATTAACTGCAAGCCCCACCTGCCTAACCATTGATGGAGGGCATCCACCCCAGCTTGAAGGCACTGTTGAGCCTCTAACAACATGGGAGCTGTACTGAGCAGTGTAAGATCATTTGCATACTGGGGGACATGGGAGATCTGATAGTAGCACATTAAATATGAATGGGCTTAAGATAGATCACCGAGAAACACCGCGCCTAACATGACGTGGTGTAGACATGGCCCCTCCCACCGACACCGAAAACTGACTTTTTTTTTTTGTTTTTATGAGGAAGAAGGAACCAAAGGCCATGAGCCCGCAAAACTTTTCCTTCCAAGAGAAAAACAAAATACAAGAGAGAGCCAAATTCAAGATCCATTCATTTCGAGGGGCCTGGACACACTGCGTTTGAAAGACTGGAGATCATAGGAAACAGGGAATACAGACAGAAGGAGACAGTTCCAGAGTTGACCTGTTGCATAAATGAAGGACTGGGAGTAACGGTTAACTCTCTCATTAGAGAGTTGGACAGAAAAGGGGAGAGAGTTTGCTGCTAGACGGGTGCTACGCGCCCGTCGTAGAAGTGGAGGAATGCATGCAGACAGTTCAGAGGAACAGTGACCATTGAAGTGGCGATAGAAAAGTAACTGTGCAGCCAGGAGAGAGGGGACCCCTGGATCCCCATAGATGCCAATTTGTATAAAATAGCCTCATGGGATGCAGAGTCGAAAGCACCTGCTAGATCCACAAACAGTGCCAGCAGGACACCCTTATTGTGATATGTTTCTTGTATGTGATGCTCTAGTTGATGTAAGATATCTAGTGTGCCCCGGCCCAGCCGAAAACCACACTGTTCGTCCACGAAGATATTGTTTGTTTCTGCCCACCACCGTAAACGAGTGCCAACCATCCTACCCATCAATTTTCGTAAACATTGCAGAAGGGTAATGGGGCGATATCCCACAGGATGTGTAAGGTCCTTACCCGGCTTTGAAATGGCAGAAGGGTAGAGACTTTCCAAGGGTCCGGGAAAACACCTGTCAATCAACCGGTATTATATATACCTAGGAGGATGTCACGACCCGACAAAGGGAGATGGGTCAGAAATTCATATGGGATGAAATCTGGCCCAGCCGCCTTGTGAGAGGCTAGTGCTGAGATAGCCAAAGATAACTCTTGATGTGAACGGATCCACCAAGCCAGATGGGGGTCGAGCAGCTTCTGCATCACTGACCACTGTCATGAGAAGGTTCAGGTCAGAGAGAGAAACAGGGGTACTAAGCTTGGACTCAAAAAAGGAAGCCAAAAAGTCTGCCTTTGATGTGTCAGTTAATATGTCTACTCCACCCTGACGAAGAGGAAAGGAAAATGAGGACACCTTGCCCTTCATTGCCCTGAAAAACCTCCATGTACTGGTAGACGATGTGGAAAAGGAAAGGGATGCAACAAATGATGACCAGGCCTCCCGTTGGGCAGCCACAATGATGCGGGTGTATTCTGCATTCAGGCGCTTATAGAGCAGCATATTGTTAACTGACAAGCAACGGCGCCATGCATACCATGCTCTGCATCTGGTCATTACTGCCTCTTGGCAAGCCTCTGTCCACCGAGGTACCCCACAACAATGAACCGAACGGCGTGTCACTAATGTGAAAGCACGATGGCCAGCCCTCACTAGCCATGAGGCAAAAGAGCCGGCAAGACCCTCAAGGGGGAGGTTCACCTCAGGAAAGGAAGCGGACAATGCTTCCGTATAGACCTGCCAGCCCTCCTCAATGAGCCTCCACCTAGGACGAGATGGACATGGTTCCCTCAATCATAAGTCTGGAAATCAAAAAAGTAAGGGAAGATGATCACTGCCTAGGTACAGGCTGAGGGAGAGTTCAGCCCCTATGAACCTAGGCTCGCCTATACAGAGATCAAGGACTGAAGCAGCAGCTGTGTGTGGGTCAAACCGAGTATGTAGACCTGCTAGGGAGAGGAGAGTGAACTGTGATGAGTTTAAGAGGAAACTGAATACTGAGGAGCCCGAGACATTCCAGGAACTGTCCGGGAGATCTGGTTCACAGCAACGATGACGTTCGTTAAAGTCACCGAAGACCAGAGACGGGGAAGGAATCTGGTCCGTATAATGATCCAATTCACCCCATCCCAAAGACTGCCATGGGTTGTAAGCCACCAATACAGAAGCCCAGCCTCCTGCCAACTCCGCCTGGACTGCCATGACCTCCAACACACAGTCCTCAAATCGCGACAGGGTAAGAGCCCTGAACTTGATGTCCTCTCTGACCATAACAGCTAACCTCCCTCCTGTCCGGGGGAATCTGTCCTCACGAAAGATGACATAGCCCCTAAGTTTGAAACTAATCGTAGCATGTAACCATGTCTCACACACTATTATAAATGCTGGCCGGAGTACATCTACAAACATTTTAAAGTCCTGAGTTTTCCTAATCATGGAGCGAGCATTCCAGAACAAAAGTGTTAAGTGCATAGGGAGGCTCATCATGAAGGAGGGACAAGAGCTGAAATCCTGAGCAGAAACTGCTTACAGATGTCTAAGGGGGCAACGCCCTGTAAATAAACGGAAAGTACTTCAAGTAAGATTCGAAGAAAAGAAGTGAAAAAGTCAGGGGTGACGGAATAAGTGCCATTACCGGTAGGTGAAACTGAGTGTAGTGGTAGTGGGCGAGGGGAGGTAAACGGACACAAGTGTTTTCCATTAGAAGGAGGCTGAGAGGTGCCCCCATCCTCAGTTCGGACCGGAGCGGCCAACAGTTCCTCTTCAGCTCCCCAATCAGCAGAGGAAGGTGGGCGTCTACTAGCTAGATGCTGGGGACTAGACGATAGCTTGGGGAGGCACGACTGAGAAGAGTGTAACACTACGTCTGCATATGAGGCTGGAGATGTGGACACTACAATGGGCTAGACTGGGATGGGGTCACTGGGAGTCTCGTCTTCCAAATCGCCACTATGAGGCATCAGAGGAGCAAAGCAATTAGATACTGGGGTGGGAGCATCAGACAGGGATGATGGGACTCAAGACCAGGCCACCCTCTCAGTTAGGGTGTGAGACAGTGAAGGTCGGCTGGCCGAGACTGATGGATCTTTATCTGGCAGATGACACTGGGAGGCCACCTGTGGGACCCGTTGCCCAACTACAATTGGCATTGCATGGTCACTGCGGAAATGGGCCGGTAGAGCATGTAGTTCCCTATTGATGTCCTGCCTGTGAGTTCCATTCTGGCAACCTTTACTATATATTTTGTCAGCCATACAATAAATTGGGCAAGTACAGGATACTACCCTATGTTCATCTAGGCAAAGGTAACAAAATGGATCCCTGTCACAACGAGCCCCATCCTCCCCCATAAAGCCACTGCACATGGAGCATCGCACAGAGTTCCTACAAGTAGCAGAGCTATGACCAAACTGGTGACACTGATAACAGCACAATATGGGGAAGTGATAATCTGACACCCTGAAGGATATATCCCGACACTGAACCCGGACAGGCAGAGGTCCCCGAAACCGTAATCTGATCATCTCCAACTGACGAGGATCATTAGGTCCTGGAAATTTGGCAGGGAGGCGAGAGGCCTCCACCACTGTGCACGGGTCTAGAGGTCTATCAAGATTCCTGTCGAGAATCTGTAGAGTTCCAAGAAATTCATCCACATCAAAGTCTAAGTCGAGTAGCCCCACTATTCCAAAAGTATATGGGCCTTCATTCAATCCCCTTAACCTGACGGCACTTTATTTCCCAAGGCCCCAGAGTCTGGAGACCCTCCATGGGAGGACTCACCTTAGGAAGATCCGCTTCCCTCAGCCTGATAATTAGGGTCCAGCCAGACCCCAAAACCTCTGGTTCTCCTTTCCTGAAGCATTTGTCAAAAAGGGCCTTGAAAATGGCATCAGTGACTTTATGTGGATTGTTAAAGATCTTGCACCTTGTCCGGTGTTGCAGGTGAAAAGTGGCATATGGGTCAGTCGACTGCTGGTCAGCGACATCAGTATCGGTCTTACCTGCTGTCTGCGGGGTAGTGGCAGCTTCCACAGGGCTCCCGACAGTATTTGGCACAACTTTGCCTTTTGGAGAAGTCTTTTCTCTCCCAGCCACCTTAGACTGCTTGACCTGCTGGATGACGGTCGCATCAGGGTAACCGGCGCCCAGCAGGGATACAGGACGAGGCCTCTTGTTGACTATGGTGGAGGCGTCCATATCTTGTAAAACGCCCGTACCACCCGTATCCGGGGCATCGCTCTCCATTCCACTTATTAATAGTCACTATACACAAGACCCTCCATGGTCACTCCTCCCCTGTTTTCTCAAGATACACCTCTACGTCTGGCAGGATTGGCTAAACACGTCCGACCCGGGCGAGAGGCAGGCAGTATCCCACCTCATCTCTCCACATGATTACTGAACTGCAGTGTTGCCAGATGGTTCAGAGGTAATTTCAGGTGATTCTGACCGAAAATTTCAGGAGAAACGAGTATAAATTCGGGAGTTTCTCATTTTAATATATTACATACCGTACATTACATACAATAATTGGTAGATCAAATAGAGAAAATAATGAAATTAACATTTTTTATATAAAGTTTTATGGAACTTGCAATAATTGGTAATGAAAATGAAATTAAAGAAAAAATTTTAACAAAATAGTGCTATGAAAATTATCAATCATAAATTCAAACAACTACCTTTAAACGTGCAAAGATGCACCAAAACTTTAATCTTTCTCTTCACCATCACCCCCCATGCGATGATCATCAGAACCATCAGCAACTTTTTGACCAATACATTTTTTTTTTCTTACACATGCCACTAGCCATTTTTTTTCCTTATTTCTTTGTTAATATAAAATTATGACAACTATCACATTAAAGAAGCCTTTTAATGTGAAGCATTCCACAGAGATTGAGATGACACCCTATTTCTCAATTTTGTTTTCATGCGGTTTATATATGAAAGTAGTCTTTCAGCTGTTGCACTCGAGTGAGGCAAACAGCAAATTTAGCATGAAGTCAGACAGGTGTGGATACATGGGCTCAGTTTCTCCTTTTTTTTTGCATCACACATCCAAAACGGAGCTGTGCTGATATCAGCGCTCAGTACATCACTGTCTGAGCAGCCTTCATTCTGTGTCTATATTCTGTGCAGTCTGAGAGGTAACAAGGGAGGGAAATGAGGTCATTAATGGAGCAACTGATACTACTGATTATCTTACAAGAAGGGGATCCAGTACCTCGAAATTCTGGTGAGTAGCATCAGCAAAGGGGAATTTCTCTCTCTCTCTCTCTCTCTCACACACACACACACACACACACACACACACACAATGAAGTTAGCTTCTGTGGATTTTAACTACCATTCAGCAAAATTTCTGTAGATATTCTGGAGCACTGACCGAAATTTCGGGAGATAATGGCAAAATCCATAAAAATTTCTGGACTTCTGGAGATTTATCAGAATTTCAGTAGATCTACCGATATTTTGGAAGATCTGGCAACACTGATTACTGAACTGAATTGATGAACAGGCGCTGTTGCCTTTGTATCGGCAGCGCTTGGCGGTATTTTCAAATATCACTGATCTGCTCTTATCTTCTTAGCTCTCTCCTTCCACAGATCCTGTATGTATGTTTCATGGTTTTCTCTGATTTCTTCTGTTGGCGAGTTGAACAGTAACAAGTCTTCCACCTTCGTGTCTTCGTTCACTCCATGTTTTCTTCTGCCTCCTTGTAATCCCTCATATTTCATGAGGAAGTGTTCCTGTGTTTCCTCCTCCCCACTCTGACATATCTCACATTCACCTCCTTCTCCATGAAACTTTTTTCTCCAGTTTAGTTGCAGGCAGTTTGTCCGATATCTAAAATCTCAACACCTCAAATCTTCACATAATTACGTTTTCCCATTCCAGGGTCCCGGGCGGCTGTTAGCAGGAGACGATGGTGTTTACGGAGGTATTGCCTTTGCAACGGCACCTCCTTTTTACTCTTCCTGTGGATGCATTCCTTCTTCTTCTTTTAGTTCTTTTTTCCTTTTATTCTACATCTGGTGCAGTATCTCCTTTTTCTCCTTCAGTCTTGTCTTTTCAAATAAAAAACTTCCAATTATTTCTTCCTCTTCTTCCTGGTACCGGTATGGTTGTTGTAGCTCTATTGTCGTCTGTTTCATTTTGTAAGCTTGGACACAATAGTACAAAATGTTTCAGGTCTTCCACATCCGCCTCACAAAGCTTGCACTCTGTCCGTTCATGTGTCTGTTTCTATCATTTAGTTGCAGTGTATATGATCTTGCCTTGAAAAGAGTTATCAATGCTGGATAATTGTCATATATTTCCTCTTCCTGTATTGTTTCTTTGTACAGCCTGTATATATTCAAACTTGTTTTGTGTGACATTTCCTCTTTCCATTTATCCGTATCCCATCTTCTTGCCAACTCTTTTATTTGATCTCTTGTCACATTCTCTTTTCCATTTCTTATTTTCAATTCCGCCATGTATTTTCGCACTGTTGCTATCCACTTAAAGTTTCCTTTCTCCTGCATATCTCTCAAGATCATTTTCAGCAGATCGTTGTTTCCATCTTTTAGGTGTTTTAAGTCATTCAGCTTGTCCTTCATCATTCTTGTTTTCATCAGTGAGGCTCCTATTTCCCCTCTCAATGCACATATGGGTGTATATTTCTGTGCTCCCAGGATCTGTCGGTATACTTTGTTTTCTATCCTCTGTAGTTTTTCTATATCAGTGTCTGTGTAATTTATAATACTGTTTCCATACAGGGCAGATGGTAAGACGACACTTTTCCAGAATGTTTTGCCATTGAGCAGTTTGTTGCAACTCTTTAATATTACTGAGAGTGTTCTATTCGACATTTCTTGTGCCTTATTTATGTTGGTCAGTCTCTGCCTTTCAAACATATTTCTTTTATTTTCTATGGTTATCCCCAGGTATTTAATATCTTTTACTACTTTTATTCCTTCCACCTCTTCTGGTTGTTCTTTCATATTCCATATCATTACATTCCTTTTGTTCTTATTTATTGTTAGTCCATACTCTTTACTTATTTCATTTGCTATCCTTATATTTATTTTTGCATCTTCTATTTTTTCTGCCACTAGGAATCAATCATCTGCATTGAAAAGCACTCTTATTTTCAATACCTCATTGCTGAATCCCTTTCCTCTGTTTTCGATGTCTTTAGTTATCATATATGTTATCAGTTTGAATAAGAGTGTTGACGCTGTGCACCCCTGCTTTATTCCACTCGTCACTTCTATCTCTTCCTTCATTGTTTTAGATAGCTCTATCCTTGTTTTGTCTCCGTCGTATAGTTTGCTGATAGCATCTATCACATAAGGGTGGATATGATAATGTTTCATTACCTTGATCAAACTTTCTCTTTTTATAGAATCATATGCTTTTTTGAAGTCTATTGCCGTTACTATTATTGGGGATTTCTTTTTAAAGCTTTCTTCCACCATGTACTGCAGTATAAATATGTTGTCCTCTATCCTTCCTTCCTTTGTGAATCCACCCTGCATCTCCTGCAATTCTTCATTTCTTTTCAGATGTATTTCCACTTCATCCCTCAGTAGACTCTGACAAAGAGAGTGTATGTGAGTGAGGTGGAGGGGGGAAGAGGGAGGGGGAGGCCGAGGATGAGATGGAGGGATGGGGTGGAGAGGTATATGAGAGAGGGGGGTGTGAGTTGGGAGCAGGGCAGTGAAATGGCAGGGGACAGGGCGACTTGGAGGCGATTTGTTTATGGCCACCCCAAACGGGATTGAGGCGTCTGGCAATAGATAGATTAGTCATTGCTAGGGGTCTTAGGTCTTTTACTGTAGGTTTTTTTACTTTTGGTATCATTTTTGTGGTTGACACTTTCCATTTTTTCGGCTTTTCTTTGTCTCCTAGTTCTTCCTTTAAACACACTGTCAGTTTCTCAATACATGTATCACTTGTTATTAATGCCTTATACATTTCTGGTTTTATTCCATCTTGTTCTGGTGCTTTCCGTTTTTTTAGGTTTCTGAGGTATTGTCTCACCTGTTCTGTATTTAATTCTGGGATACTCATTGGTACTAGTTTCTTCTCTGATGCTTGCACTGCATCCATGTGTTCTCTTAAGATCATAGGATATCTCTGATTTTCATTTTCTATATCTCTGTTAAAACTAGTATATTCCTCTACATAGTTATATTTTTTCTCCTCATTCCACTCTTCCTGTATTCTGTATGGGTGTTGTCCATAGATTTTTTGCCAATATTCTACCAATGCTTTTCTACCTTCTTCTTTTTCTAGAACTGTTCCCTCATCATTATATATATTTAATACTTCCTCACCTCTTTTCTCTTTTCCTTTCAGTTTATTTATGTTCTCCCATAATTTTCTGGTTTTATCTGTGCTACCTCTTATTTCCTTAGTTATCTTTTCTTCATGTTTTATCTTTCTCTTATTAAGCAGCCTTTCTTAATGCTCCACCCTCTTTCTCCGTTGTCCCTTTTTTCTTTTAGTTTTTCCCGGAGTTCTTTCCCTTTCTCTCTTTCTTTGACTGTCAGGTCAGGTACTATGTATATCTTCTTATATTCTTCTTTCTTAGCCTCTTTCAGTTTCTGTGCACTCTTTACTACTTGCCATTTCATATATGTGTTTGACATTCTAACCAGGAGTGGTCTGCTCTTCCTCTTTCCTGCTTCTCTTTCCTCTTTCTTGCCTAGCCTCACAACATCCACAATTAGCACTTCTTTTATTTGTAACTCATTTTCCATTAAGTCTATACACACTGCTTTGTCCTGGTCTTTCCCTGCTTCCTCATTTTCCTCATTGCTCTCTGGTACATTGAATATTACAACATTATTTTTCCTTTTTTCTTTCTCCTCCCATTCCTCAAACATCTCTTTCATTTTCTTTGTCATGTTCTCTTCAAACTCCTCCTTGAATTTGGCCCATTTCTCTGTCAAGTTATCTATCTTCCCTTCTACGCCACTTACTCTCTGTTTAATTTTCTCTAATTCTTCTTTCAGAGTATCCTCATTCCCTCTTGCCTCATTCCTTTCTTCCTTCCTATTTAGGACCTTCTCAAATTGTATTATCTGCCTCTTTGCCTCATTGTTTTCCTCTTTAACCTCCTCTAGCTCGGCCCTCATGTTCTCATTCTCCTGCAATATTTTCTTGGCATCTGCTATGTTTTTTCTTACCTTCTGTTTGCATGCTTTGCAGAGCCATATCAATCCTTTATCTTCTTCCAGCACCTTTGCCATACCTTTTCCTACATTTTCACAGCCCACGTGGAACCAGTAGTCAAATTCATCGCACTGTACTCCGTCTTTCCTGGTGACTCTTTTGGTGCAATGTTTACACATATCCTTCCTTTTGTTTTTCCTCTCTTCTTCCTCACAATGCCGGCATTTTTCTTCCTGATTTAGATTTCCCTGGAATCCGCACTCTTTACAGTTTCTCATCTTAGCACCTCTTCCCTTTGCGTCTTCCATACTGGCAAAAAAGGATAACAATTTTTTCAGCACAAGTTTGTAGCCATTCAATCCAGATCAGATCAGATGATTGTCGGAGGTAATGCCTTTTCAACGGCACCTCCTGAACTCTATTCCTTTTCATGCATTCTCTACGTTGTGCTTTGCTCCATTAATTTCTTTTTTCTTATTTCCCAGAGTTTATATAGGATACTTTTTTTCTGTTCAATGTTTATGTCGCTAAATAAAAAATTTCCAATTATTTCTTCTTTATTTTCAATGTAGGGTTTTTGTAACTCCACAGCATTGAGTCACTGTTCATTGTCCATTGTGCACTCGAGCATAAAATGTTCCAGATCTTATTCTGTACCGCATAATCTGCACTCTATATTTCCATTTTCATGTCTCTTTCTATTGAATAATGGCAGGCAGTTTGTTCTTGCTCTATAGAGGATTGTTGATGCTGGTCTGTTATCATATACTTGTTCTTCTCTGATATTCTCTTTCCATTCTTTATATATCTTCAGACTTGTTTTCCTAGATACTTCCTCCTTCCATTTATGTGTGTCCCAATTCATTGTTTTCTCCTTTAGTCTGCTTTTGTCATAATCATTAATTCTCTGTCAGCTATTCCTATTAATTCCTTATACTTATTTCTTTCCTTCATCCAGTTCATATTCTGTATATTCATCATTTCTAGTATAGTTTTTAGTAATTCATTTTTGCCCTGAAGAATACCTATCTATCTATCTATCTATTGCCAGACCCCTCAATCCCGTTTGGGGTGGCCACAAACAAATCGCCTCCAAGTCGCCCTGTCCCCCGCCATTTCACTGCCCTGCTGCCAACTCACACCCCCCTCTCTCATATACCTCTCCACCCCATCCCTCCAACTCATCCTCGGCCTCCCCCTCCCTCTTCCCCCCTCCACCTCACTCACATACACTCTCTTCGTCAGTCTTTCATCCTCCATCCTCTCCACATGGTCAAACCACCTCAGTGTGTTCCTCATAACGCTTCCTATCACATCCACATCCACACCACAACGCTCCTTTATATCCTCATTCGTCAGCCTGTCTCTTCATGTGACTCCACAGGCTCCTCTTAAATAACTCATTTCCACTGCTCTCACTCTTGACTTGTGTCCTTCCAACAACGTCCAAGCTTCACTTCCATACGTTAGAGTAGGTATCACAATACTGTCATGTACTAACTTTTTCACTTCCATGCTCACTTTCCTGTTTCTTATCACTGCTTTCAAAGAACCAGCAACCTTTCTTCCCTGCTGTACCTTTTGAAGCACTTCACCCTCCAAACCTCCATCCTTTCTCATCACACTACCCAAGTACTTAAACGTACTCACATTTTCCAATTCCTCACCATCCAACCTCACTGTACAGTCACTGACTTCACCTCTCTCAAAGACCATCATTTTACTCTTCCCTACATTCACCTTTAGATTCCGTTTCTTACACCATACTCATCCGCCTAGCCTTGCAGCTCCCCTTCCTCTTCACTCAACAACACAGTATCATCTGCAAACAACAGTACAGGGAGTTTCCAAACACTATCCTCTCTCACCAGGGCCACTCCAACATCCACTACCCTACCTTGTACCTCTTTTATTACCCCATCCATGTACAGATTGAACAACCATGGACACATGACACATCCCTGTTTCAACCCAACTTTCAAAGAGAAAAATTCACTTAGTTCACCATCCACACGCACTGCAGCCTTCGCACCATCGTACATACTCTTCACAGCATTCAACAACTTCCCATCTACTCCATATATTCTTAACACTTTCCACAATCCTTGTCTATCCACCCTGTCATATGCTTTCTCCAAATCCATGAAAGCTGCATACAACTTCTTTCCCTTCTCTAGAAACTTTTCCACTAAAGATCTAAGAATGAATGTCTGATCTACACAACCTCTTCCCTTCCTAAAGCCTCCCTGTTCTTCTCCAACTAATTTCTCTGTTCTTTCTCTAACTCTGTCAATAAGTATCCTACCATACACTTTTCTTATTATTCTAAGAAGACAAATGCCCCTATGATTACCACACACTTCTTTTTCCCCTTTTCCTTTGTACAAGGGAATAATTATACCTGACTTCCAATCCTCCGGGACTCTACCTTCCTCCCAGGCCAATCTGCACATCTTCCACATCCATTCTACTACTATCTCTCCTCCATGCTTCAACATTTCACCACACACTCCATCAATTCCTGGGGCTTTCCCCGATTTAACTTTCTTCATTGCTTCCACAACTTATATACTACTGATTTCTTCCTGTCTTCTCACCTCCCTCCTTCTCCCAGCCATTCCCCAGGCACTTAGGCTGGTAGTATTAAACAACCTCTTCCCCTTCCCGCGAAGCATCTTCACGAAGAGGCTCTTCCCAGTTTGGTACCTTTAAACCCAGGCCGAGCAGCCTCTTCCCAGAAGGAGACTACGGAAGGGTTGGTATGCTGCGGGGGTGCTCTCTGGGAGAGAAATCGTGAGATTGGTACGCCGGAGGAGCTCATGTTTGCTGTTATCTGTTTTATGTTTACTCTCTCGTGTGATATATTGCGAAAATAATATGCTAAATCTGATAAACAACGTCTCCGAATCAGTCCAATGGTAGGAAATAGTTTTAATACTTGATACTTTAATACTTGAGAAGGGGTACAATGGTGGTTAGGATTACGGCAACTAGAATTTAGCGGTTTTATTTGGTGGTTCAGTTAGGTTAGAAATAGGTTAGTTTAGATCAGGTCAGGTTATCTAACAGGCTTGTACACCATTCCACTTTTCATTACTGTCTTCAGAAAGGTAAGCACGTGGTATAATTTAAGGCAGTGATTAGGATTACTGCAGTTAGAATTTAGCGATGACTTCCGTAATCCTAACCACGGTTAGGATTACGGCAGCTAGAATTAAGTTGTTTGGTTTGGTGGTTCAGTTAAGTTAGAAATAGGTTAGGTTAGGCCAGGTCAGGTCAGTTTTAGTTAGGTTAGGTTCATACTGCTACAGTTCAGCTTCAACCGCTAGAATTTAGCGGTCATGTTTGGTTTTTCTACTATGTTAGAAATGTTAGGTTAAGTTATGGCTACCGTAAAAAGGAAGTGATCATGATTACGGTAGCTAGAATTTAGCGGCGATGGCAGTAATCTAACCACGGCCCTAAATATACCACGTGCTTGCCTTTCTGAAGACAGTAGTGAAAAGTGGATTGGTTTACAAGTCTGTTACATAAAGTGCTCTTGGAAATAACCTGTGACGTTGCCTGGATCACCACTGTATGAGACACAGGTAACTTAGGAATGATAGAAGTCAACGACTGGGCTATGCGCATGTAGCAGTCACTGAGCTGATCGTAAATGGGTAGCACCAGTCTCCTAAAAATCTATAAATAAAGATAGAATCACACACAAAGAAATGATAACAAACATTTTAAAAAATTGCAAATGCATTTTGCGAATGTAAAGGTACTAACTAGTTACATGAATATGATATCAGTATAAAAAAAGATACGAAGATATTTGGGAAGAGGCGGGTGATGCTCCTGCTTCATATTCCAGTACTTTCAACCCCGAGAGACCTCTTCGCGCGCTGTACGAGAAACCTCTACGCTTTAAAACTACGCCTGGCGCGACGAAGAGCTTGCTCGTGCGAAGAGGTAGTTTAATACTACCAGCCTTATACTCCCATTACTTTCATCCTCTACGTTCAACAAATCCTTAAAGTGTTCTCTCCATCTGCTCACTTTTTCTCCCTTCTCCACTAGTAATCTACCATTTTATCTTTCACTCCCCTGCTAACTTCACTTCCACCCTGTCTTACTCTTTTCACCTCTTTCCAGAACATTTTCTTACAGTCCCTCCACTTTACATTCAAAATCCTTCCAAATTCCTCATCCACTCTCTTCTTACTCTCTCTTACTATTCTTTTCCCCTCTCTCTTTCTTTCTACATATAACTCTCTCTTCCGGCTCTCAGCTTCTTCCACGCCCCTATTTCTCATCCATTCATTGTATGCTTTCTTCTTTTGTGCCACAGCCTGTCTCACCTCTTCAGTCCACCACGCTGTTCCTTGCACCCCCTCCGTCTTCTCTTCCTTCCACACACCACCTCACATGCTGCACATATTTCTTCTGTAAATATCCTACACACACCTTCCACGTCTCCCATCTGCTCCAATTCATATTTGCCCAATCGTTCCTCCACTTCTCTCTTATACTTTGCCTTTTTCTCATCCTCTTGTAACCTTTCCACTCTCCTTGCAACTACTCCTTCCTCTCGTCTTTCCCTTCTTCTATTCCTCCATCTTACTTGAATCCTAATTCTGGCCACCACCAAGTAGTGGTCAGAAAGTCCACTCCCCCAACCTCTATAAGCTCTTGCATCCATTACACATCTTCGCATCCTTTCATCCACACACACATAATCAATCAATGCCTTCCTTTCATTCAGTTCACCACCCACCCTTCTCATCACTCGCCATGTATACCTGTGGATCATTTTATGCCTGAAGAGGGTATTGGCTATCACCAACCCCCTCCCAGCACAAATGTCCACTAACGCACTCCCATTCTCATCTATCTTAGCGGGCACATCCCACTCACCAACTATTCCATCCACCTTCACATTCCCAACTTTACCATTCATATCACCGATCAAAAACACTTTCTCATTCCTTCCAAACTTTTTCATGCACACTTCTACATTTGTCCAGAACTCTTCTCTCACTCTTCTAGCACGATCTTGCACATTTGTATTCCAACTTTCAACTTTACCCACACAATCCTTGACCCAACTGATCCATACTGTCTTATTCTCTTCTTCCATCTTTTACTCACAACTATACATACTTCTTCCTTTGCCCTCTCATTCTCACATACTCCTGCACATATACCCCATCCATACTCCCATTCTCTCACACTTTCTCCTCTCCATTTTGTTTCAGTTATTTCACATTCATCCACTTTCGCACCCTCAAGCACCTGGACAATTTCTCTCTCTTTCACCTCATCATTCGCTCCTCTTACATTCCATGTACCCATTACCAAATAATCTATATATCTATCTATATACCTAGGCTGCTTCCCCCAAGGAAAGGGAGGTAGCCGAGACAGGACGACACACTCCCCATTTACTCATCCATTCAAACACATTCATTCGCATCTTAGCCCCAAGGGAAGAACGGACAGATCCTCACCGCACCACACCGCACAAGGGTCAGCTGCGCAATGCAATCGGTGACATCCGCAGCAGGGCCCGACAGCAGAGCTGGTTTACCCCTGCCACATCATAACAGACCCATCCCCTTATCCGCACCTGACCTGACTAGCTGATCAGACCAAATGCGGGAGAATATCCCCTCAGGGCTGCGTCATCACTTATTCATTCACAATTTCTCTCCATTTATTTCTGTCACGCACAGCCACTCTTCCTTGTTCAACAGACATCCCTCTCGCATCCAGTGCTCTCTTCACACTGTCCATCCATCCTATTCGTGGTCTTCCTCTCAGCCTTACACCTCTCACATCAGATCTAGTTATCTTTTTCACCAATCTCTCATTATCCATTCTCCCCATATGCCCAAACCATCGCAACACCCTCTGCTCAACTCTACCAGCCATCTCCCGAACAACTCCAGTTCTCCTTCGCACTTCATCATTTCGCACTCGATCCATACGCGTCATTCCACACATACTCCTCAGACACCTCATCTCCATTACATTCAAACTTTTCCTCTCTGCTACACCCACATTCCATGTTTAAGCCCCATATAATGCAGTCGGTAGCACAACACCTTCATACAACCTTCTCTTTACATCCATTCTAAGCGAACGACATCTAAACACTTTTTTCATTCCTCCCAGCACCTTTCCTACTTCATTTATTCTAAACTTCACTTCTGCATCTATTCTTCCATCCACAGCAACATGTGACCCTAGATATTTAAAACACTCTACCTCCTCAAGCAACTTGCCATTCAAAGCTATATTCATCCCCCTACCATCTACCAACCTCGTACACTTCATCAATTTACTCTTATTCTCATTTACTTTCAATTTCCTCCTTTCACACACCCTTCCAAACTCCTCTACCAACTGTCTCAATCTCTCCTCTGAATCAGCCACCAGTGCAGTATCATCTGCAAACAGCAGCTGCTTCAGATTCCACTCTCCACCATCAACATTCACCAGACTCAGACCTCCACCTAAAACTCTTGCATTCACCTCCCTTACAACACCATCCATGTAAATATTTAACAACCAAGGCGACATCACACATCCCTGTCGCAGCCCCACTCTCACAGGAAACCACCCACTCACAGCATTTCCCACTCTTACACACGCTCTACTATTTACATAAAAACTTTTCACCCCTTTTAGTAACCTACCATCAAGTCCATACAATCTTAAAACAGTCCACAAAGCCTCCCTATCAATTCTATCATACGCTTTCTCTAAATCCATGAATGCCCAAAACACATCCTTGCCTTTCGCTAAATACTTTTCACACACTTGTCTCACAGCAAACACCTGATCCACGCATCCCCTCCCTCTCCTAAAGCCACACTGCTCTTCACCAATCACTCCCTCTGTACCCTCTCTAACTCTCATAATTAACACTCTACCATAAACCTTACCTACAACACTCAACAGACTTATACCCCTAAAGCTAGTACATTCATACTTATCACCCTTGCTTTTATACAACGGGACCACACAAGCACTTGCCCAGTCAATTGGCACCATACCTTTCACAAAGCACACATTCAACAATCTTACTAACTAGTCAACAATGGTCACTCCACCACCTTTCAGGCATTCCACAGCACGCCCATCCATACCTGCAGCTTTCCCTGTTTTCATCTCCTTTACTGCCTTCTCCACTTTCTCCTTCGTGATCAAAGAATCATTCAACTCTCCCAACACATTTATTCCTTGCACCCTTCCATCTACCACAATCTCAGCCACCCTTTCCTCCTCTACATTTAACAGTCTTTCAAAATACTCTGCACATCTCTTCCTTACTGCATCCATCTCAATTAACATCCTTCCATCCTCTGCTTTTACTCGCTCTTCCTTCCCAGACTCTCCCTTTCGCACCCTTTTCACCTCCTTCCAAAACATTTTCTTATTCTATTGAAAATTCTCTGTAAGCCGCCTACCCCACCTCTCATCTGCTGCCACTTTAGCATCACGCACAGCCCTTCTCGCCCTATTCCTCTTTTCCTTATACCTTTCATATGACATCTCATCCTTCCTCTGCAGCCACACTTCATATGCACGTCTCTTCTCAGCCACAGCCATACTTACTTCCTCGCACCACCATTCACTTCCTTTTCTTACACCACCACCCACACGTCTCACACCACATACCTCTTCTGCATGCCCCACCACACCACTCTTAAACAACTGCCATTCCTCCTCCACACTGCCATTTTCCTGATCTTTCAGTGCGTTCCACTCATCTTTCAATTTCTCCTGATTCTCTATCTTTTTCTCTCTTTTATCCAACTCACTTTCAAAACCTCCCTGCCACACCTAACCCTCCTAGCTCTCACCCATCTCTTACCTACTCTTAACTTTCCCTCCACAGGCAGTGGTCAGACATACCTCCACCCTCCCCTCTCAGAACTCTGACATCCAACAATCTTCCTATTACATTCCTAGACACAACCACATAGTCCATCAAAGCTCTATCAACAACCCTTCCACCCTCCTGTCTCACCCATGTATATTTATAAATATCTTTCTTCTCAAACAGCGTATTTCCAATCCCCATCTCTCGCTCAACACACATCGCTATCATTCGTTCCCCATTTTCATTTCTTCCAGGCACACCATGCATACCAACTACACCTTCAACTGCTACATTTCCCACTCTAGCATTCAGATCTCCCATCATTACCACATTCACATTCGCTCCAAAACTCTGCAGACACTCATCAACATCATTCCAGAAAGACTCCCTCTCTTCTTCATCCCTTTCACTACCAGGCCCATATGCACTCGCAAACACCCACAACTCACGTTCAAATTTCGCTTCCACCCACATCAGTCTCGATGACACCTTCCATTCAATCACACACTGCTGTACTTCCGGACTCACTAACAAGACCACACCTTCTCTTGCCCTTCCTCTATCAACACCTGACAATCTTCCATTCACACTTCCAAACATAGACTCACCCTTCCCTTTCATCTTCGTTTCACTCAAAGCTAACACATCCAACATTCTTCTCACAAACATTCTTCCAATCTCCCCCCTTTTAGCCTCAATTGTACTACATCCACGCACATTCAAAGACCCAATCTTCAGGGTACGGGGATAACTCCATCCCCCATCCCTTTCTCTGGCCTGTCTCTTTTAAGGAACTAAAAAAAAAGAGGAGGGGGTCCCTAATCCCCTCACCCCGCCCCTTTTAGTCGCCTTTTACGACACGCAGGAAATACGGTGGCAGTATTCTTCCTAACACTACCTGGCCGCAGAGTAGTAGTACCACCCCATAGTGCGGCCAGGTTGTGTCCCCGCCGCCACAGGGGGGGGGGGACACAACCTGATATGATGACAGAAAAAGTTGACAGAGCAGAGAGCAAAAGGAAGAATGTAAAGTAACTGCACCATCAGTTTGGTCACCCAACTGCTAGGAGGTTAAAACTTCTTTTGAAAGATGCTGGTATTCAAGATGAGGAGTATTTAAAATTAGTAGACATTATTTCTGAGAAATGTGATATTTGTAAGAAATATGAAAGAATTCCATCTAAGCCAGTAGCAAGTCTACCCCTTGCTCGGGATTTTAGTGAATGTGTAGCAATGGATTTGAAGGAGTGGAAGAAAGGCCAGATTTATTTTTTGCACCTTATTGATGTTGCCACAAGGTTTAGTAAAGCAGGTATTCTGTACTGTAGAGATAAGAAGACCATTATTGATGAGATTATAATGTTGTGGATTGGGACTGGTTTAGGTTGTCCCCAGAAATTTTTGAGAGGCAATGGTGGGGAATTTGCAAATCAAGAGTTCAAAGATATGTGTGAGAACCTTAATATTAAAGTAGTAAATACTGCAAGTTACAGTCCTTTTAGAATTGGGCTGTGTGAAAGGAATCATGCTGTAGTTGATGATATGGTAAGGAAAATCATAGCAGATGAGCCTGATACTCTACACTGAGTGACAAGCCAAGTGGTTTCCTGTACACCAGGAAACCATTTACTACACTGGGTGGTAACCATATAACCAAATTTTGGCGCCTGGTGGTTTAGTGGGTAATTATTGTGCTCCAATTGGATTGGGCCAGTGAAGGTTTATATCCAAGGGGTGGTTGGAGTTTATTGCTCACGTAATGGCACCCAGGGATGAGTAAGGTTGGTCACTCTCATCTTAATTGTCAGGACCAACTGCCTAGCCCCGGGCTCCTACACTCCTCATGGGGCAACGTAGGATTGGATGATGGATGGATGGATGGAAATCATAGCAGATGAGCCTGATTGTGATTTAGCTACAGCCCTTTTCTGGGCTATCCATAATTGTTTACAAATGTGTGATGGTTTCAGTCCTTATCAGTTAGTATATGGTAGAAACCCAATGTTGTCATGTGTATTAGATGATGATCCACCAGCTCTAGAAGATACAACAATCAGTAGCACTTTTGGGAAACATTTAAATGCTTTGCACTCTGCCAGAAGAGCTTTTGTGATGTCTGAGACCTCTGAAAAAATAAAATGAGCTCTAAGACATCAGGTAAGATCATCAGGAAATATATTTTCTGATGATGAATATGTATACTATAAGAGAAATGAGGACAATGAGTGGAAGGGCCCTGGGGCTGTCATAGGCCAAAATAGCAAAGTAGTATCCATTATGCATGGCAACTCCTTGCTTAAGGCTCATGCTTCAAAAGTGATTGAAAGTGACTACATGATTCAGGATGACAACATAGTAAATGAAGATGTAGATGCAGATAAACTGAGTAACAAAGTAAATAATGCCAAACCTAATGGGAATGTAGGCATAGGTTAAATGAATGATGAAAGTAAGGCTGAATGTGATGAAAGAAATTTAGATCTAAAAAGTAGTACGGATGAACCCAATACCAATAGTGAAGGCATGAGAGGCATCTCCTTGGCATGAGAGGCATTCTGGGAGTGTGTGTGTTTTTTAATGCAAGAAAGAAGGAACCAAAGGCCAGGAGCCTACAATACCGTTTCTTCCAGGAAAAAAAACAAAAAACAAAAGAGAGCCAAAGTCAAGATCCGTTCGTTTCGAGATGCCTGGACACACTGTGTTTGAAAGACTGGAGATCATAAGAAGTAGGAAATACAGACAGAGGGAGACAGTTCCAGAGCTGACCTGTTGCATAAATGATGGACTAGGAGTAATGGTTAACTCTTGCATTAGAGCCTTGGACAGAAAAGGGATGAGAGTTTGTTGCTAGACGAGTTCTAGGCACCCGTCGTAGTGGTGGAGGGATGCAAGCAGACAGTTTAGAGGAGCAGTGACTACTGAAGTAGTGATAGAAAAGAGATAATGATCCAACAGTGAGGTGAAGAGACAGAGGTTGAAGGGAGCCAGTAAGAGGAGTAGAGTTAATGAGATGAAAAGCCTTTAACTCCACCATATTAAGAAGAGCTGTATGTGGGGAGCCTCCCCACACATGAGAGCTGCACTCCTCACAGGGGTGAACAAAACCAGTATATAAAGCCAACAGCTGTGCAGGGGTAAGGAAGGTACAGAGTTGGCTTACCACACCTAATCTCTTGGAAGCAGATTTTACAAGAGATTTAATATGATCTTTCCAAGATAAGTCCCAAGTAAATGAAACCCTAAGCATGTTCAAGGATGATGCAGGATTGAGCTAGATGTTATTAAACATTAGCGGGTACTCCTGTGGAAGATTGTGTTGGGTTGATAGGTGTAAAACCTGAGTCTTTGATGCATTAAAAACAAAATTATTTTTACCCCAGTCAGAGATATGAGCCAAGTCAGACATTACGTGTGTCATAGCCTCATCCCTTGTTTTATTAAGATACGGCTGAGATGGACGTTGCAAGAATTGACTGGAAAGTTGAAGGGTGGAATCAACAGTGTACAAGTGGATAGGGTTAGATGTACAGCTTAGAAGGTCATTGATGAATAAAAGGAAGAGAGTTGGTGATAACCCAGAGCCCTGAGGAACACCACTGTTGATAGATCTAGGAGAAGAACAATGGCCGTCTACAACAGCGGCTATAAAACGACCAGAAAGAAAGCTATAGATGAAGGTACAGATAGAAGGATAGAAACCGTAAGAGGGCAGTTTGGAAATCAAAGAATTATGTCAGACTCGATCGAAATCCTTTGAGATGTCCAGTGCAATGACAACGCTTTTGCCAAACTCCCAAAAGGTAGGTAAGAAGATCGCCCGTGGAGCGTCCCTGACAGAACCCATACTGAAGATCAGAAAGAAAGTTGTGATAGGAAAGATGCTTTAAAAATTTTCTGTTAAGAACTAACTCGAAAACTTCTGAGACACAGGATATTAAAGCAACTGGATGATAGCTAGAGGGTTGGGAATGGTCACCCATCTTTGGGACTGGCTGAATGAGAGGAAACTTCCAGCAAGAAGAAAAGGTACAAGTTGATAGACAAAAGCAAAAGAGTTTACCTACACAGGGTGTAAACACAAGCACAGATCATGAGGACAACAGGAGGGACTCCATCAGGCCCATGAGCCTTGTTAGTATTAAGGCCAGTAACGGCAGAAAATACATCAGCTGAAGAAATTTTAACGTCAGCCATGAGGAAGTCAGAGGGGGGAAGTGACGGAGGAACAGCACCGAAATCGTCTAAGGTGGAATTGGAGGAGAAAGTCTGAGTGAAGAGATCTGCTTTATCAGTAGAAGAAATAGCAACACAGCCATCAGAGTAGAACAGAGGAGCGAAAGATGATGAGGTAAAGTTGATTGCAAGGTCTTTGGCAAGGTACCAGAAGAAGTGGGAAGAATTCGAGTTGGAGAGTTGAGAGCATTTGGTACGGATGAAATTATTCTTAGCAGAGCGAAGAACAGACTTAGCACGATTCTGGGCAGAAACATAAACAAAATGTGATTCAGGGGTGGGTTGGCTCTGGTACCTTTTATGGGCCCTCTCCTTGTTGCAAACAGCATCAGAACAAGTGTGATTAAACCAAGGCTTTCTTGCATTAGTCAAAGGATATGAGAAGGGAATGTATGCTTCCATGCTCAACGCACACTCAGATGGCTCCTGGCCATGGAAGCAATAATCATTGCAGAGGGCCTCCCAATCCGCAACTCCAATGTGCCACAGTCAACGTTTCTTTGGTTAGTGCAGAATGATTGTAGTATCAATGACGAATTCACAGAATGTGCACATGAAGTAGAGAGAGCTCTTTGTGCAAAGGAAAGACCCACTGCGAAGTTTGCAAATCTATCTGACTAGCCATCAAATCTCCACGAACAATCTGAGCGTTTTCTGGAAGAATGCTGTGCAAAATCTGAGGTGTGTCAGAACCTGCAAGTGTTTCAACAGATAGCTGCTACCATCAAGCATTCGGTTGCATCAAACTGAGGGAGAAATTTCCCTCTACACATAGCTTCCTTGGAAACTTCTCTGCCAATCTTGTGAGAGATTGACTGCATCAATTACTTTCGCTATAGCATGTTCTACTTTGAATCCACAAAAGCTTTAGAAGCAATTCATCCGCATGTTTTTCAGCGGTTCATGCATAGTCAGTTTGTCGTGAAGGATCAAGTGGAAAGATAGTTTATTGCCGTTGCACCGAATGTGAAGCTAGAACAATCCAACCACAGGGCATCAAAAAGTGCTGATGGCATTGTTGGCCAAACTAAGTCTGAAGGTCATGATCAAGTGGCACCTCATTTTCCACAAAATTCTCATCATCTCAAAAAACTTCAGGGATATTATGAATGATGTGTTGACGAATCATAATGAATCGTAGAGGGTTCATCATGAACTTACTGGAGGCAAAGCTCGTCAGCTGAACGAAAACGTTTCAAAGCTCCTGGGCTTGTGTGAGAAAGGGTAACCCTTACAACATCAAGGCTCCTGCCATCAAACTGCACAATCTAATCACTAAGCAACTGGCATTGGATGACTTGGCCATCTGGCTGCTCCAAGTGCAGGTGAGTAGGGATCAACTGGTAGGAGAATTCCGGAGAAAGAGGTTTGTTGACAAGACCAAAAAACTCTCTACCACTATATCGAAGAGGAAATTACCTCAACTTGACAGCAAACCATCCACTCATGTGAGTGCAACTTCTGCTGTGACATTGAAAATGATAGCAGGGGCTCAGTGCAACATCAAAATTGTGAAACAGTGAGGCATGGAACTTGAATCTACCTATGGCCATGATATCCTGCCTGTTTCATCTCTATTTGAAGGCAATCTTCCTTCCAAGACTGACAAAAGTGCACTCACTGCAGACTTGGAGAAGAGCTTAACAGGCAGTGAGTTCCACTTTTCTGCCTTTAGATACATCCGTTATATTGGACCTCACGTCGAAAATGCATTCCTTTTCAAATTTGGCTTCATTTGGAACATTCGGAAGTGCAATCAATTGTGTGCTATCAGCAGGTCACTCAATTTGTTCCAGGTCCAGCCTCCACATCATGTTTGACAGAAACTCAGAGTCATCTGTTAAGGGTGGAGAAAGGCTATGTAGCACTGGAGGAGTTGAATCCGTTGACCTCACTGAGCTCACTGCAGGTGTCCCAGTACCCCAGCAAATGAACAAGTTACGGACCTCCTCGGTCAACAGAACTCTGCAACAGCGTCTCGTTCCCGATTTCGTTTCGACTCCTGAGATGATGAAGTTGAATGTTGTGCTTGGTGGATGCGTCACAGATGATGATGTTGTGTCAGCAGAGTTACTCCACTCTGGAAGGCCATCCACCCAACCGCCTTCTGAAACTACAGAACCTATTGACAAGCTAACATGTGATGTGGAAGAAGCTGCTGATCACATAGTGAAGCACTGGGCATGAGAGGTGGATTGGGGAAGTAGGCAGCTGCTACTAGTTTCCAGTGGCACAGACACAGTAGCACATCTACTGCATCATGTTTAATACTTTCAAAAGTGAGGCCCCCAAGAACTGTGGGTAGAATTCGGCACCTGTGAGCTACAGCATCATATCTCATAATACACTCTTGCAGATAACCTGAGTAGGACTATCTAAAGTCATCGGGAAAGCACATACAGTATACAGACTGTAGATGATGCAGTGAGTAAGATAGGTACCAAACAAGCCTCTCTGTCATGTGATCCAGAGCATTACTTGGCTGATTGTGCAGTCTGACACTCTCACTAATGATATCTTGATGAAAGCTGAGGAGTACCTCATTCGGGTGTGGGCTGGCGCAAAGAGCAAACCCGAATCGCGAACATTCAACCAATTGCCGGTGGAAGTCCAACTGCAAGCTCCGACCCCAAAATCGTTTGAAGCCCTGCCACAACTTCAAACGCAATTCGTGGCCACATTAGACCATTTTACTCTGTAAAGTTCTATGCCTTCTTGATGTTACCCACCCTGCCACAGACCCTACCAAATACAGATGGGTGAAAGACAATGACACACTACTATCTGAAAAATGCCTGAATCCATTACCCCAGAGAATACTTGTCGATTGTAAGTGTGGCTCGATGTGATGTTTGTACAAAAAGGAGGGTGTTAAATGTGTAATTTTTTGTCATAGGAGTCAGTTTGTCAAAATAAGTGAAAATGCCATCTTTCAGTCAGTTAAGCTATATGTTCGAGAAATGAGCTTCACATGGTATTGATATCTGCATGACTGGGAAGTGTTTGTTTCATTTTTTACGAACACTTCCCAGTCATACAAATATCAATACAATGTGAAGCTCATTTCACGAACATATAGCTTAACTGTGACTGAAAGATGGCATTTTCACTTATTTTGACACTCTTACTCCTGTCTTTGAGTAAATACTTTTCTATACTTATGTTTTCATTACTTATCTGTGGCCATCTTGAATTCTGGGTATCAACTATGGTGAATCAAATAAATAAAGGTACTATCGTGTCAGCAGTGCCAGAAAACCTCATATATCATCCAGTCACAATGTTTCTCAAAAGATGCACAACTTTTTTGTTTAGTGTCCAGATGGCAGCCATCTTGGATTTTGGTTATTACGCAAGGTCATATTGATTTCCTGTAGGCACCATCGTGTCTGCTGTGCCTGAAAACCCCACAATAGTCTTCCAGGTACTACATTTCTTTTAGAAATTTTAAGCGTTTATAGTCCTGAAAGACCCCAGTGGCAGCCATTTTCTCACTTATGATTCTAGCAATTTCACCTATACTGGCAGTACCCTTTACTTAAATCACCAGTGAAAGTCTCTTCCTAAGAAGATGTATACAGGTCTCTTAAGCAGTGACAGGAATATCAGTGGTTTATGTAGCCTAATTATACAGTACATGTATAGTAAATACCATCCAGTATAGAGTTGTACATACAATTACAATACTTATAATGTTATGTAGTACTATTACAGTACACTTATCATGCCAGGGAGCGAACTTCCGCCAGAAATAGCGACCACAGGTCGCTATATCTGGCGGAAGTTCGCTCTGGAAATGGTGGGTTTGTTATACTGGGGGTTTACTGTATATATATATTTTTTGATAAGGGCTAAGGTGTTGCCCCTCGCTAAAGGACTTTGGTTTGGAGTGTGCAACACTTTATAACCGGATGCCCTTCCTGATGTCTATGACCCTCGGGTGGTCTCAAACCTCCGATCATTCAGTCAGAGCAGAGCGCTCTAACCCACTAAGCCACGGTTGCTATGACAACTCTGATATTTTTTTTTTCATTGGTGACATCGCCACTACCTGTATGTGTAAACACACTGTTAGCTACTGTAAGAAGTGACAGCACTGCCTTCACTGCAGAAATAAATGTAAGAAAGACATTTTGGATTGCTTTAAAGGATACAGACTCTTCAAAAATATAAATTTTTTATTTCCAACCATATCCAAAAATGCTGCATAAACTCTTTTGGGCGTCTTCTGCTGGGGGAAAAGTCATTAAGAGTCAAGCAACATAGTCATTAACTGCCTGGCCTTTTTTCCCACGTAACGGAGTGGGTGGGAAAGAAAAGGACCTATGCACCCAGAAGGAAACACAGAGGTTGAAAAACCAAGCCTTCTATACTGAGATAAGTAGAGCGGTGGCAGAAGAGGAAGCTGTAGACAGGTGACAATGAGTAGTACAAAGCTCTCTTGAGAGTTACTAATTCCGTGTGAGGATGGACAAGGGGCTCACCAAGACATGAGGTAACATGGTGGTAGCATGAGGAGATAGAAGCTGTAGTTAAGAGGAAAAGAAGCCTTTTCCAAGAATGGTAGAGGGATGGTAACAAAGGAATACTTGGCTGCCAAGTGCAGCGCTAGAAAGGAGGTACTGTATACAAGGCAAACTCTGCATTTTGGAGACTTTTACTGGACAGCCTTCATAGTGCTGAAAGGAAGAATGTGGTATTTAAGGTGGCAAATTAGAAGCACTGAGAAAACAGGGACATCATAGGTGGACAGTGTGTGAAGAATGATGAAGAAACAGTGATGATGGACAGTGAGGTTATAAAAAAAGCATGGAGAGCATTATAACAAGTTGCTGAATGTGGAGTCTGACTGGAACATGGAAGGTCTGGAGTCTGCAGATCCAGTGTTTGGCCCTTGGTCTTTGACTGATGCTGTTACTATGATCAGGGCAATAGGCAGGATGCAGGTGGAAAGGCAGTGGGTGTCTGGGCTGACTGCTGAAATACTGAAAGCTTCGGGAGATACAGGAGTGGGATTAGATAATGATTTGATATGATTACCAGTATACAGTATATGTTATACAATATATGTGTGTGTCCTTCCAAATGACTGAACAAAGAGGTTTTGCATGGACCTCTTGAAGTGATGACACTAGTGCAGATATAATAGACTGAGGTCCTCTGGTGTGCTCACCAGGTCCAATGTACTGGTAGGCCTCAGATTCCTGGGTTACATTAGGTCTAGGTTCACCTGGGGTGACTGGTGTGGTTTCTCTGGGATGTTCTTTGCTCTGCTCTTCTGGCAGACCTAGTCCTAGTTTTTTTTTTTTTTTTTTACCGGTGTAGATCTCCTCGTAGTCTGCATGGTTGTTCTTGGTGCACGTTTTGCAAGTGTATCTCCTGTCTGATGTGGTGAACATGATCAGGAGATAATTATGTTCTGTACAATAATAATGAATCCATATTTGATAGTCATTGCACTTTATGTCAGTATCACAATGGAACTGGGAAACTCTACTGGGGTAGGGATCTCCCTCTAGGCCTATTTTTGTAAGAATGGACTCAATGGCTGTACATGTGGTGGTGTTAGCCTAGGCTCCGGTATTGTTTACATTTACCATGTGATTAGGTCATGTTGTTGTTGTTCGATTATATCCAAGGATTTCCACCAAATTTGCCAAGATATTAACTATCATACTAACTCTAGATCCCCTCCCAAATCTCTCAAGACAAGATGACAAAATGCTCGGCTGGCATACAAGCAGAGCCGAATTACTCATGGAAGCACTCCCTTCAGGCTCTTCTTGCCCTGAAACAATATAGCCTACTCACATCAGTGATAGGTACTGCAACTATCTTGTGTACTCCAAAATAGACTTTGAAAGATCCTTGACTGGGAAAATGAAATAGTCTTTCATGCAAATACATCAGTGCAGAAGAAGCATAAAAATTGGTGTACTATCTGTACCATAGGTCCCTTTAAGCTGGATAATGGTGATTTAACTTCTGACTGTGGTAAAATGGCAGTGCTATTTGCAGACAACTGTCTGGTTTATATAGCACATAAATTAGGTACCCCATTCCCGCACCAATTATCTGATATTATCACTAATGTAACTGTTTCGACGATGTGAGGAAGAGGCCGGCCACCCTGGACTCCAATGCCAGAATCGGTCCTGATGGACTACATCTTTGTCTTCTCAAGTCATGCTGGTGGCCAATCTTGGCCATCCCCCTCCACATAATATTTCAGCAATCCTTAGCACAGGGCAGACTACTTAGATTGGAAAAGAACTGAAATTATTCCAATATCAAGAAAGAATCCTGTTATGTTCCCCTAAACTACAGGCCAGTCTGTCTTACCTCAGTTTGTTGCAAAACCCTGGAAAGAATTACTGCTAATGTCTTATATGAATTCTTTGATTCAAACAGAATTACAGTATGTCAAATGGCCAATATGGATTTCATTAGGGCAGAACAGTCGATGACCAACTCCTACCAGTGTACAATAATGCAACTCTGTGACTAGACTCCGAATATGTCATTGATGTAGTTCTGTTTTGTTTCAGCAAGCCCTTTGATGTTGTTAGCCACACTGTCCTCACTGACAAACTGAGACTGCTTGGGGTTGGGAGTTCCTTGCTTAACTGGATTTCGGACTTCCTGATTGGCCAAACCATGAAAGTTTCAATGTCTGGCACATGCAGTTCCTCTAGAGAGGTGCGAAGTGGTGTCCCACAAAGCTCTGTCCTATGCCTGCTGCATTTTGTCGTTTACGTCAATCACCTACCATCATACACTGGATCAAAGTGTAAATTTTTTGCCGATGATCTTACGATATACCTCAAGATACACCATGATTCTACCTCCTCCTTAGCTCTGGATGTAATCTCAAGTCAAAAAGCTGTAGACTTAGTAGGCTATACAGGGTTACTGAATCATGGGGTCTGAGCTTCAGTCCCAGCAAGTGTATAGTACTGCGATGCCAGTGAGGCACTGTTGACTGGACTGCTGGTGGGCAGGTATACCAGCAGCTCTGGGCTGCTCATCAATATTCTTGACGTTTGAACCTCTGTTGAAACTTAGGGTAGTCAATCATGTGTGTAAATTTTGATCCTTATGTTCACTAGTGACTAGTAACAACTTTAATGAGTGTGCTTTAACACCACCTTTGTCACCTTCCACCGCCATGCCCCTTTGGTAAAGAATTACCATGATGACTTTTACGCCAAGTTAAAGTGAACAGAGTGCAGGCTGTACTGTCCATGTTGTGAATAGTTGCAGTCGTGCAGTGAGGGGAAGCTGTCTCAGGCAGGCACTGGTTTTGATGATGGCCTAGAGCAACAGCCACAAAATAGTGACTTAAAATTACACCAAAACCGTTTAATGCCTGTTTTTTTCCGGCTTAAAACTAAATCTCTGATTTATTACATCATGTAATCCTATGAGAATGTAATTTTGGTTCATAACATCAAAGTCTGTATTGAAGAACTTGTCATCAATTGAAACAGGTACATTTCTGGCACGATGCTCACATACAAAACTATCGAACAAGCAAGGATAATGAAATGCTACGGGGGGAATTGGTTCCAACTGTAGGCCCAATTTTCTGGCAACATTAATGTTCATTTTACTAGCATCTGTACCGGTATCGACGATTACATCAGGAACACACTTACCGTCAATTTTAACTGGTGGTTTATAGTATGCCAGCCCTAATTTTTTTTTTTTTCCGTGGGACTCTGAGAGTCAACATTGGGTGTAACTCAAAAGTATTTAGTATACACCGACCGCCTGTTAAAAAACTCATACCTATAAGGGCTATGGGGCTTCGTCCTTTCCAAGACACTTTTAAGTCCGTAACAATACTAACAGGACCACTTACCGACTGAAACACCATATTAACCTTTTTGTAAAGATTATCACCCCCGTATATCTTCTCAATTGGACGTAACTTGGGCCGTAGAACGTCAAGTAAACCGAATTTCTTTAAAACCTTACCACTGACAAAGTTATTTGGAGCGCCTGTGTCGATTACAAACCGAACTGGTATCCTATCTAACTTCACATTCACTGCTAAGTAAATGCCTGGGGTATCCGGACGCCAGTGATTCATTTGTAAAGGTATATTGAAAACTTTCATTTTTAGTGAAATGCAATATAAGTGTATAACAAATTATGGAAGAACAGAATATACGAATATTCTTCCTAAGTTATACCAGTACTTACAAAGGAATACCAACCCCGTTGAGTATATAGGAAAACTAACCACCGTGTTAACCCTGCGGGAGTTGCGGTAAGGAAATTATAGAGCAGCAACAGTGAATATGCCTGGGTTATAAAAAACGGTAACTGTCAAATCCCATTTTACCCCGCTTCCGGGCGTAGAGGCCCGAAGCTAGGCTAAGTTGGACCAGCATATTTAAACACACACACACACACACACACACACACACACACACACACACACACACACACACACACACACACACTCAAGCGATTCTTAAGCAATTTATTCTTTTCAGCGGTGTACCCCTTTTCTTTCCCAAACAGAATCCTCTCTCTCTCTCTCTCTCTCTCTCTCTCCACTATTGATTGCCAATTAGCATTTGACGAGGTCTTTTTTTCTCTTATGATACAGTAAGTGATTTTATTTGTCAGTTGAGATTTTTCTATTTGGAAAGCTTAGGTAAAGCTTAGGTAAAGCCGTCATTCATCTGTTTCTCGTTTCTTATATACAGAATGTGCTATTTTTACATGAAAACCGAAACCAATTTTTAACTGAACGTTATGATACAGAGATGGAAAAATGCAGAAACAATATATGAAAGGAAAAACAGAAAGAAGAGAGCGATTGGGATGGAAAGTTTTTCAAAATTCTATAGTATTTGGTATATTCCACATTGTACTAAAAATACTTTTGTAGAGTGTGGAAAGGATGAACATTGGGTCATCGGGCTGAAAGTTTTAAGGACTTACAAATAAAATAAGCAGCACTCACAATCTCTTGAAGAAGATGGCATTCATTGG
Organism: Coenobita brevimanus; assembly: GCF_032717465.1. Taxonomy (NCBI): domain Eukaryota; kingdom Metazoa; phylum Arthropoda; class Malacostraca; order Decapoda; family Coenobitidae; genus Coenobita; species Coenobita brevimanus. The sequence goes on from NC_137006.1 coordinate 32,941,151, forward strand.
TTGATTCTTGGCATCATCATCATCATCCAAACCTCCTTTCCCGTTTTTTGGGTGGGGTGAGCGATTAAAACAGATGACACAATCTGTCTATCTGTCTATAGCCTCAAGTCAGCAACCCCCTCCCTCGTATACCTCTCCATTCTATCCCTCCGTCTCAGCCTCAGTCTCCCCATCCCTCTCCCTCCACTCCCCCTCACACATATACAATCTCTTCGTCAGTCTTTCGCTCTCTATCCTCTCCACGTGGCCAAACCTCTCAATGTATTTTCTCTAACGCTTTCTATCACATCCACATCCACACCACAACACTTCTAAACTTCTTCATTTGTCAGTCTGTCTCTCCATGTAACTCTACATGCTCCTCTCAGATAACTCATTTCCACTGCTCTCACTCTTGACTTGTGTCCTTCCAACAAGGTCTAAGCTTCGCTTCCATACGTCCGAGTTGTTATCACAGTACTGTCATGCAGAAACTAATTTACTTTCATATTTATATCCCTATTCCTTATCACTACTTTGAAAGAACCAGCAACCTTTCTTCCCTATTGTACCCTTTCAGGCACTTCATCCTCTAAACTTCCATCCTTACTCATCTCACTTCCCAAGAACTTAAATGAACTCACATTTGTCATTGTCTTACCATCCAACCTCATTGCGCATTTAGTGACAATTTCTCTCGACGACCACAACTTACTTTTTCTTACATTCACCTTATGATTCCGTTTCTTATACATGTTCCCAAACTCATTCAACAAGCCTTGCAGTTCCCCTTTGTCGTCACTTACCAATACAACTTCATCTGAAAACAACACAACAGAAAGTTTCCAAAAGCTGCCTTCTCTCATTAGGGCTGCTTCGGCATCCAGTGTCATACCTTGCATCACTTTTGAAGAGAGAAACCTGTACTTTTCACAGGAAAAATCAACCAACATATTACCATCATGCCGCAAATCGAGCCCGGGACTCTCATGTGAGTACCAGGCAGCAAACCACTACGCCACATCCTGGTCGTGGCGTAGTGGTTTGCTGGCTGGCTCTCACCTGAGAGTCCCGGGTTTGATTTCCGGCCTAATGGGAATGATTTTTCCTGTGTAAAGAATAGGTTTCTCTCTTCATTCTGACTCGCCGTAAGGGCTTGGGATAGATTAGAAGCATCTACTTGCCCGAGCGCCAGGGGGTTATCTCATCCCCTTCAGGCCCACAATGGGAACGGAGGGACACTGGTTACAAGTCTGCGACAATGTGATATAATTTTTGCCTGGTCGTGGCGTGGTGGTTTGCTGCGTGGCTCTCACTTGACATTGCCGGGTTTGATTCCCGGCATAATGGTAATATGTTGGATTGTCTCTCTTTTATAAATCCATCCATATACAAGTAGAACAACCATGGAGACATGACATCTCTGTTTCAATCCAACATTCATATAGAAAAAAAAAAATAAAACTCAATTCACTATCCACATGTACTGCTGCCTTAGCGCCCTCATACATATTCTTCACAGCATTCAACAGCCTCCCATTTACTGCATATACTCGTATTCTTAACATTTTCCACATCCCGTGTCTATCCTCTCAGGTATATGTTTTCTCCAAATCCATGAAGGCGGCATAAAACTTCTTTCTTTTCCCTAGAAATTTTTCCAATAACGACCTAAGGATGAATATCTGATCTGCTCAATCTCTTCCATTCCTAATACCTCCTTGTTGTTCTCCAACTAATCCTTCTGTTATTTCCCTAACTCTGTCAATAGGTATCCTACCATATTCATTTGCTATTACACTAAATAGACAAATTTTCTTGTAATTATCACACACACCTTTTTCCCCTTTTCTCTATAAGAGAATGATTTTACCTGACTTCCAACCCTGCACGACTATACTTTCCTCCCAGGCCAATCTGCACATCATCCATATCCATTCTATTAATATCTCTCCCCTGTGCTTGCGCATTTCACCACACACTCCATCAATTCCTGGGGCTTTCTCCATTTTGGCTTTCAACATTGCTTCACTACTTCCATCCTACTGATCTCTTCCTCCCTTCTCATCTCCCCCCATTTCCCAGCCGCTTATACTAGCATTACTTTCCTTCTCTATGCTAATTCCTTAAAATGTCTTCTCCATCTGCTCACTTTTTCTCCCATCTGCACTAGCCAGCTATCCTTTTTATCGTTCACTCCCCTACTACCTTTTCCATCATCTTATCTAACTCCCTTTACCTCCTCCCAGAACATTTTCTTACATTCCCTCCACTTTGCACTCAAATTCTTTCCAAATTCCTCATCCACTTTCTTCTTACTCTCTGTTACTGCTGTAATCTTTTCACCTCTCGTTTTCTAGATATAAAACTCCCAATTCCAACTCTCAACTTCTCCATGCCTCTGCTTCCCAACCACTCACTATATGCTTTCTTCTTTTGCTCCACAGCTTGTCTCACCTCTTCATTCCACCATGCTGTTCCTTGCACTGCCTTTCGTCATTCTTCACCTCACACAACACCTCACATGTTGCACATATTTCTTTTGTGAATATGTTTCACACACCTTCCACCTCCAACAAAAACTAATACTAAATTACTTCTGCCCATTTCAGTGGACCACATTCGCTGTCATTAACCTTTCCAGACTTCGTTTGGAATCCTTGCTCCATGTGATATGTCAGTCTTATGACTTTCAAGTTAAAAAGGAGTGACAAAGCTTAGTCATACATTCATCTGCGCAAAATTCATTCAACCAGCTCGATCCCCTGTCAGTTCCCCAACCTCATTAGGTTTCATACCTCTTTCTCCCACACTCATTTACCTTATCTATCTGCCTTCTTCTTGGCTTACCACGTTTCCTACCAATTTCAAACTCTTTCCGACATACCCTCTTCATCACAGTATTTACACTCATTCTCTCCAGGTGCCCATACCATCTAAGCACACTCCCTTCAACTATGGTGTCCACAGACTCCCTAACTCCTTATTTTTCACGAATCACAATATTCGTTATTCTCTTCACTCTCTGCACTCACATTCCTCACGAATCCCATCTCCACTGGTCCTTCGCCTGACTGCATTTTCATGCCAAACCATGGTCTCACACCTGTATTTTAGAGGAAGCACACAACCTCCTTCATGCCAGCCTCTTGCAGCCGTCACACTCAGACCTGGGTTTCTGCTCAAGGCCATCATATCACCAGCAACTTTGCTTTCCTGTGTCACTCTGTTGCACACAGACTTCACTTCTCTATCACTGTACCCAGGTAACTAAATTCTTACCAATTCAAAAAAAATGGGAGAAATGGAGTTCCCCGAGCTAAGCCCTGTATTGGACTATATAGCCCCGCTAGGGTTACAGGAGGGAGCTACCCCTCCCAGCACGGCAGCCCGGGCGAGGCTCGAACTTGCAATCCCCCCGATCACAAGTCCAGCGCGCTACCACTGTGCTACCGCGCCCCCCTTACCAATTCAACTGTTTCTCCATTCACTGTAACATTACACTGGGAATCATCGTACGTCTCAACAACCATCACTTTACTGTTATTTACATTCACTATCAAAACACGACGCTCACACACATACAAAACTCTGCACCACCCTGTCAAGCTCTTGTCCTCTATTCTCAATGACCACTCCCATCATTTGCATACATCGTACTTGGGATACTCCATCCATAACCATTCATTGCTACTTCATCCCTCTCTCCACTACCCATGTTTTTGCTTTTTCACAAACTCTCTCTCTCTCTCTCTCTCTCTCTCTCTCTCTCTCTCTCTCTCTCACACACACACACACACACACACACACACACACACACACACACACACACACATTCTAATTTAAGTTCGTTATGGAACAACTGAGACTGGTTCATTATCAAGCAACCAGACGGGTTCACTTAATCACTCCGACGATGTCGGAACCATTCCATATCTCTCGATGGTGCTCAGTATTCTTACCATTTCTCATAGTTTTTCCAATGTTCATTTGCTTTCTCGAATCACTCTCTGCATATAATTTCAGTATTTTTACCCTATGTTTCTTTATATCATAAACAGTTAACGAACCCGTATCATATGTGTCGCATAACTTCAGGATTGGAACATCACGGTCCAGTTATCATCAGTTCAACCTTCTCGTGTTTTATTGTTTTTGTTTTTAATAAAAGCATGTAAGAGGCATCCACACTGAAAGTGTGGAGCGTGTTCGAGAGAGCGAGCGAGCAAGTCCAGCAGTGTTGAATATTGTCATGTGGTTCATCATCTTCCTCTGTTTTCCTGACCTGAAAATACAAAGACGAACTGATTAAATTACACCAAAAATATTCCCTCACATTTCCTAAAACCAATACTCGTCTTATATTAATTTTAGGTATAGGGCTTGGGGCCTAGCAGGTTAATAATGACTTTGCTTTTTGCTCACTTACAAAAATTGCTTTCACGAAATCTCTCAGTGCTCTCAGATTTCAATCAGAAATCAGAAATTCAGTTTCTTTCGTCGATCATGGTACTGTATTAGTTTGACTCGGATTCAGTCAAAAATTTCCAAAAAAAAAAAAAAATTGCCAAGCAGACAGTATTATTTGTCTGGAAAAGGCAAAATTTGGTTGCTCCCAGCAATCGTCGGAAAATACTGCTGCGCTACTCATGCCACCTTAGACCGTTACTTCTTGCGCAGCCTGCTGTTACGCTAATCTGCCTTATAAAAAATCGTTTTAGTCTGGAGGAATTTCACTGAACCTCGTTTCGAGACGTATACAAAGTTTTATTGGCTTTTTTGATACACTGGACCCTACTAATGGGAATAAAAAACTGCACCCAGTTGGCACACGAGTATTTTGTTATATGGGCCGAAATCCAAAATTGCTGCCCGAAAAAATGTAAAATTGCAATATTTGATTATTATTGTCACTAGTTTTACTAATATTACATTATTGAATGCAGAATTATTTCAAGAAATTCTAAACTTAACAAAGTATATTATATACATGTATGTGTAAATTGTGAGAAGAAAAATTACTCAGTTAAATAATTACTTAAAAAAGGCACCAGATGTGATTACCGTACCCTGTTAGACTATCACCAGGTATCACCACAATATATCATTTTCTTAACAAACTATACAGGGAAAGGATGGAGAATTAGGTCTTTCTGTCAATAAACATTTTTAAATATTTAACATGTCTATTCCAACACATATTTAAACCATAATCTTTTTCACAACTAAAATGTTCATATCCCTTATATCAGAATGTTAGACCAATTACGCTCTTCAGAACTGATCAAAATGCTTTACATCAAAAATATATGTTGCTTGTAAATATAAAAACACTGATAAACTAAACATATTTACAATTAATATATTAAGTGTCTGTCATTTCCATGTCCATGCTTTCCTCCATACTTTCTTGTTCAACTGAGACTCTTGATTTACTTTGAGGATTGTGGCAGTCACTTCCTTGGCAAGCACAAAACAATGCTTAAGAAAGTTGTGCTGCAGCACAACTGCAACGGGCAGTTGAACATGGGGTGCGGGATTGACACCCATACTTGATTAGTTTTAGGATATCAAATGTTGCAGGAGAAACATCAGGTGGCAAGCTAATTGGAACCAACATGTTTGAATTAGGATCTTGGTCCACCCATAATGAAGAGGGTTCATTTCTGGTGCCTGTGGATCAAGGGAGCTTCTCCGAATTGCTGCCTGTAAATGGGCTCTGCAAACATGTTCTTCAAATGCTTCTGTTGTTAGTGGCAAAGCTTTTAGCTCTGGTGCTGTGGTGAGCCGAAGATTGCCCATCTGTGATTGCCACACAGTATATCTTAAATATGTCATGTTTTCATTTGGAAAGCCATAACATGCTGCAATGAATTTTGTGGCTTCAGCAGTAACATCAGTCAGTTCTTCTTGTTGCCACCCTAATCTAGTGTTTTCCCACTCTTTATTGCCTTTAACATTGCTCCTTTACCAATACCCCATAAATATGAAACACTGTCACATCCTGTAAGAACATGGGCAGGTAACAGACTGTTGAGAACATCTTGATTTTGCTCAAAGCTCTACTGGTATTGGTTCCTTACCTGTAATCACAAGGTGTTCGTCATTGTGTGACAGTAGATCAGTGTGCTCACACAGAGACTCACGAATGAGATTAACACCTGGGATTTATTGTGTGTAACCTTCTGTGGTGGCAGAGATGTTGTCAATGACAGTCTGTGGCATCTGCTTGCTTCCTTCCCATCTGTAGCTGCACGTGTTGCCTCTTCTATGCTTCCACTGTGATATCTGTCAAAGACCAGATGTGTGTTTGCTGCTAAAAGACAATGACATATGTACTGCATAAACTTTAGTATATAATCTTGTATGACACCTTTGCTTGGCCATTTGACAACCCAGAGAATTGCACACCCATCAAGTATAATGGCATCAGCTGGGACCGTTCTGCAATCAGATACTTCCACTTGGATTTTGGCTTTCAGGGTGGCTTTAGAAGGTGACAGTCTTTTCCTGGAATATTGAGGGTGGAAATGCAACCAGCTCATAAGAGAGAACATCTCTCATGTTGATGTTCCTAGAGGTTTGAAGACAAAGCAGTCTTGAATAGATCAATGTAGTATCATACACAGATATATTGTCCACTTTAATTTTTTTTTTTCTTGAAGTTGACATGAGCACAACTGGTCTTGTGAGTGACTTGTGAAAACTCTGTGGCCATCCTTCCTCAAATGCTTTCATCATAGCTGCTCCCAATTCAATAGCCTTGTTGACATTAACATGCACTGCACATATCCCACCTGTAACCACATTAATAAGTCCAGGTGGATGGCACTCTCCTTTCAGTGGATCTATGCAGCTTCGAAGCTTCTCCCAAATTTTTGCTCTGTCTGCTTCATCACTTTGTATCCTTGAAGGCCCTTCTTCTTTATGGGTCATGACTGTAGATTGTGCGTTTCCATCAAGCATGGATACAACATCTTTTTCCAGCTGAGTGCAGATATATAGTCCAAGAGCCCACCTTTTCAGTGCTGCTGGTTGATGGGTTATTCCAATAATTCCTCCTGGACTATGGCCATAACGCATGGAAGTTGTCTCAATGTACTGGTCAGATCAGATGCCATTCCAGATGCCTGGTTGATGTCGCAATACATGACCTCCGTCCATGAAGTTTGAAGCACTTCATCAGGCAGTTTGCTTATAGAATGAAATAAATATAATTGGCATGACCACTAGCAAAGAAATAAGGAAGCATCTCTTTGATGACAAGCAAATGGAGTGGCCAATCACCTTCTCGTTCAGCACGAACAAATTGCATCATCAGAAATACTGACTTCACAAGAACATTGATCCATTGTTTTGCTGTTCACTCAAATGATATCTTTGCTGTTTTATTGACTTGGATGATAGCAATTATGAACATCCAAAATTTCTTCTACCTACACCTTAAAATGATCATAAAAACTTAAAAATCGTTAAAATAAAATATTACAATATGTAGTTTACAGGTGATCATTTTGTTTAGTGCAAATATTATTATTATTTTTATGAAGAAAATTAAAAACTGAAAAAGATAGCTAAACATGTTTTATTAGCATAAGCATTCATGCAGGCGGCCATATTGAATTTCGGCCTCCATTTTGAAACGCTCAAGTGCGCCAGCTGTGTGTACTTTTTTATTTTGATGGTTACAACCCAAAGTATCAGAAAATGCAATAAAACTTTATATATGTCTCAGAACGAGGTTCACCCGAAAATGACCATTCTGCCACCAGACTATTTCCCCGATTTACGGAAAATCTATCTATCTATCTGTTGCCAGACGCCTTAATCCCTTATAAGGAGTGGCCACAAACAAATCGCCTCCACGTCACCCTGTTCCCAGCCATTTCACTGTCCTGCTCCCAATTCACACACCCCTCTCTCATATACCTCTCCACTCCATCCCTCCATCTCATCCTCAACCTTCCCCTCCCTCTCTCCCCCTCCACCTCACTCACATACACTCTCCTCGTCAGTCTCTCACTCTCCATCCTCTCCACATGTCCAAACCACATCAGAGTGTTTCTCCTAATCTTTCCCAACACATCCACATCCACACCACAACGCTCCCTCACATCCTCATTTGTCCATATGTCTCTCCATGTGACTCCACAGGCTCCTCTCAAGTAACTCATTTCCACTGCTCTCCTTTCAGTGTCCCTCCAACAACGTCCAAGCTTCACTTCCTTACGTCAGAGTTGGTATCACAATACTGTCATGTAATAACTTTTTCACCTCCATGCCCACTTCCCTGTTTCTTATCACTGCCTTCAGGGAACCAGCAACCTTTCTTCCTTGTTGTACCCTTTCAAGCACTTCATCCTCCAAACTTCCATCCTTATTCATCACACTCCCACTTAAACATACTCATATTTTCCATTTCTTTATCATCCAACCTCACTGTACATTCACTGACTTCACCTCTCTCGAAGACCATAACGTTACTCTTCCCTACATTCACCCTTAAATTCCGTTTCTTACACACTCTCCCAAACGCAGCCACCAAATCTTGCAGCTCCCTTTCGTTTTCACTTAACACAGTATCATCTGCAAACAACAGTACAGGGAGTTTCCAAACACTGCCCTCTCTCATTAAGCCACTCCAACATCGGCTGCCCTACCTTGGATCTCTTTTATAAACCCATTCATATACAGATTGAACAACCATGGACACATGACACATCCCTGTTTCAACCCAACCTTCAAATAGAAAAACTCACTCAGTTCACTATCCACACGCACTGCAGCCTTAGCACCCTCATACATACTCTTCACAACATTCAACAACTTCCCATCTACTCCATATGTTCTTAATACTTTCCACAATCCTTTTCTGTCCACCCCGTCATATGCTTTCTCCAAATCCTTGAATACCACATACAACTTGTTTCCCTTTTCTAGACACTTTTCCACTAAAGATCTAAGAATGAATATCTGACCTACACAACCTCTTCCCTTCCTAAAGCCTCCCTGTTCTTCTCCAACTAATTCCTCTGTTATTTCCCTAACTCTGTCAATAAGTATCCTACAGTATACTTTTCCTATTACACTAAGAAGACAAATGCCCCTATGATTACCACGCACTTCTTCCCATTTCTCTTTGTACAAGGGAATAATTATACATGACTTCATATCCTCCGGGACTCTACCTTCCTCCCAGGCCAATCTGCACATCTTCCATATCCATTCTACTACTATCTCTCCCCTATGCTTCAGCATTTCACCACACACTTCATCAATTCCTGGGGCTTTCCGCATTTTAAATTTCTTCATTGCGTCCACAACTTCCATCCTACTGATTTCTTCCTGTCTACTTACCTCCCTCCTTCTCCCAGCCATTCCCCAGCCACTTATACTCGCATTACTTACATTCTCTATGTTCAACAATTCCTTAAAGTGTTCTCTCCATCTGGTCACTTTTTCTCCCTTCTCCACTAGTGATCTACCATTTTTATCTTTCACTCCCCTGCTAACTTCATTGCTACCCTGTCTGACTCTCTTCACATTTTTCCAGAACATATTCTTACATTCCCTCCACTTGACACTCATATTCCTTCCAAACTCCTCATCCACTCTGTTCTTACTCTCTCTTACTAATCTTTTCACCTCTTCCTTTCTACATAGAACTCTCTCTTCCATCTCTCAACTTCTTCCACCCCCCTATTTCTCACCCATACATTATATACTTTCTTCTTTTGTGCCCCAGCCTGTCTCACCTCTTCATTCCACCATGCTTTTCCTTGCACCCCCTTTCGTCTTCTCTTCACCCCACGCACCACCTCACATGCTGCACGTATTTCTTCTGTGAGTATCTTGTACACACCTTCTACGTCCCCCATCTGCTCCAGTTCATATTTACCCAATCGTTCCTCCACTTCTCTCTTATATTCTGCCTTTTTCTCATCCTCTTGTAACCTTTCCACTCTCCTTACATCTACTCCTTTCTCCCGTTCTTCTCTTATTTCTCCATTTTACTTGGACCTTGATTCTGGTGGTGGTCAGAAAGTCCACTCCCCCAACCTCTATATGCTCTTGCATCCATTACACATCTTCGCATCCTTTCATCCACACACACATAATCAGTCATTGCCTTCCTTTCATTCCGTTCACCATCCACCCTTCTCATCACTTGCCAAGTATACCTGTGGATCATTTTGTGCCTGAAAAGGTTATTGGCTATCACCAACCCCCTCCTGGCATACATTTCCACTAAAGCGCTGCCATTCTCATCTATTTCAGCAGGCACCCCCCCCACTCAGCATCTACTCCATTCACCTTCATATTCCTTCACATTTCCGGAAAAACTATTGGGAATTACGGATTGTCTATGAAATTAAAATAATTGAGGATTTTTATGCCATTTCCAAATTTGTGTCTATCTTGTAACTTCAAAATTGGTTGAGATATCCAAAAAAGTTCGCTACTGTACTACAGAGTTTTCCTCCCGACCCCTTCCCCCCATTTCTTGCTGATGCGATAATTCTTTCGTTCAGGTACATATGTTGAGAGTCCATTCTTGTGAAGACGACACTTATCATCAAATTTCTCGTTCTTTTTAGTTAAGCTCACCCTTGAATACTGTATCACCACTTCAGGTTATTCTAAATCACCATCACAGTAAACTCAAAAGATTATTTTTATCATTGATATGAGATATTTTATGAGTGTGTAGTGCATAAAGCTTTCTTATGTTTCGGGGTTGTTTGCGTGTGAGAGGTAGATGCTACGAGACACGCCGTTACCATAGTAACCGATACTTAATTACCCAGTTCCATATCTTATATATTATTCGATCGACTGTCTCGTCACAATAATGTATTAACAGCTATGTGAGGGCAATTTAAGACAGTAAGACATTTTAATTATTTGATTTACTTTACGTACACTGCAATTCTTTGTGATGTTCCTTGTATTTTGTATAATTCTTATTTTATTTCACTTACAGCTAACCCTCAATATGGGTTCTTAGAAACATGCAAGTGTCAGTGGTGGTATGTAAAATGCCCGCCGCCGGACCCCCCACCTTGCCACCCCCCACCCCCCACCCCACCACCGGGACGCTACCACACCACCACCGCAGGAGGACACAACGGTGGGGCTAGTGACCCAGGTCAAGAGGGTCACCGGGACACTACTGTCTTGAGCCCCTGTTCCCCGCAACTGCCCCAACACCAGGTGACCGGAGAAAGTCAACTACCTTGCGGGCGGGACAACCATCGTCAGAATTGGGGTGGGACTGAACAAGATTCAGTCCCAGGTAACACCGTGTTGACGGCTATTGTTACACCCTCAAGGGCAGGAGGCCCAAGGCTACAGCCTAAAGAGTGTACCAGGGTAGAGAGACCCTCGGCTATGGCCTTAGTACACTCCAGAGAGAGAGTTGCCCCTGTGCATCCCTCTCCTGCTGTTCTATCCTACGGGAGCAACACCGCGCCGACGGCCCCTATACGTGGCAGGGAAGGAGCGGCCACTGTACGCCCTTCAGTTGCTCTTTGTAGGGCGGGTAGGTTTACGGCCCCGGCCAAAGCACGTACCAGGGTAGAGAGGCCCTTGAAGATAGCATCAGTACGTACTGGAGAGAGTGTGGCCCCTGTGCCCCCTACTCCTGCTCTTCCCTACTACGGGAGTAACACCGCGCCGACGGCCCCTATATGTGGCGGGAAAGGAGTGGCCACTGTATGCCCTTCAGTTGCTCCTTGTACGACGGGTAGGCTCACGGCCACAGCCAAAGTACTTACCAAGGTAAGGCGACCCAAGGGTCCGGCCTCAGGACGTACCGGAGAGGACACGGGCTACGTGAATCCTTCTCCTGCCTCTTCCCCCTGTGGGAGCCCTTCGTCACCACCCTGGAGTGTTGCCCTGGAGGTGTCGATAGAGTGGTGGCAAGGCCCGATACCGGACCTACCTCCTACGCCTGGGAGATCCTTGTTCCTGCCCGAGACCCGACGGAGAAGTTGCCGCAGCCCAGCCCTGTCGGCGCCTCTCCCCATAGGCGCCCACAGTCCCAGGACCCCCAGGCCAGACCCACAGGCTCCCAACAAGGACAACCCAGGCTCCCTCACCCCGTGGAGCCAGAGATGACAGCCCCGGCTCCTCCAGCTGTTCGGCCCCAGTCCCGAGGGCCACCTCTCAGGTCGAGGCCCCCAGACAGGAGGGCCTCCCTGCACCTCACCGATGAGTGGGACCCGGGCAGTGACTCCCCTGCGGGTAGTATATTGCCCTCTGCAGGCCGGGTCCCCCTAAGGTTCTCCCTTCACGCCCCTGCTACGGAGTGAACATTACCCAGGAGATACAGGTAAATAGTGACGCCCCTTGTGCCGAGAACAAACCAGGGGAAATAACAGTGAACAGTGACTGAGTGAAGACCAGTGTAAAACCAGTGACAGTTACTATTAGTTCAAAAGAACTCAGTGCCTGGCAGGACAGAGAATGAACATTAACGTAATTGTATGAGTCTCCTAGTAAAAGAACTTTCTGTGACTGAATAGAGACTAGGTTGCGCGGGCAAATCAAAAGCCTGTGTGTAAGTGTCGCCGCGACTAAGTGACTGTGTCAAGTGTCGCGATCCGCACCCTGTCTTATTTATAGTAGTATTTCCCCCACGGACTTTTAATCTTGTTTATTCCCTTTGTTTTCGACTAAGTGTATATCCTGCCTAAAAGTGACATATGGGTATTAACATATATAATTCAGGACATCAATGGATGTGTGTTGTATTGTGTACTAAGCGTGACTATATCTTGTGGTGTTGAAGGTTAACTCTGTGTCCCTGTCTCCTGTATCTCAAATAACACTCTGTGTTTTATTGTAACAGTTAGAATTAAGGCAATAGATGTGTTAAGGTATACTGCCTGGTTTTTATGTCCTGTTCCTTTGTGGGTGCTTTACTTCCGGTCCGGAAAGAGGACCCTACTTCAGTCGCTAGTGTTTTGGGGACGATAAGTCGACCTAAAAACACCAGCATAACACTGGTGGCAAGCGGTGGTTCTGGATCCAAGTAAAAGCACAGAGGAACGATAAAAGGAAACTTGCACAATGGCAGCCAAACCGCACATTCTGTTGCCGAAATTCAACCCGGACCAATGTGACATTGAAGTGTATTTAGATATGGTCAAACCCCTCTTAGACAAAGGGTTCGACTCGGACAAAGAAAAAATTGCAGTCACATTGCGTAACCTGGGTAAAATAATCGCCACTGTCGCACCAAAAATCGTCCCAGAACTGACATGGGACCAATTCTCACAAATTGTGAGACAGGCTTTCATGCCTTCCATAGGCAGAGTTGTCACTCTCTCTCAACTCGGCGCCCTCACCTACGGCGGTAACCTAGACGACACATTCGTCCAGGCTCGGCGCCTAGTCAGCGCCGCTTATCCCGAGGCAACCACAAATACTTGGGATATACACACATTCAATGCCCTGCTTAGGATTCTCCCTGACACTGTCAGGGAGCATTTCTCCATCTATGATCCCTCGGGGAACATGGACCAGGACCTGCAACTCGTTAGACGTCTCCTCGCCGCCCGTCCCATACCACAACCACTGCACGTGGTGACAAGATTCCTCACAAACCAGAACCCCCCACCAAAACCAAAACCGCCGCCTCACCAGTCACCCACGGAGCTGCCTCCTACTACGCCCAGGGCTTACCCGCAGAAGAAACGCCCCAACCCCAGGGATCAGGGCAACCTCATCACGATAAATCCTTGGGAGTTTACGGCTTTCAGTCGCACCTGCCCCCTGCACGACATAAGAGAGCAGCTCAAGGCAAGCAGGCACAGGAGTTTTAACCAAGGGCATAAGAAAGTCTCCTCCTTGGACAACGACGCCCCGGAAGACGATGCGCTGCCACTAGCCTGCCCAGGACCGGACGACGAGGAACTCGACGACCACGTCCAACCTCAGCAGATGGCTTTTTAGGCCCGCCCCCGCACCTCCCCACAGTGGCGGGGGCCACCTCACACAGCTACAGACCCCTAGTCTACAACAAAATTTGGCTGAACGGGGTCAAGGCACGACTACTGGTAGACACCGGAGCAGCCAGGTAATGCCTTTACTCCCACTTCTACTCCCGCCACACCTCTGCCTTCGGCCCTCTTCTCCCCACCTCAGCCAACCTCGTAAACCCGGGGGTTGGCCCCCTACCCATCCGTTGGGAAACACGGGCCCTTCATACCAACACTCACCAACGAGTATCCACCAAACACCCATTCATCATATTTGATTCCACCTGTAATCAATTTGATGGATATCTTGGGCTGGACCTCCTCCAAAAACTCCACGCGACCATTGACTGTCATCAGCGCCGCCTCCACTTCAGTCTAGCCCGCCCCAACCAAGCATCAATCAACAAGAAAAAAAAATCTGGAGAAAACAAGAACAACACCACCTCTCCCACACTACCCAGACACACTCCCCGGACACTCCCCTGCCCCAACCCACCTGTACATATTACCCCAACCCAACCTCACTCAATGCCTCACTTCATCCCCCTCCATCCCCATCCCCCACTCCACGTCTTCTGGACCCCTTCCCATCTTTTCCTGCCACTATCGCTTCCACAATCACCATTCCACCCCACCACGAAGCTTGGGTAAAACTTAACAGACCCTCAGGTACCTCCGTTCTTTTTTCACCATCCATACCCACCAGACCACTCTCCTCCTGTTTAGTGTCCCCCACCTTCCTTCCCCCACATGCCCATGAGATCCGTATCACAAACCTCGCCACAACACCACTAACTCTACCGCGAGGACTCATCACTGGTGACACGGAAGAAGTCGAACCATGCCAAGCACCACCCCCTGATCATCCCACTCTCCCCGACTTACCATCACATCTATCCACTTTCCAAACCAACAGCCTCTGACAACTCCTCCTGGACTTTCAGGACCTATTCTCCTCTGGCCCAACAGACATTGGCCACACTACTTATCTCAGCCACGAGATACATACGACCGGACCTCCCATTCGCCAACCATCACGCCGAAAAAATCCAAAACAACGGGCAGAAGAAGACCGGCAGGTCCAGGATATGCTTGATGCCGGTGTTATCTCCAACTCCACTAGCCCGTGGTCCCCATCTATTGTACTCGTGCGAAAGAAAGACGGGACCATGCGCTTTTGCGTCAATTACCGCAGAGTGAACGACGTTACTATCAAAGACACTACGCCTCTATCCAGGATTGATGACTTGCTTGACTCCCTGCATGGATCGACTTGGTTCTCTACCCTAGATCTGCAATCAGGCTCAATCAGGCTATTGGCAAGTCCCCGTCCACCCAGACGACAAGCACAAGACCGCCTTCTCAACATCGAACGGGAAGCATTACGAATTCAACGTTCTTCCCTTTGGACTCTGCAACGCCTCCGCCACATTTTCCCGCCTAATGGAGTCTGTTCTGAGCGGGCTGACCTCGGAGACTTGTTTGGCGTACCTAGATGACGTCATCGTTTTCAGTCACACCTGGGCCGACCACCTCCACCACCTCAAACAGGTTTTCCAACATATACGCCAGGCCGGGCTCAAACTGAAACCCACAAAGTGCGTCTTGGCCGAAAGATCAGTCTCCTTCCTTGGACACCTAATTAACGCTGAAGGCATCTCCCCTGACCCAGACAAACTACATGCGATCGCCGACATCCCCCTACCTCGCGACGTACACGAAACTAGAGCCTTCCTAGGCCTAACTTCATACTACAGGTGGTTCGTAAAAGGATTTGCAGACATCGCCAAACCCCTACACGACCTAACAAAGAAAGGCGAACCATTCATATGGACAGAACCAAGGAAAACTGCATTCACCACCCTCACGTCCAAGCTGACCTCTGCCCCCGTCGCCGCTTTCCCAGATTACAACCTCCCATTCCGTCTATATACCAACGTCTCGCTCAGTGCCATAGGGGCTGTCCTTGCCCAAGTGCAAAACGGCCACTAGCATATCATCGCCTGTGCCAGCCGCACCTTAAACCCTGCAGAAAGAAATTACGCAGCCACCAAACATGAGTGCCTCGGAATCATCTGGTCCCTCGATTACTTCCGTTCCTATATCTCAGGCACCCATGTGATAGTCATTACGGACCACCAATCCCTACAGTGGTTACGCCAGTCCAACACCACCAACGGGCAACTCATACGATGGCGAGAAGCATTCGAGGAGTACGATTTCGAGATCTCATACCGACCAGGCAAGCTCCACACAAACGCTGACGCCCTGTCCTGTCTACCCATCAATGTAATTTCCGCAGAGCCAGACCTGATCCAAATGTGGCACAACAAACAATGCCCTACCTGGATCCCGCCGAACACATTCGCCAAACTCCACCCTCACGGCGAGCACCTGTTCGATCCCAACAGACACATCGTCCTAAGCCCTACCACCGCCCACGACACTATGCTGCACCTCCACGCCAAGAATGGCATCCACCTGGGGACTAAGAAACTCCTACAAGTCTTTAGTGACATGTACTGGACCCCTAACCCATCTACCATTGCCAAAAACATCATACAATCCTGCCGCGCCTGTGCTCTGGGGAAGGACATCACTCGCACACCCGGCCCTTCAGGAAAATTAACAGTGCAGAAACCTTGGCAATTGCTTTCCCTAGACGTCGTCGGCCCCCTCACACCTAAAGCAGGGTACAAATACATTATCACATTCGTGGATGTGTATTCAAAGTTTATCATCGCATGCCCCGCCAAAGATCACAGTGCAGTATCAGACGCCGACGTCCTCACTTGCCATGTCTTCCCTTATTTTGGCATTCCCCAAGCACTGCACTCGGATAATGCCCCAGAATTCACTGGCAAAGTCTGGGAAAAACTGACGAATATATTTGGATACCATATCTCCCACTCATCCCCCTACTGGCCCCAAGGTAACAGCATCTGCGAGAGGAGCCATCGCTCCCTCATGAATCAGGTCTGCACACGCATTATGCAAACAGGGAACGACGATTGGCCTGCCCACGTCAAGATTATCCAATGGGGCCTAAATACATGCTCACGAGAAGACGGAATAACACCACATGAGAGAGTTTTCGAGGAAACCCCGCTCCTCCTACCCCTCAGCCACCACCTCCACCCACCCACCCCACCCTCCACTACCGACCCTCTCCACCACCTCAAACGCAGCCTCCACCACTTACACACCCAACAGGACTTGGCGCCTGACACCAACCACTCCAACCCATACAAACCTGGTCAGTCCATCGTCCTAGCACACCTTCCCGCCCCCACCAAGACCTCCCCCCGGTTCAATGGCCCCTTCAAAATTATTCGTCCCCAACCCCTACCAAGTAATCATTGACCAACAAGGACAACACCGCACATACCGAAATCGCCATGTGTGACCCTTCCACCCACCCAACAATGACCACCCCCACACCCGCGCGCCCCGCACCTCTTCCTGCACACCTGTCCACACCGAGCCTTCCGAGAATTACCCCCCAGACTCCTACTCCTTCTCACCCCCACCCTCCACCTCACCAACGGCCAGCCCACCCCCCAACACACCCTATCCCGACACACCACCACCGCCTACACCACCGCCACCGCCCAACACCACCACCTCCTCACAGCCCACAACTCGCCTCCCTACCACCTGTCCACCCACCACCTCCTCACAGCCCACAACTCACCTCCCTACCACCTGTCCACCCACCACCTCCCGCACCACACCGCCTCCACCGCCTACATCACCACCACCGCCCAAAGCCACCACCTCCTCACAGCTCACCACTCACCACCCTACCACCCGTACACCCACCACCCCCCTCCCCCATGACCATTCTCATTATACGCGCCACACCGCATCCCCACTCGCCTCCCCCCCTAACGGCCGCACGCCCTCACCACCGCCACGTGCACAACCACCCTCACCACCCACACCCACACTCACTACCACCACCACCAGATCAGGACGCCTTTCACGCCCACCCTCCAGGTACATTCCAACACCACAGCCCATTGCACGCCTATCCCGCCACCCACCACCACGAACCCCCCCTACCCCAAACACCTCCCCCATAACCCTCCCCCTCCACCAAGCACAATGGAATTCTCCCAAGTCCCAATTCCCCAAGGTACAACGCTCCTCCCACCGACCCATCACCCATAAAACCACCAATCTCCCGTCACTCTCCAGCATTCAGCTTTCATCTCCTCACCAGGCACCATTCCCTGAGATGAAAGTCACCAGGGTGCACTGGCTACCCCACGACCACCCACATGTCAGAATCCGAGGGACCCCCACCTTCTCCGCCTCCTACGCCGGACCGACCACCCATCTTCCCTCCGGTTCACTCTCAACCCCCACCAGGAGCCTAACACCTTCACCTACCACTGGGTCAGCCTCCTACAACACCTCACCCCTGCCCACCAGACATCCACCTCCACGACATACCACCTCCAGTCACGGGGTCGTGACTTTTCCACCACGGAGGGTGGTAAAATGCCCGCCGCCGGACCTCCCACCTCGCCACCCCCCACCCCACCACCGGGTCGCTACCACACCACCACCACAGGAGGACACAATGGTGGGGTTAGTGACACAGGTCAAGAGGGCCACCAGGACACTACTGTCCTGAGGCCCTGTTCCCCGCAACTACCCCAACACCAGGTGACTGGAGAAAGTCAACTACCTTGCGGGCGGGACAACCATCGTTAGAATTGGGGTGGGACTGAACAAGATTCAGTCCCAGGTAACACCGTGTTGACGGCTATTATTACACACTCAAGGGCAGGAGGCCCAAGGGAAGGAGGCCCAAGGCAACGGCCTAAAGAGTGTATCAGGGTAGAGACCCTTGGCTACGGCCTTAGTACACTCCGGAGAGAGAGTTGCCCCTCTCCTGCTGTTCTATCCTACGGGAGCAACACCGCGCCGACGGCCCCTATACATGGCGGGGAAGGAGCGGCCACTGTATGCCCTTCAGTTGCTCCTTGTAAGGCGGGTAGGTTTACGGCCCCGGCCAAAGCACGTACCAGGGTAGAGAGGCCCTTGAAAATAGCATCAGTACGTACCGGAGAGAGTGTGGCCCCAGTGCCCCCAACTCCTGCTTTTCCCTACTACGGGAGCAACATCCGCGCCAATGGCCCCTATACGTGGCGGGGAAGGAGCAGCCACTGTTTGCCCTTCAGTTGCTCCTTGTATGACGGGTAGGCTCACGGCCACAGGCAAAGTAAGTACCAGTGTAAGGCGATCCAAGGGTCCAGCCTCAGGACGTACCGGAGAGGACACGGGCTACGTGAATCCTTCTCCTGCCTCATCCCCCTGTGGGAGCCCTTTGTCACCACCCGGGAGTGTTGCCCCGGAGGTGTTGCTTGAGTGGTGGCAAGGCCCGATACCGGACCTACCTCCTACGCCTGGGAGATCCTTGTTCCTGCCCGAGACCTGACGGAGAAGTTGCCACAGCCCAGCCCTGTTGGCGCCTCTCCCCATAGGCGCCCGCAGTCCCAGGACCCCCAGGCCAGACCCACAGGCTCCCGACAAGGGCAACCCAGGCTCCCTCACCCCACGGAGCCAGAGATGACAGGCCCGGCTCCTCCAGCTGTTCGGCCCCAGTCCCGAGGGCCACCTCTCAGGTCGAGCCTGGGAGGGCCTGGGAGGGCCTCCCTGCACCCCACCGACGAGGCTCCGACTCGAGGGCCACCTCTCAGGTCGAGGCCCCCAGACAGGAGGGCCTCCCTGCACCTCACCGATGAGTGGGACCCGGGCAGTGACTCCCCTGCGGGTAGTATATTGTCCTCTGTAGGCTGGGTTCCCCTAGGGTTCTCCCCTCACGCCCCTGCTACGGAGTGAACATTACCCAGGAGATACAGGTAAATAGTGACGCCCCATGTGCCGAGAACTAACCAGGGGAAATAACAGTGAACAGTGACCGAGTGAAGACCAGTGTAAAACCAGTGACAGTTACTATTAGTCCAAAAGAACTCAGTGCCTGGCAGGACAGAGAATGAACATTAACGTAATTGTATGAGTCCCCCAGTAAAAGAACTTTCTGTGATTGAATAGAGACTAGGGTGTGCGGGCAAATCAAAAGCCTGTGTGTAAGTGTCGCCGCAACTAAGTGACTGTGTCAAGTGTCGCGATCTGCACCCTGTCTTATTTATAGTAGTATTTCCCCCACGGACTTTTAATCTTGTTTATTCCCTTTGTTTTCGACTAAGTGTATATCCTGCCTAAAAGTGACATATGGGTATTAACATATAATTCAGGACATCAATGGATGTGCGTTGTATTGTGTACTAAGCGTGACTGTATCTTGTGGTGTTGAAGGTTAACTCTGTGTCCCTGTCTCCTGTATCTCAAATAACACTCTGTGTTTTATTGTAACGGTTAGAATTAAGGCAATAGATGTGTTAAGGTATACTGCCTGGTTTTTATGTCCTGTTCCCTTGTGGGTGCTTTACTTCCGGTCCGGAAAGAGGACCCCGCTTCAGTCGCTAGTGTTTTTGGGACGAGAAGTCGACCTAAAAACACCAGCATAACAGTATGAAGCATAAACACCAGTCTATTCTAATACGGTCAGACCTCCTTCCCTGGGGTCAATTGGTTCGCCAAACTATACCGCAGTGACGAAACTCCTGAATAACAAAAGAAAGCTATAAATGGAAATTTTAATTGAGTGCACAAGTTCACACCAGCTTTTTTTTTTTTTTAACAGTACTTTTTACATTGTACCCATATAAGCTCTGGAGGAACTGGATCCGCAATGTTTATACAGATTCTCTTACTCTCATACGTGAACCAGATGACCCTTTTCTCTCATACTGCTCCTAACGAATGTTGAGAGTCAGCATTGTTATCATAATATATATATATTTTATGTATATTTATATACATATTTATACGTAAACATATATGTATATTTATACACACACACACACATATATATATATATATATATATATATATATATATATATATATATATATATATATATATATATATATATATATATATATATATATATATATATATATATATATATATATATATATATATATATATATATATATATATATATATATATATATATATATATATATATATATATATATATATATATATATATATATATATATATATATATATATATATATATATATATATATTTATCATTTGAGCCCAGTGTCCTCAACATAGGACGGAATTGAGAATTTCCAAAAGTTAATAAAGTAGGGAACCCCCAGGTAGGGACCTATGAGCTTCGCTACTGTGAGCCGATTGGCGGAGGGCGGTATGCTTAGTACTCTGCCAGCACAATCCCTCACTCAAGAACTCTTGGAGCCAATGGGATATCTGATCATTTATATATATTAGCCAAATAAAAAGTCAAATAAAAAACCACCAAAAATTTAGGCGGGGACGTACGAAGAGGCAGATAGGTAGGAGTGACTAGAAATAAAACTATATAAATAAAAAACATGAAATAAAATATTTCCTTTAATTTTTAAACTAGTATACTATAATCGTTCGTGTGTGTGTGTGTATGTGTGTGTGTGTGTGTTGTTACTGGATCCTGCCCGGCCTCTAATCTA
Organism: Coenobita brevimanus; assembly: GCF_032717465.1. Taxonomy (NCBI): domain Eukaryota; kingdom Metazoa; phylum Arthropoda; class Malacostraca; order Decapoda; family Coenobitidae; genus Coenobita; species Coenobita brevimanus. The sequence goes on from NC_137006.1 coordinate 32,962,710, forward strand.
GTGTCTGACAGAGTGAGATGACCATGTGATGACGTCCTATCTCAGCTGACTCTGCCTCAAGATCCCATCAGTATTGGCTTAGTGTGAAGCACGGCGTACCGGTAATGATAGGACCAACTTGTGTTGAAATACCAGGAGAGAAAGCAGTTGAAGCTGAACCCAAGTGATGAGGATCACCCCCACAGCGTGCAGCAGCCAAACCCAGCTGAAAAACCTGGTGTGTCTACCCTCCCGTGACGATTATTGGAAACATATATAACACTACTGTTCTGTTAGGTCAGTGGAGGAAAGAGAGGCGTGTATACTGGGATATCTGAAGAGTGGTTGGAGCAGTTCTCCTTTGATTGCAGCCTCCAAATAAGCCCCTCTTTTAGTTTAGTGATATAGTGTATGAAATATTCCAAGACACTGAGTCGTAAGTTAAGAATTTGTATTTAACTTGTACATAGCAGCCTACTAATGAAACTGTTCCCTTTTAATGCCCTATTAGCTGAAAATTGAGTGGGTTGGTAAATGATTATAATTAGGGTAGAAGTGTCCTGATTTGCACCTGTTTATTAGGTAAAAGAACCTAATTCAGTGAGGTGATTTGTAAAAATTTTGTAAGTAAAATAAGGAATATTTGATCAACTGTCAGTGCTTTCGATGTGACCCTCAGAGTCAGAAATTTCACTGCACGGTTCATAACAGTGTTTGTCTATGTGTAGTACTGTACAACCAAAACTAGAAAAAGGATTTTGATGAATCTTCGGAGGATGACTGGAACTGGGCCCTAGAAATGAAAGTTTCAATTTCAGTCGACTGGTATTACCGGAAGGGGTGTTTTGGAGAGTAATAACTCTGTCCCCCATTATTGTTACAATACGCGCATGTGGAAGAGGCGGCGGAGCATTTCCGTGGAGTTTCGTACGTCTTTAAGAGAGAGAGAGAGAGAGAGAGAGAGAGAGAGAGAGAGAGAGAGAGAGTTGTACACCCATTAAAAATATTATCGGCACTCTTTTAGCATGATAAAATCTGACACACCGGACGAGAGTTCTGAAAATAAACTGAGTTAACGTGCCTGGTTGGTATCCCTGATCGGCTGAGCCTTAGGTACATTTTTCATAATGGCATCGGAGGTTTCGTAGCACCGCTTACTAAGCAATTTGTTTTGTTTATATGGTATCACTATTTTTTTACGTTACTTAGAGAGTCTGTGTATCAACATAGTTTTCATTAAAATTATAATTGGGGATGTTGATGAGTACTGTTCAAAATAAATTGCTAAGAAGTGTTATGAAAGAACCTGAGGCCACTTGGAGCATGAGTCCTTGATGCGAGTACTCCGTAGTGTGCAGCTGGCAGCGTTGTCATTTTGGCGCGAAAATCGCAATTTCTAGCTTGCTGAAATATCGTTTAGCGTATTTTACACATATATGAATCTGCGGCTAGCGTGTTATCTCGCGCCATAATTTAAACTAATAGGTGTGTTTTAGTGGGGTGAACTCTTAACCCACCGTGTCCCGGCAGATTTTTCACCAATGACCCCCCCCCCATTCCCGGCAGATTTTCGAAAATTTTTTTTTTTTGGCTAAAACCTCCGCTTTTTATGAGAAACATCGAAAATTCAGAGAGAAAGTGCTCAGTTGAGTTTAGAAATACAGTAGAAGAGTTCCTCTACTTTGTTACCATGTTCTCTCAGGCCAGGCTCAAGAGAAAACGTTCCTATGGGAGGAGTAGCTATTTCAGACCATTCATAACTGGTTAGATATTTATTTATTTGGTTTTCAGACAATAATATAGGCGATATATAAGCGTTGTTCACTCACCAAAAACATCAACAAATGGCGCATTCTTTTACGACATTACCGCCTCATCACTTCTGCTCATTTCTTCCTCTGGCTTATTTCTTCCTTTGTCTTCCACCTCAGGAATCACTTTCGCCTTGAATTTTGTCATTGGAGAGTCCGTGGTGCAACATGTCTTTACTGGCCAGGTCACTGCTAACAGGTGAGTTGCTGAAAAAATGGTGCGTGGGGGGAGGGGGGGTCAGGTGGGGCCAGGCATTATCCCCGCCTGGCATTGGGTAGAGGAAGGTCTTCCATATGTGCCTACCAAAAATCAACCGTGAAACTTGAAAACTGCAAATGATGGGGCTCGCAATTGCAAAATGCAAGGATACGTCGTCGTGTGTCACCGTGAACGTGGTGATACATCCATACGTCGTCGGGACGCCTCAGGTTAATCAAATGAAACTGCTATACTACGCGTCTTTTTCTTACAAGTGAAGTACTGTGGGTCTGAGGATGTTTTGGAATATAACAATTTCAAGTTATGGATGAACATAGCAATGAAACGTTTCCTAAGGGAAAATGCAATGACCTCATATCTGCAGCAAAAGTTCATTACTTTCATCTAGTGGAATTTTAACAATTTTGTAAGTTTTCTCCTTTACCTTAGTGGCATTATTAATAGGCAGCAGTATGACTCACCATATTTATACATTTCTCAGTAGTTAGTAGATTGGCATGGAAAGAAGGAAGGGTTCCAGAGGATTGGATCAGGTATAATTGTTCCTTTGTACAAAGGAAAAGGGGAGAGAGAAGTATGTGGTAACCATAGGGGTATTTGCCTTCTTAGTGTGACTGGAAAAATATATGGTAGAATACTCATTGATAGGGCTAGGCATATAACAGAGAAGCTAGTTGGAGGAGAACAAGGGGGCTTTAGGAAGGGAAAAGGGTGTGTAGATCAGATATTTCTTTTAAGATGTTTAGTGGAGAAGTATCTAGAGAAGGGAAAGAAAGTGTATGCTGCCTTCATGGACTTGGAGAAAGCTTATGACAGAATAGATAGCCAAGGTATGTGGAAGGTAGTGAGTATATAGAGTGGAGGGGAAATTGTTGAGTGCTGTGAAGAGTATGTACGAAGGAGCTAGGGCTACGGTGCGAGTGGATGGTGAGCTGAATGAGTTCTTTGATCTCAATGTGGGACTGAAACCGGGTTGTGTGATGTCTCCATGGCTGTTTAATATATACATGGATGGGGCTGTAAAGGAGGTGCAAGGTAGGGCAGTGGATGTGGGAGTGGCTCTAATGAATGAGGGTGAGATTTGGAAGATTCCGGTGTTGTTGTTTGCTGATCATACAGTATTGCTGAATGAAGATGAATGGGAGTTGGTTTGGTGAATGAATTTGGGACAGTGTGTAGGAAGAGGAATCAGAAAGTTAATGTAAACAAGAGTAAAGGTATGATGTTTGAGAGAAATGAAATCACAGAATACATCGTGTGGTTGGATGGCGAGGATATGGAGAATGTGAGTGCATTCAAGTACTTGGGTAGTGTGATGAGTAAGGATGGAACTTTGGGGGATGAAGTGCGTGAAAAGGTATAGCAGGGAAGGAAGGTTGTTGGTTCACTGAAAGCAGTGATAAGAAATGGGGAGGTGAGTATGGAAGTTAAGAAGTCACTGCATGATAGTATTGTGATCCCTACCCTGACATATGGAAGCGAGGCATGGACCTTGTTAAAGGGGAGCAAGTCAAGAGTGAGAGCAGTGGAAATGAGTTACTTGAAAGGAGCATGTGGAGTGACATGGAGGGACAGGTTGACGAATGAAGAAGTGAAGGAACGTTGTGGGGTGGATGTGGATGTGATTGAGAAGATTAGGAGAAATACACTGAGGTGGTTTGGACATGTGGAGAGAATGGAGAATGGAAGATTGACTAAGAGGGTGTATGTCGGTGAGGTGGAGAGAGGGAGAGGGAGGGGAAGACCGGGGATGAGGTGGAGGGATGGAGTTGAGAGGTATATGAGGGAGGGGGGAGTGAGTTAGGGGGAGCGTAGTCAAATGGTGGGTTACAGAGCGACTTGGAGGCGTTTTGTCTGTGGCCACCCTTTGCGGGATTAGGGCGTCGGGCTATAGATAGATAGTACCATATTGTATTGGTGTTTTGTCATACCTTTACATTAATGACTGAGAGATTTCTGCTCTGTCCCTGGTTAAAGTAGTGGCGTATTACAATAGACTATGTGAATGGGAGCAAATGACAGAGGCTTGGCCCCAGTTACCACTTCTACAGACTCGTGTCACTGATGTGGCTAATATTACAGCAACACTGTATATTCTCTACATGTGCTGCTCATGGGGTTTCGTCTATACTGGTGTGTTAGGCCTACAAAGTTTGACATCAACCCATTCTTAAAATGCTACTGGTGGTTGCCACTGTATCTCAGTGTGTGAGAAAACCATAAGGTGGTAACCTTAGGTATGCTGGGAGCCAGGCAGACAAACCCACATAGTGGATAATGCTTTGATGTTTTGAGGCCTTCCCTCAAGCATTATGTCCATTGCTATGAATTATTCGTTATACAAGACATGAAGCTATGAGGTTAATTTCGTATATATATATATATATATATATATATATATATATATATATATATATATATATATATATATATATATATATATATATATATATATATATATATAATGTGTACTGCATATACAGTCGCCTAAAGAGCGGGTAATTGGTTCTGGAACAATCCCGTGCCACAGAAAACCGTGCCATAGAGATAACTAAACTTATGGGAAAAATGGAATTTGGTTCTGTACGTTTGCCCAAAGTTCCCCTTAACAACCCACTTTTCCCCATTTGCCCCCACTTTACACACGCACACAATCAGCCAATCAGTCAATGCATGTATTACACGTAACAACAGGCACAAAAAACAGGTGATCAGCATTGTGGCTCCATGGGCATAATACAGTCGTTCGTTTAACCGCTATGAACTGGTTAGGGACGAATCACCTATCCCGGAGCTAAGACGAAGTATAATGCCTCCCATCATCATCATCATCACGTATATAAGAATGATTATTAATGTGTTAAATGTGAGTTTTGTTGACACTTGAGCATACAAACTCTATCAAATAAACTTCTTCAATCAGTGCTTGATCAGGCAGCTTCCGCCATCTTTAATGTTTAGGTCGGTCAGCTGATCAGCTGAGTGACCAAAACATTAAAGATGGCTAAAGCTGCCTGGTGGTCAAGCACTGATTGAAGAAGTTTATTTGATAAAGTTTGTGTGCTCGTGTCAACAAAATAAACATTTAACATAATTAATAATCACTCTTATATACATGATGATGATGGTGGGAGGCATTATACTTTGTCTTAGCTCAGAGATAGGTGCTTCGTCACTAACCCATTCATAGCGGTTTTACGAACAAACCTATAAACTAGTCACATTACCCAGAGACTAATGGTTCATTACTGAACACAATGAATTTGGTGAAGTTTAACCTTCTCATAAGAGAGAAAAAAGTCCACAGTTGGAGCACTTGTAGTATGGAGCTGGAGTGGTCGCCATCTTCTTTGTTTACAAACAGGGAAGTGCGCCGACCGCCAGGGGAATATGCCCGGGCCTTTCAAACCTTGTCATGCCACCTCACCATAGGTATTTTATGCGTGTGGTTTGTTTTTGTGGTTCTGGCACCTTGCCGTGCCATAGATAACCATGGCATGGAAGTCCGCGCCATTGGCGACTTCACTATATATATATATATATATATATATATATATATATATATATATATATGGGAGAACGTTCTCCCTACGTGTCAAGTGGGGCTGCTGGAGGATTAGTGCCCCTCCCTGTAAAACAATTAACTCTAAGCCCTTTCCACCCCGTTTGGGATACATGGCGTCTGGCAATGAATGAATGAATGAATATATATATATATATATATATATATATATATATATATATATATATATATATATATATATATATATATATATATATATATATATAAACATCAAACAACATTCACTATCTTCACAAAAATTCTTTACGGCATTCAATAGCACACCATACATGCACACTTCTGTTTTGTGAGGCGAAAATTTCTCGTGAAGCATAGTCAAACCCTAAAATATTTTTCCATTAATGTGAAGGGAAAGAAAAATGTATAGCATAGGCCTTCTGCTAAGCTCGGATGGGAATCTCATTCATCATAACCAAACAATAACAACAGTACTAAAAGACTCCTTTCAGTGTTTTCACACAGGAAAATGGTGCACACATTCCCATCCTTCAGTCAGTTTTCTTAGGGTCAGAGGATCACAAATTAACAATCAATGAAGTGACAGAACAGGAAGTGTTAAATTATTTTCAGAAAATTGGCCGAAATCAGCTGGCCGAGACCTGATATCTCATCATATAATGAATGAATGTAACAGGCAACCAACCTTTCCTATAATCAAAATGCAGTCGACCCTCTGTCCTTGTGGTTCCTCTGTTTGCGGTTTCGATCCGCGGTTTGTCACCAGGGAAAACAAATCACCTTTTCTGAGGTCCAGAGAAAAATGGAAACATTCAAATCGCGTGCCATACGCGCATACCGCCCGCAGCGCCACCCGCGCCACCCCCGCATTGTTTTGAATTTCTCGCAGCAGGCTGTCTCATTCTCAGGTTCCGAGATAATTCGCCGTCAAGTCAATTCGCCGTCAGACAATTCGTCGTCAAAACATGGACGATTCCCCGTCAGGACAATTCGCACCCTGGACGATTCCCCGTCATTCTATAAATATACTTATTTTTGAATAATTAATACTTTATTAACTAATTTTCAGGGGGATCTATCAAATCTATGTTCATTCAATAGCGTAGGCTTTGGATATCATTTATAAGTTGCACTTTTAGCCAATAATTAACGTGTTTCTACTTCCTTGTAGTCGACTTTGAATTATATTCTAGCGTCGCCCGTAGCTGTCTTCATTAATTTTCATTGGTACTACAACATCCTGGGTATATTTTAAAACGACTCTGAAGAGGTAAAAGTATATCTTCATCTCAAATGACAATATCCAACGTGTTATTCTGATCGGCCATAGTGGACGCAAACCGTGGGGAAAGATATGGCTGAGCCTCAACAGATGTCACTACATTTTTTATAAAAACAATAAACCACCACCACTTTTAAAACTCATATATTTAAAAGACTATTATAGTATGTAAATTAATGACGGGGAATCGTCCTGACGGCGAAAAGTCCTGAAGGCGAATTGTCTTGTTTTTGTTGTGACTGCGAATTCACTTGACGGCGAATTGTCCCGAAACCCATTCTCACTGTGACAACGCTTATGTGTGCTTGTACTCTCTGATCTCTCCGTGACACCATCATTTTATCTACCATGGGCCCTATGAGAGCAGCCAAGACATTTCCTGAAGACACCCCAAAGCTCCAGAAGAAGATAATGACCCTGCTGGAGGAGGTAGAATTGCTGGACAAGTTACGGGAGGGAAAATCCTGGTAACGGTGGTGGAGGGTGAGAGTGTAGCTGTGACGAGCGGTGTGAGCGGCCATCCACCTACGCAATTGAACTATTTTTTTCATACTTTAATTATAAATAAAGTGTTTATTGACATGTACACAGGGGTTTTCTTTCATTAAAGAAGGAAATGGGGGGCTAGGGGTGTTTTTAGGGGGGCACCAATTTTACACGGATTTTCGATCTTCGCGGGGGTCTCAAGCCCCTAACCCCCGCGAAGACAGAGGGTCAACTGTATTCCATAACTCTTTAACTGAATGCAAAGTACCAAATCAGTGGAAGATTATTAATACAGGGTGGCCCAAAAGTAGGTATACAGTACTAATTGGGTTATGTTTAGTTATACAGTTTCTGATACGATTTTTATCCTTTTTATTGATATTATTTAATCATTATTTCTTTTTATATTACAGGTACTAAAAACGATAGCAGAGAATCTGAGTGAACAGAAAAAGTGGATTGCGAATCAATACTCGAAGGCTGCAAATGCCGAGAAGGTGCGCAGAGTGTGGCAAGATCGTATCGGAAATAAATTTGATGCAACGGGTTCAGTGGTTAATGAACCGAAATCTGGACGTCCTCGGACGTCTGTGACAGAGGAGAGTGAGATGAGAGTTGCCATGACGTTTGTGTTCAGTCCATGAAAGTCCACATGACGTGCATCTCAGGAGCCATCCATAACGAGAACATCCTTGCAACACTTAATGCGTATATTGATATTGAAGCCATACTGTCCAAGACTCTTACTTGGCCTTCTGAAGGACGATTCAGACCGTCGGTTGCAATTCTGTCAGATAATGTACAACCAAATTTCTCACTGACCAGACCTTCTTGATAAGATCATCTAGTCAGATGAAGCCTGTTTCAAGTTGTCAGGCCACGTGAACAGTCATAACTGTGTACTGGGCAGATGAAAATCCTAATATGACTATCACAACTGAACTGAACCAACCAGGCGTCACTGTATGAGGTGGACTGTCCAGCTATGGTGTCATGGGGCCTTTTTTTTCGATACAGCTGTGGATGGTAATAATTACCTAAACGTGGTGGTCCCACATCTCACAACCAGGGCTGACTTCGTCAAACTGTTCTTTCAGCAAGATGGGGCCCCTCCTCATTTTGACAGTACAGAGCTACCTTGACAGAACCTTCCCACAGTGTTGGATCGGTTAACGTGGTAGCATTGACTGGCTACCACATTCACCCGACCTGACACCGACAGACTTCTTTTTGGGGGGTGTAGTAAAGGAGAAGGTTTTTTAGAGGAAACTCCACATACTGTACTGGACAAATTGAAGGAGTTCATCTCACAAGCATTTATGGACATTGATGCTAAGCGAAATTTGTGTGTTACTATGTGTCACAGTGTCAGAGGCAGGTTCCAGGAATGTAGCAATGTTGACGGAGAACATTTTTAGCACCTAAGAGACTAAACATGACCCGATCAGTACTGTATACCTATTTTTGGCCCACTCTGTTTATCACCTAACTTTAAGAAAAGTGATAGAAAACGTGCAACAAATTACCGTCCAATATGCCTAACGTCAACACTATGCAGAATTTTGGGGAAAAAAAAAAGAGAAATTACCGTCTTCCTTAATAAGAATAATCTAATAACAGATAATGAGTACGAGTTTTGTAATAACAGATCATGCCCTACAAATATGATCGATTTTTTTTTTCTACAACCATGAACTTTAACCGGAATGCCAAAATACTGCAGGTATATACCATCTAGATTATCAGAAAGCGTTTGATAAGGTTGACCATTTAAGAGTACTCGAGAAACTAAAACCGTATGGCCTCTAATAAATTATGCTCATGGATAGGTGACTGATTAGCCAGTGGCAAACTACGTGTAGCAATAAATAGCGAATCATCAGATTGGCTAGAAGTAACCAGTGGACCTCTAGGGTCAGTTTTACGACCTATTCTTTTCACTGTTTATAAAATGATAGGAAAAATAGACTAGTTTCTAAGGTAGCAAAATTTGCAGATGATCTGAGGATTGGGAGCAAAGTAATTTGAGAGTAAACCGCAGCATCAGTCGTACAGGGAAGTACTCTCATGGTGTTCGGAAAGCTGGTAGAACTAGAGCTCCCTTTTCATTAGCCCCCAGGAGTAGCTTCTGACCATCCCCCTTAGTTGAATCTTTTCATTGTTCCCGCAACACAGAGAGTAGGCCAGCATACTTTCCTATACAATTTCCTCTAACTCTCAACGGCAAAATACATGCGTATCACACACCACACTTTCTTTTCTAAATTCAGAAAAAGGTGGTGTGTCAACACCCAGCCTTGGAGTTCCAAGGTAAGTGGGGAAGAGGACCATAAAAGCCCCCACTATCCACCCCTCTCCCAGTGTTGACCAAGTGAGATTCACTGAACCACTGTTTGACTCACTCTTCATTCATGTCTGGAACAGTCGTGGCATTGACTCTAATATTCTATCTGTTCAACACCACTTATCTTTCTCTAATCCTTACTTTCTCCTCCTCACTGAGTCTCAGCTGTCTGAAGTGAATACTAGTAAATCCTTCTTTGTATCCTCCTACTTTCATTATACTCACTTCAAAGATAAAGGTGGCGGGTTTATGAATGAATGCAATAACATATCAAGCTCAAGTGATCTTGAACTTGAATCTTCTGAATTTTCATCTCTCTGGCTTCAACTGTCCTGTCATTCTCTGACTAAATTTATCTGTTCTATGTGCTTTCCCTTAATTGTACTGATTATGAAAAATTCTTTGACTATCTTACTCCAATAAGTAACACATCCTATCAATTTCTCCATTCTCTGAAATCTCAGTTCTAGGTAATTTAAATGTTCACCACCACCTCTGGGTCTCCTCTCCATGACTGGTCCATCTGGTCAACTAGCCTATTTCTTTTCTATCCTTAATGACGTACAGCAGCTTGTATAGCACCTTGCCCATACCTCTTGCCATCTTGGAAAATTGCAACATAGTTGACCTCTTCCTTATAACTAATCCTTCTGCATACATTGTTAATTTTTTTCCTCCATTGGCCTCCTCTGATCACATTCTTACCAGCTTAACCTGTCGTATCACTCTAGTATGACCTGTTGACCCTCCCAAGAAGTGGTGGCTGTGGCATTTTGGAGCTGCTGATTAGGTCCTCAGGCGGTACTTCTTTGGTTTTCACTGGAATGGTTATTGCTTCATGGTCGAGGGCCATCTGGCTGTGCTTCACATATTACAGAGGTTATTCTCTGAGGCATGGAAGCTTACATTCCTTTCTCTTATCCTGTGACTAATTTAAAAAAAAATGGAAGTGGTTTAATCACGAATGTTCTAATGCCGTCTACAACTAGAAGGCCACAGAATGTTCCGGAGTCAACCCCCACTCCGCCCTGAATCTCATGCCGTTTATGTCTCTACCCAGAATCATGGTAAGTCTTCTTCTCTGCCCTTCTGAGAATAGTTTCATTCGCACTAAATGATCTGAACTCTTTGACTCAAATATTTCTTGTCCCTTCTGGCCCCATACCAAAAACCTCTCTAACAACTTTACTTCATGATCCTTCTCTCCTCATTTCTGATCATATTTTGTCCACAAACTCCACCTTACTCGTTACTAATGCTGTTCGTCTGTCACGTCCGCCCTCTGACTTCCTGCTGACTGACTAAAATTTCTTCAACTGATGTACTTTCTGTCCTCACTAACCTCATTACCAACAAGGCATATGGACCTAGTGGTGTCCCTCCTGTTGTCCTCAAGGACTGTGCCTCTGTGCTTATACCCTGCCTGGGTAAACTCTTTCACTTTTGTCTGTCAACTTTTGCCTTTCCTTCTCTCTGGAAGATGCTCTCATTCAGCCCTTCTCAAACAAGGATGACCATTTTCAGTCCTCTTACCATCGCCCAGTTACTTTAATATCCTTTATTTCTAAAGTTTTTGAGTGTATTCCTAACAAAATATCTTTCTAATCGCCAGTGTGGGTTCCGCCAGGGACACACCACTGGCGATTTTCTCAACGACCTTTCCGACTCCTGGTCATCCTCCTTTCGGGACTTTGGCTAAAGCTTTGTTGTTGCACTTGACGTCTCAAAGACTTTCGATCGAGTCTGGCATAAACCTTTAATTTACAAACTGCCCTCTTACAGTTACTGTCCTTCTATCCATACTTTCACCTCAAGCTTCCTCATTGGTCGTTCTATAGCTGCTGTTGTAGAAAGCCATCGTTCTTCTTCTAGAGCTATCAGTAGTGGTGTTCCTCGGGGATCTGTCATATCACCAACTCTTTCTTCTATTCATCAGCGATCATGTAAGCTGTACATCTAACCCTATCCACTCACATGCTGATGACTTCACCCTTCATTTTTCCTTTTAGTTTTTACGGCGTCCATCTCAACACTTACTTCAAGCAACAAGGGATGAGGCTATGGCACACATAATATCTAAGTTGCCTCATATCTCTGATTGGGGTAAAATCTTGTTATTTTTAATGCGTCAAAAACTCATTTCTTACATCTTTCGACCCATCAAAATCATCTGCAGGAGTATTGTCTAATTTTTTAAAAATATCCAACTCAATCTTACAGCATCTTTGAATATACTTGGTGTTTCATTCCCTTGGGATTTTTCTTGGAAAAATCGTATTACCTCTCGTAATATCTGCTTCGAAGAGATTAGGCTTGTTAAGCCAACTTCTTGCCTTCTCTACTCCAGCACAGTTGTTGACTTTATACAGGGTTTTATTTCGCCCCTGTGCGGAGTACAGCTGTCATGTGTGGGGAAGCTCTCCATGTACTTCTCCTCTCAAGAAGGTGGAGTCAGATGCTGTTCATCTCATTACTCTCCTCCTCTTACTGGTTCCCTTCAATATCTGTCTCTTCGCTGCAGTATTTCATACTTATATCTTTTCCATTTTTATTTCAATGGTCACTGCTCCTCTGAACTGTCTGTTTGCATCCCTTCACCAATACAGCGGGCGCGTGACACCCGTCCAGCAGCAAACTCTTATCCCCCTTCTGTCCTATTATCTAAAGCAAGAGTTAACCGTTACTCCTAGTCCTTCGTATATGCAACAGGTTCACTCTGGACCTGTCTTCCTCTGCCTGTATTTTTTAATGATTATGACCTCCAAATGTGTTTAGGTATCTCGAAATGAACCGATCTTGGATTTGCTTCTTTGGTTTGTTTTTGTTTATTCTTGAAGGGAACATTCATGAGAGCTTCTGGCCTTTGGTTTCTTCTTCCTTGCATATAAGAAATACGAAAGCAGACTTTGAATCTATGCAAAACGATATAGATAAATTTATGATGTGGACTGAACAATGACAGATTAAATGTAATATAGATAAATGTAAGGTAAGTGTTCGATACCCCACTGACAGAAGTAAAGGACGAGAAGGATTAAATGTTAATATCAGTAACGACCTGAAATACTCCAAACAGTATATAGCAGCCAGTGACAAGGTAAACAAAATGCTCGACTTCATCGTAAGGAACTTGAATCATAAAACGCTTGATATAATTTTTAAGTTTTACATACGTTATTAGTTTGACCACACCTAGAATAAAGTGGGCAGCAATGGTCCCCGAATATTATTACAGACGAAAACAAACTCGAGAGAGTGCAACGGAGAGCCCCAAGTATGATCTCGTTTGTGCAAAATTTACCTTAGGCTTCGATGAGCGAGAAAAGAGACTACATCTCTCTCTCTCGCTCTCGCTCTCTCTCTCTCTCTAAAAATACAGCACTCGGAAATCCAGCAGACTGAATCAAATTTCGTAACAAATTCGACAGTTACATAATTTGTTCGAAATACAGAATGATACCGTGACCAGAAATAATGGAATGAAACTCAAAAGGAAGAAAAGCACCAGCATAATAGGGAAAATATTGTAATATTTGCATATTGGAACAAGGGAAAAGCCTACCACTAACAATAATTTAGTGTACAAACTGTTGATGTTTAAATTTCAGCTTGACAAGTATTTGATGAGATTATGGGCTATTGGGCTATAATTAAAATGTTTATTTCCAGGTTGAAGTGTATGTTGACTGTGAGACATATATTTCTTAATAATGACAACACCCGACGACTGTGTACTCTGTTTTAAACATCTGTACAAGAAATGTTTAGTGCATAGTCGTTCCTCTTCTGCCTCTCCAATAACATTTCCATGCTGGCTCCTTCTAGAAAGGGTGTTTTTCTTTCCTTTTTCCTGTTGGTTTAACCGGATGGTGTGGTGAGTGAAGGGGAGGCTTTCTCTTCCCAATCCCTTTCTCTTATACGTTGGTTAGATCACAGGAAAATTGGCTTTACTGTTTTCAACAGATAAGCTTGACATGGGTCAACAGGACTCCTGTTTTCTGTACTTCCTACATAGTCTTATTAGTACTGAACTTAGGAAAAGCTTCTGTTACTGAAGTGATCTATGAAAGCAATTTTGTAATCCTCCAGTTTTAAAAATAATTTACACAGGATCGCTAGGGGATTGCAATATGAAAAGAAATTTTAAGGTGAGTACAATAGGCAAGAATAAAAGATTTTTTTTTTTTTTTACTGGATTTTTGAGTTAGAGTGACTTACTCGGAATAAAGTTATTATTCAAAGACAGAAGGTGACAGAATTCATACCGGTATATGAACGCTAAAAATGGATTTTTAAAATTGATTTTGTCATCAAGTAATGGCCAATCGGAATTAGAATAAATACCTTACAGGAAGTGAGAAAAAATTTAATGTACAGAATAATAACACGAATTCAGAAAGCCTTACCTGGCTGGCAGAAGGACCAATATAATTTCCATTCATGCCCAGGTAATCCGGTATAGTTCACCACACTAGCATCTCATGTAATGGGCCAACTCTATGATTCATCTGTTGTTATACTAAAAATGTGAAACACACTACCATTAGTCCCAAAACTGTATATCTTGATAACATTTTAATATTGGTTCCTTCATTATTCTTTTTAATTAAAATGTCTACATCCTTTTATGCAATGGGATACTTATCTCTCACAATGTGATGACTCTCATTCTTGCTACCACAAGGCCATTATACACAACTGGGGAGAGAATCTTCGAAATGTCGGTGTTTGAAATAGCAGTCAATAATTAGATTTTCTTGCTACTGGTAAAACCACCTAAGCTGAATAAAGTCGTTTTCAGTACAAATTATGTCATGGGAGTGAAATAGTTGACATGACACTGCGCCAGGTTCTGATTCAGCAAGTTGCGCCTCAAATCGATGATTTTATCCACTTATCGACTCTATAAAAAAAGTTCTGGGATAAACAAGATGAAGGGCTTAGATCCTGGTGTGGGTGGAGAGAGAGAGAGAGAGAGAGAGAGAGAGAGAGAGAGAATACATGTGTGGATTGAAACGGTCGTGTGTTTGCTGTTAAGGTGTGGGTGTGCGTGTTGCGAGTGTGTTGGTGCTAAGTGAGGGAGATACATGAGGGGATGTATGATGTAGTAAGGATGATGTGATATGGGAAAGTTTTAAATATTTTATTCTCGAGGAGAACAGCTGTAAGTACGAATCAGAACAAATACCAACGACTGTGAAATCCAAACGTGAAAAGAGAGCAGGATTGAACAAATAACAGGAGTTCATAAAATTGCAAACATACATTAAAAAAGGGGACCCTGAAAAATGGCTGTCCAATCAAAACCAGTGGAGAGCAGATGTCAGCCCGTGTCAGAAGTGATCGCAGCGTCTTTTTTTTTCTTTAATGATTAATCTGGCAAAAAGAAAAAAATATACGAAAAAAGGAAAAGCCAAAGAATTACCCCATTCAACCTGAGTTGGCAATTCATTACTTTCATCCTCGTTGCCACGAAACTATTTCATTCCATTTAGGAGAGTTGTTATTTTCAGTTTGATCGTACCTGATAGAGATTTGCATAGGAGATTACCTGTTACTTAATGGCGGAAGAAGATAATCTTACACCCATGTGCTGAAGGGGAATACTCATACTGACATGTGAGAAGAGATAACAAACTGCATCCTTGATGTTCGTTGCTTTATTCTTAAGTACTGCAACACTTGTATTCCTAACAACAACACTTGTATTCCTGCTCTCGACTAACTGCTGTATGTCCTAAATGCAGGCGGGCGTGAGAAACAGTGCACTTGCAATAATTCAAGGGTTGCGCTTTGGACTTGTGAGAAGCTAGCAGTATCTGCGAATTTTGTCTCTTAGCCTTTCAGTGTACTGTACATTGAGTCACGCATACACCTAAATAACCTCCTAACTAGTTAAGTATGTACTGAAATACAAAACAGTATTGATTATGCATCTTATCTTAGCTTAAAGAAAAACATCACAATGGAAGAAGACTGGAAGTTGGAAAAACTCATATTTGCACATAAGAAAGGAAACGGAAAGACTGTTAAATACAGGGAAAGAAAGATTGAGAAAAAACTTATACATCACGAGCAGGTGCAGAAAAAAATCAGGAGAGTTCTGAAACATTCTGACTAGTTCACCCGTACTCACATAATGCATGGTGGGGGAGGTGCAGTGAGTCTGCGAGCTTCCTCCTAAAAAATAGAACAAACTAGTGCAGTCTGACTTGGCTCGTATCTCTGACTGAGGTAAAAATAATCTGGTTGATTTTAATGCATCAAAGACTCAGTTTTTGCACCTATCAACCCGACAAAATTTTCCACCGGTATACCCATTAATGTTTAATAATATTCAGCTTAATCCTGCATCATCCTTGAACATGCTTGGGGTTTCATTTACTCAGGACTTATCTTGGAAAGATCATATTACATTTCTTGTAAAATCTGCTTCCAAGAGATTGGGTGTGCTAAGCCGACTCCGTTCCTTCTTTACCCCTGCACAATTATTGACTATACAGGGGTTTTATCCGCCCCTGCGTGGAGTACAACTCTCATGTGTGGGGAGGCTTCCCACATACAGCTCTTCTCAATAGGGTGGAGTCAAAGGCTTTTCGTCAACCTTTGTCTCTTTGCCGCACTGTTGCATCTTTATCTATTTTCTATCGCTACTTCAATGGTCACTGTTCCTCTGAACCGTCTGCATGCATTCCTCCACCTCCACGACGGGCGCATAGCACCCGTCTAGCAGCAAACTCTCACCCCTTTTCTGTCCAACTCTTTGATGCAAGAATTAACCGTTATTCCCAGTCCTTCATTTATGCAACAGGTCAACTCTGGAACTGTCTCCCTCTGTCTGTATTTCCTTCTTCCTATGATCTCCAGTCTTCCAAACGCAGTGTGTCCAGGCATCTCAAAATGAAAGGATCTTGAATTGGCTCTCTCTTGTATTCTGTTTTTCTTTTGGAAGGAACAGTTTGCGGGCTCGTTACCTTTGCTTCCTTCGTCCTCACATTAAAAAATAAAAAAAGTGATGTGTGGATGGGCAATATATGAAATGTCAGTATTTGTAGAAAATCTAATTTAGCAATGCACTAATGCTGATAATATAGTATGGGCCCAAAGTGGCTATTGGTGCAACTTCTGAGTCGCGTCGTCAATTATCTTGATAACGTCCGTCATGGTTGAGGCAATGCAAAAAATTTGGAAAGACCGATTATGGTGGATTCCATGGCAAACATAGAGCTACCTCTCCCCTGGATACGCCACTGTGCATATTTAACTACGATAAACAAAAGCAAAACTCAATATTGTGTAATACAGAGAAACGTTCTACATGAAAGCAACACACTGAAAATATATAAACTGTGATAGATAATTTATGAGACAATCTATAGATATTTTTGTACACGTTTATATATATATATATATATATATATATATATATATATATATATATATATATATATATATATATATATATATATATATATATATATATATATATATATATATATGATATGCGTGCGTGTGTGTGTGTGTGTGTGTGTGTGTGTGTGTGTGTGTAAACATGTAGGATGAGAGGAAATAAATGCTAGCGAAATACAGGGAAACGGTTACTGGCCATTTCTTTCCACATCCGAGGACCAGATATTGTATCAATCACAATGTATATAAATCCATACAGTAATGATGTATGAATGCCACTGCAGAGAAGTACAATGAAAAGATAACTGGAACGGATGCGAAGGTGGGATTGGGCAGGAAGTGGGTACATTGCAAAAGAAGGCCAAGACGATAAGAGCCACCCGCTACAACAGTATGATAACGCAATGACGGATATAAAAGTAGACATAGTAACTGAAATCAAATAGAGCATTGGAAATATATAAATAAATAAATATATAAACAAATATATATATATATATATATATATATATATATATATATATATATATATATATATATATATATATATATATATATATATATATATATATATATATATATATATATGCATGGAGCCTCTGTGGTACAGTGGTAAAGTGTGTGTTTTCATACACTGAAAAACGAGGGTTTGCGCCCCACCAGGGTAATAAACTTTGGGTGCGTTCTTCTGCCCACATACTGCATTGACGGACATAAGAGGTGCTGTGGTTGAACCAGTGTCGCATGCTATAAAGCATGCTTGCACCCAGTCAGCTTGCGCGGGCCAATTACACTTGGTTCATAGTCTACACACACATCCAAAGCCACTCCAAGACTACAGTTACACTTGCAAGCACTTCTCACCCTACATACAATCTCTACCAGACAACCTAAGCCACTTGGTAGAGATACATTGGCTGTATCGTTCCCACTTTGGTTGGGATAGGCCGGTCCTGCAGTGGACACTCCCGGCTGATGATATATATATATATTGAATAGTTTTTATTCACTCCACCCTAATATATATATATATATATATATATATATATATATATATATATCGTACTCAATCTATATATATATATATATATATATATATATATATATATATCGTACTGTATATATATATATATATATATATATAGATAGATAGATAGATAGATATATTAGGGTGGAGTGCATAAAAACTATTCAATTAAAAAAAAAGCAAGGTACAAAGCGTTGACAAACATGTTAAAACTGGATAAAATGCAATTTTGGGGGCGTTGCCATCTTCTGCATACCAGCAACCCTCACTTTTTTCATGTAGATGGTCTGTTTTTGATGATTTCAGGTACATTTGGTCTCTGGTGGTTCCAATAACACAGCAAGTCCTGCGATGAAATTGAAGTTTTCTTTCAACTTCTAACTAGTTGTAGTACAATATACACACGAAGAATGTAAATTGACACCCATGTATGACGGGAATCAGTGATTTACTCGAGGAACATTGACGCTATATCGGATGACATGGTTTTCATACAAACTGCTTCTTCATTTCAAATTTCTTCATAAGATGTGATTTGATTCTTTGATGGATGGATCCATCTCTTCTCTCGAACCCATCACATTTGCTGAAGCTTAACATGCCACTCAACCAACTGATTATGAAATGGGTGCTCGAGTTTGAGTGGTCGGTGCAGGATTTCTTCAATGTCTGTCTGAAAAATTCCTGATGGCAAGTGGTTGTTTGCATGTCCGGTGTTTTCATGTTTGTAATGCGATGTTGAAAGTCCTCACTTCTTCAGCTTCCAGGTTCTTATTCCGAAGAGTTTTTATGAGTTCCACTGCTTCTCTGTGAATCTCTTCATTGTCGTCGCCCAGCATAGCCAGCAGGACGTTCTCAGGATGCGCGAAAAATGGGTTCCTCCTGACCACTTTCAGAGCAACATCCCAGATCTCTACGTTTGGTAAATTCGCAATCCGACGGACAAGTTGATGATAGTTCCTCGCTCCATCAGTCAGCCTGCAGTTGCACTTGATCTTGAACCAAGTGGGAAAGTACACCAGGATACAAAACTCTACCAGTAGAACCAGACCGACAGAGGGCTTCTCAACAGACACATAATGCTGTAGGATTCGGCACCCAGGAA
The DNA here is from genome assembly GCF_032717465.1 of Coenobita brevimanus. Classification (NCBI taxonomy): domain Eukaryota; kingdom Metazoa; phylum Arthropoda; class Malacostraca; order Decapoda; family Coenobitidae; genus Coenobita; species Coenobita brevimanus. The sequence continues at coordinate 32,981,915 of NC_137006.1, forward strand.
TCAACCATCATGAGTGTACAATCGGATCAACTTCAAGGAGCCATAGGTCACTGTCTACCAATCCTAAAATCACAGCTCTGCTGATTCTGTAGCCATAGTGTTGGTCTGTGCTCAGATCATCAACAACAGACTCAGATAATTCAGGAAAGTTTGGACTGGGGACACTTTGGAACCCCACAATTACCCAATCAGAAAATGTGCCTTCATTTGTTTGCCGACGGGGCCTGCAAAGCTGTCTGGATTGTTTGTGGTGCCGTCGATGTAGGCAAATACATGTCGCAATGGCAATTCATTTGTATGCAGTGGACAAATAACCCACTGCAGTGGATTCTTCATCAACTCAAGAGCCCATATGTAACCATTATGCTGTCCTGTCATAGTAGCTGTTCCATTAGCGCCAACAACTACCAATATAGCTTCCAACTCGGTGCCTTTAACGGCATTGTAAACAGCCTGAGTGATTCTCCAACCTCTTCCATCACTGGGAGATGAGTTAAATAATAACTACCAGGTTCTCTAAGTATGGTGTAATGTTCCTCCAATTGAACTGTCCTGTACTTCTTCTCATTGGTCCTTCCAACATCATCAATTTTAGTGTCTTTTCACCCATCTAGATAAATGCTCTCAACAAGCTCGAAATATACTTGTTCTCTTCATATGTGCTTCCTATATTTACCCTCTCAGGCGCAGGTGGTTTGAGTCGTTAGATTGTTTAACAACCTATAAAGCTCACCATGACACGAATCAGGTAAAAATACATACCAAAATATGACATTCATCGGCGGGAAACTTGTGTCCTTTGTTTGACATGATGTGCATCATGGTGCATTGTACAGGATGGTATTTAATGACTCGATTGGAGTCCATGCATGAAATGGTTTATCACGTTACCTGCGCAACATGTTGTGGTCAATGACACGTGTTCTATCATATCCAGATATCATGCCCTTGTCTGTCAACACGTTATTAGCGATTGCAGCAGCAGCTCTGTCAGACATCTGAAATCGCTCACACATCATAGCAAGGTTCTTCCACTCCTTCTGATTCTGCTTGCTGCATTGTGCAGAAGCACCTGGTGTGATTTCTGAAATTACTGATGTTTCCATTGCCATTGTAGATATTCAATCATCGGACAAATAACCAGATCAGGATGGTCGGTTGCTTAACCCCTAGGCGCTGGGCATGGGTTGACCTATCCATGCCCCAGAACTGGGTTATTTTCAGGATAATTGATTTTCCCAATATTTTTTTTTTTCATTACAAATCAATCACAAATGACAAAAAGCACATACAAAGTGCGTACTTACTCTCTGGTGGCGATTTGGAAGTGGTGGTGTGGTGTGAGGGAGCCGGTGTGTGGTGGCTGAGCTGAGCATGTTCAAGGTCACGGTGGTGTGTTGACGGTGGTGATGGAGGGAGGTGGGGGGATTATTTTGCATCAAAATAAGTGTTGGAGTGTCTTTGGTTCTCTCACTAATTCACAATGCCGTATGAACAAAATACTACAACTACAATAGCAGCAAAACAATAAAGTAACCAATAAAGATCGGCTTACTTTACGTTTCCCGTAATACCTATTTTCTAATAAATTTATATCTATTGAGGTATTCACAGTTATTTACTTATTATTTACACATTATTTCATTGTTTTTAGTACTTCTTGACAGTGTGATACTCTCTAAAGCAAGGCAGGCATAGGGCAACACCACACTCCTTACACCAAGAGCTTACATCCTTGCGTTTTTGTGGGCGTTTGGTGGTGTGCTTGGACACAAAGCATGCCCTCTGTCCCCGTGCTCTAGCACCAGTACCAGGAATGTCTTGTAGGAAATGACGGGAAATGAAGTCCCAGGCCAAAAGGCGGTCTGGCATGCCAGCTGTAGGATGACGGCCAGGTACTGCTGAGGTCAGAGTTCTGTAAGAGGAAAAAATTTGCTCATTGTCTTGCTAAACAGCCTCAGTGACATGTGGTTGTGCATTTTGGCCAGGTACAAATTATATGCATTTAGGATGGAGATGTCAGTGAGGTGTAAGAACATTTTCTTATACCACTTCACACACTTACATACACAGTCCACAGCCCCTATCTGCATATCACTTTTGTCCACTAGGTGCATGTTGTATGTATAGTCCACTACAGCATCAGGCTTCATGATAGATTGCCTTGTTTCTCTATCTACTTTGCCAGCATCTACCATGCGACCTCTGTGCACTGTCGTAAGCATGTTCACATCACGCTTATCATGCCGCCTTATTGCTAACATGTTCAGTGTTTTTTTCAACTTCAAGTCTCAGACATCGCTCAAATTTTGGCCAATTTTTCCTGTTGGTGCGCACTGTGCCACATGAGCCTGTATCGTGCTGTAGCAGATACTGAGTCAGTGCTGGAGATGTGTAATAATTGTCTGTGCACAACACATGATTTGCATTCAGATACTGATCCATCAGTTTCTTCACAAGCGCACCTGAGAATCCATGTGGGTCATTTCTTGGAATGTCTGTATCACTCCCAGTATACACTATCATGTCCAATACATACCCAGTTTTGTAGTCACATAGCACAAAGAATTTTATGCCAAAGCGATGTCTTTCTGAGGGGATGTACTGTCTGAATAGAACATGGCCACAAAACAGCACCAGAGAATTATCTATCACAATTTTCCGGAATGGTCTAAAGAATTTTATAAATCTTTCTTTCAGCGTTGTGAAAACATTTCGGATATTCCACAGGCGGTCACGTGGTTCTGGGTGGTCATTATCAGCAAAATGTATCTCAGCAAAACAAGGAAGTGATGATCTCTGGACATGTACTTGCCAAATACTGGAGTAGCTGTAATGTCATCCTGTATCCAATAATCATGAAGAACATGTTTCTCTACATGTGCCATCAACATCAATAATGAAAGGAAGACATTCAGCTCTCCAACATCAGGCACAGTCCAGCGTCGCAACTTTGCTGCAGAGGGAGGGCCAATACTGTTCCTACTACTATCTATCTATTGCCAGACGCAACAATCCCGTAAGGGGTGGCAATTTGACTTTGAGTTATTTGTTTTATGGGGAGGGGCACTAATCCTCCACCAACCCACTTGTTGATATGTAGGGAGCACGTATGGTTTAGTATATATATATATATATATATATATATATATATATATATATATATATATATATATATATATATATATATATATATATATATATATATATATACAGAATGACCTCTCTACAATGGATTTCACTAGACCGGAGTTCGTTTTTTTCGGAGTCATGGAGCCTACCGAAATTTTTTCTTATTTAACAGGAAAACTTCAAACAAACTAGAAGCAGCCTGGACTGCCTAACCTCAGGTCAGGGCAGCGATACTGTCTGCACGGTTTGTGTGATTGTGCGTCAGATGGTGGTGGGCTAGCGGCGTCACGATCGTTCCCCCATGCTCTGGCCTCAGTCTGACCCACATCATTTTCCTGGAAGTCCCTGATATACTGCTCGAGGGTGACGAGTGATAAGTGAAATATACAAATTGAACATGTTTAGTTTGTAAGATCGTAAATAATAAGGTGTATAAAGTGAACAGTACAGTATTTTAAGTGTTTAAAATCGTTATATCAATAAATGACTTTCTAAATGCCAAAAAATTAGGAAAGGGGTTTGCATTAATATTGATACACATTCAAGACACCAAATATTAATCACACAGTGAGAGGTTTGTGTGTCGGTTGGTGGCGGGCTGCTGTTCCCTAGCGCTCTGCCTCAGTCAACCCATATCATTTCCCCCCCACATCATTTCCCCGGAAGTCCCTGATACACTGCTCAAGGGTGACAAGTGATAAGTGAAATATGCAAAGTGAACATCTTTAATTTGTAAGATCATAAAAAATTAGGCGTATAAAGTGTGCAGTACAGTATTTGAATAATGCTTAACACTGAGTACACCACACGGCATGCAAGGTACAAGCCACACCTCCAATTCCCACCCATGATTCATCTCCTGCCAGTGAAGACAATCAGGAGGATAATTCACTGATCCTTGACGATGACCCTGAAGATAATGGGTATTGATTTTAAAGGATTTGCTCTGAAGGATCTTCTTCATCTGCATCTTCTTCTTGTGGTTAGGGTCATGGCCAAAACAATGCCCCAGTGCCCTTCCCTTGCTAACTGTTTAAGGGGGCATCACACGGCACCTGAAATTATGGTTTGCCGATGGAACGCATTCCTGGTTTGCTGGAACCAGGCACAAACTGTATCACACACGTTCCTCGAACGCTGCCGACGGTCAGCAAAAATCTAAACAAAGCACACAGTAGTCTGTCCCACCGTTTCACACGAGTCACACGTATCAGATGCAACATGGCTTTTCTTGAACTTGCTGAGGGGAGAGTGATTGCTGCATTGGCTCTTGCAGTGGTCACACTTGAGAAGAAAGAAGTGGCGGCAGTCAAAACCACGAGAAGGCGGCTCCGCAGCCGTCTTCTCATGACGAGGGAATTACCTTATTTTTTCAATGAGGGCGATTTCAGCAGCCCTTTTCCATACTATCTGCCCAGAAGCCATCATATCTGCAGTGTTGAATGAACGGTGAGATACATACAATTCTCCTCACCCAGCGTGGTGTGCTGTATCCACTCCCCATTGTAAACAACAATTATCGACATCGTTATTTCATCAGTGAACGATATAAAAGGTTATTTAAGCTTTCATAATTAATAGTATATATAATGGAAAGTAACAGACACTCTAGGAGGGAATTATAACTTTAAAAAAATAAACAAAATACTGCAGTATAGCCTCCAAGTTCTTCATTCAGCTCGCTCTGGTATCAGAGAAAATGTTTTGTGCCAGAAATCCTCGGCAGGAATGGATATGAACCGAATCCAGTTTTGCCCCCAAAATCTTCCATGGTTTCGTGGGCGGTTACCACGATTTCTTCGGCAAATCATGATACTACTACAATAATCATAAAAAACCTGACTTTGATCACAGAGGAACTGCACCATTTCGTTATCAAAAAAGAGCTGGAAATAATCCAGCTCTGTTGCATCATCACCTAGAGTAAATTCATCAGTGAATCCTGCATTATTTTCAATAAAATCTGGCACATTTGGCACAAAATCACTGCCTTCACTCCATGATATTACATCAATATCTGCTTCAGGTGGAGTTTCCTCCTCTTCCTCCACCTCCACACCACTGCACTCCTCCTCTTCCGCCGCAACCTCAGCCTCCATTGTGCGCACTTCCTCCTCATAATCATAATCAGGTCACTATCATCACTGCTGGTCTCGCTAGCTGATCAAAATATCTTCCCACTCAGGTTTACCAACTCCTGAAGGTACTCCTCCTCACTCAGACCCCTGGGGTATCTCTTTGCAGGGGTGGAATGCACGGGGGGAAGCGAGTCCTGGATGGTCCTGGGTGTCCTTCCATTGTCACAGTACACAGTGAACTGGCGTGAAATGGCGGGGTCAAGGACAGGGTAATGCGTGGAAGGCTGGCTAGGGTCAGTACAGGTGTACTCAAGCACCCATATCTCTCTCCCACACCCCTTCTGGGCCCCCTAGTAGCCCTCCCCACCCCCCCACCCCACCCCCCTCAACCCCTACCCCTATCCCGAACCAGTATCAGCTGGTTCAAGCCACTCTCCCTATGCCGGCCTCCCACAACCCCCCACCACAGCCATCCTCACTGCTGGGCTGCCCTCCCACCCCCAGTCCCCTCCCCCGGCCAGCCAGCATGACTCCGCATACCAGCCATGCTGGGACAATACTCTGAGTCCATATGGCATGCCACGAAGTTCAAACATCTATCTATCTATCTATATACCTAGGCTGCTTCCCCCAAGGAAAGGGAGGTAGTTCAAACATGCCCGCGAAAAATCAAAACGTCATATGATGTGGACCGTTTGCCTCTACCAACACGTCATGTGACGTGGACCGGCACCTGGGGTTATGGAGAGGGCATGTGAGGCGTTACCCGTAGAAAGGGTCCAACACGCCACAAGTAAAGTTTGCCAGAAAATGCACTCAGAGTTCGGCAATATTCACATGAGTATTACTCAGCTAATTGATGGGCTAGTGCCTTCATTTTTTTTTTAAATTGAAGTTTGATATGTCTACTTTTTGACTATGACAATGCTTTATTGGTTATTAGTTTAGAAATTTTTGTTTATTATTATTAATGATAATAATGCAATCAGAAAATTAAATCCCAGTGTTTTTTTTCTGCTATTACTGAACTATGAGTGCATTTTCTGGCACAGTATTAGTTCAAGAATGGTGGTACATGTTAATATGCATATTAATGATAGTGTAAATAATAATGATAATAATAATAATAATAATATTAATAATAATAATAATAATAATAATATTAATAATAATAATAATAATAATATTAATAATAATAATAATAATAATATTAATAATAATAATAATAATAATGATAATAATTATGGTTATTATTGACAATGAAGATGCTAAAATCGAACCTTGAGTGCATTTTCTGGTACAATATTGGATGAAGAATGGTGGTACATGTTGATAACCATGCTAACACTGGTGTAAAACATAGTAATATTATTATTAATAATAATAATGATAATAATGGTATTATTATCGAAGATGAAGATGCTGTTATGGAAGCTTCAGTGCTGCTGATGATGGAGCTGTATAATCTGTCTGTATGTTACTGTCAATCCAGTCATTATTACTGTTTTTATGCTTTGACAGCCACTCTGTTTAATGAATAACAATAATAACTGTAATATAGTTAATAATAATAAAGATATTATTATTGAAGAAGATGATGATGATGATGAACTTTTATAACCCGTCTTACCCCCCTCTGGAAGTGACGTAACCTCCCCACCACCTCCTACTCAACCCATCCCACCACACGTCTCACACACATGACGGAGGAGGCTAGTGTACCCCTCCTACATGCAGGCTGCCCGGGCCGATGGTGGTGGCGGTTGATATGACTCATTCGTAGTTTTTTTTTCACCGGACTATAACCCTTACTTCCAGTATAGAAACTGGCTTTAAACCACTAACAGTGCATAAAGGAAGAGTTGTACTGTAGTTTTATGCAATAAAACGGTTTTGAACATAGGCGGCGCGTTGGACCCTTTCTACAGGTAACCCCTCATGTGTCAGAGCAGATCCAGGTGCAGTTGTCAAGCATTCAGATGCAGGAACAGATGTAGATGCAGGTACATGACATGACCTGCGGATGAATGTTTCATTAGAATGAGTCAACATCCAGGCAATGACCAGTGCAAGCACTCTTCTGGTCTTCACAGAAAGTGAAGTCTTCTTCAGTCATCCTCAGTTTGTATTCCTTCTCCAGATTGTTTCGCTGGTTTTCATCCTTACAAAATGTCAAACAGATCATTAATAACCTTCATAAACTCTGCTTCATTCATCAAAAACGTTCTGGTTCGTTTCATCTTGGGTCATCTGTCGAGTGAACTGAATGACGATACTAGTTTCTGGATCTTCTTCAATATTGTCAACTGATGAAGAGGGTAGACTTTACACCATTCTCGTCTATTGTGAAGCTTGTTTTGGGACACTATCAGCGACATTGACCGCCCTGAAGTTCTTGGAGTGCAAAATTCTCTCAATGACTTGCCTCCTAGTTGGGAGGATGCCTGATGGGAAACTTTCGATGCTGCTGAATGTGTGACCACTGTGCAGTACATTGGCATTTGTTTCTTTCTTCCTAGTCTCCATTACTGCATACCTATACAGATAACATTGGCATATACGAGTCTTTGAACAATAACACAAATCTCACCAATACCTGCAAGACAAAGCAACACAGTATTTATGATGAGGCCCAATATATTATGCAATTGATTTCATTTGTGCATAAATTTAGCTGAAAATCACAATCCCAAAGCGGTTAATCCTGATTAACATTACTTTTAAAAATTTCCCAGAGTCAACAACTCTTCTGGAGGAATAAAGTGAGGGTTGCTGGCATGCAGAAGATGGCAACACCCCCAAAATGGCTTTTTCTATACTTTTGACATGTTTGTCAATGCTAAAGCTGAAAGTTAATGTAAACAAAAGTAATGGTGTTTGAGAGGAATGAAGTCACAGAGTGTGCAGTGAGGTTGGATGGCGAGGATATGGAGAATGTGAGTGCATTCAAGTACTTGGGTAGTGTGATGAGTAAGGATGGATTTTGGGGGGATGAAGTGCTTGAAAGGGTAAAACAGGGAAAGAAGGTTGTGGGTTCACTGAAAGCAGTGATGAGAAATAGGGAGGTGAGTATGGAAGTTAAGAAGTCACTGCATGATGGCATTGTGATCCCTACCCTGACGTATGGAAGCGAGGCGTGGATCTTGCAAGAGGGGAACAAGTCAAGAGTGAGAGCAGTGGAAATGAGTTACTTGAGAGGAGCATGTGGAGTGACGTGGAGGGACAGGTTGACGAATGAAGAAGTGAAGGAACGTTGTGGGGTAGATGTGGATGTGGTTGAGAAGATTAGGAGAAATACACTGAGGTGGTTTGGACATGTGGAGACTGATAGTCAATGAAAGACTGACTAAGAGGGTGTATGTAGGTGAGGTGGAGGGAAGGAGAGGGAGGGGTAGACCGAGGATGAGCTGGAGGGATGGAGTTGAGAGGTATATGAGGGAGGGGGGGGTGAGTTGGGGGAAGGGTAGTCAAATGGTGGGTGACAGAGTGACTTGGAGGCGTTTTGTCTGCGGCCACCCTTTGCGGGATTAGGGCGTCGGGCTATAGATAGATAGATAGATAGTCAATGCTAAGTATCTACAGTACACTTTTTTAAAATTGAAGATTTTTTTTTTTCACTCCACCCCAATATATATATATATATATATATATATATATATATATATATATATATATATATATATATATATATATATATATAATATGTGTGTGTGTGTGTGTGTGTGTGTGTGTTGGAAAAGTTTCAAGAGAAGAGAAAGAAGTTGTATGTTGCCTTCATGTATATACTGTATATGGAGAAAACATACGGCAGGTGAATACAAAAAGGAATGTAGAAAATATTTAATATATATGGAGTAAATGAAAAGCTGCTGAATGCCAAGAAGGGTTTGTACGAAGGCGTTAAGGCAGCACTGAGTGTGAATGGGAAACTGAGTGAATATTTCTATTTGGATGTTGGATTGCATTAGGGTTGTGTCAAGTTTCCATGGTTATTCAATTTGCATATGGATGGAGTTTTAAAAGAGATGTAAGGTAGGGCAGAGGTGAAGAGGCCTATGTGAGAGAACGCGGCATTTGGAAACTTCCTGTTCTTATGGTTGCCGATGATACTGTATTGTTAAGTGAAGACGAATGGGAACTGCAAGTCTTGGTGAATAAGTTTGAGGGAGTATGTGTGGAACAAAATCTAAAGGTGAACAGTAAAGCTATGGTCTTCGAAAGAAATGATGTCACTGAATGCAAAGTGAAGCTGGATAGTGAGGAAATAGAAAATGAGGATACGTTTAGGTACTTGCTTGGTGTGATGAGAAAGGGTAGAAGTTTGTAGGATGAAATGCTTGAAAGGGTTGCTGGCTCACTGAAAGCAGTAATAAAAAATAGGGAAATGACCATGCAATTAAAAAAGTAACTGCATGATTGTATCATAATCCCCACTCTAACATATGGAAGCAAAGCAAGGACATTGTTGGATGGACTCAAGCCCTACCCCCTGGGGGTAGGAGGGTTCCGAAAATACTCCCCCAGTATCCCTGTTTGTCGTATGAGACGACTAAAAGGGTTGGTGGTGGGTTAGTGCACCACCCAGTAAAAAGAACTAAGCAAGCGAATAAAGCGCCTCGGACCAGGACGGACCATATGTTGATGAATAAGGAACGGACAAAGGACATTCAAAGGGTGGGGATATGGAATGTGGGAGGAGTGAATGATGAAGTGAGAGAGACTGATCAGGTGCTTGAGGATGCACGAGTGGATGTATGTGGATTGACTGAAACTAAGTGAAAAGGTGAAAGGGTGAGAGAATGGGAATACGGTTTAGGAATATGTGCGGGAGTTAATGAGAATGAGGGGGCAAGAAAGGGAGTAGGTCTGATGATAAGCAAGAAGTGGAAGGAGAATATAAGGGAGTATGGAACAGTGGGTGCAAGGATTATATGGGTGAAGATGAAAGTAGGTATACAAGATTGGACGATTGTATATGTGTATGCCCCGACAGAGGACCGAGTAGCAAGAGTGAAAGATGAGTTTTGGGCAAGTGTAGAAGCATGTATGGACAAGTCTGAGAGGAGTGAGAGAGTGTTTTTGATTGGAAACATGAATGGCAAAGCTGGGAATGTATGAGTGGATGGAGTAGTTGGTCAGTGGGGTGTGCCAGCTGAAGTAGATGGGAATGGTAGTGCTTTGGTGGACATCTGTGCTGGTAAGGGGTTGGCAATAGCCAACATCTTTTTTTTTGGCATAAGATGATTTACAGGTGTACATGGAGAGTCATGAGGAGGATGGACGGTGAACTTGTTGAATGAAAGGCAATGATAGATTACGTGTGTGTGTGGATGAGCGAATAAGTGTGTGGAGAGGGTGGGGGAAAGGAATCTCAGACGATCACTTAGTGATGGCCAAGGTAAGATTGCAAAGTAAATGGGTGAAGAGACGAAGGGGAAGACAGGAGGAAACAGCTCCTGTGAGAAGAGTGAAGTTGCAAGATAATGAGAAAATGGCAGAGTATAAGAGCATAGTGGAATAAAGATTGGGAAGGTATGAGTTAGAGCAGATGGAAAGGGTGGAAGATGTATTTAAGATATTCGTGGAAGAGATACGCGCAGCGTGTGAGATGGTTTGTGGAATGAGGAGGAGATGCAGGGGTGTGCAAGGGACAGCATGATGGAATGATAAGGTGAAAAGAGCTGTGGAACAAAAGAAGAAGGCATGTAAATAATGGCTAGCGAGTAGAGGTAGGAGAGAAGATGAGAAAGAGAAGAGAGACGTATATGTGAGCAGGAGAAGGGAGGTGAAGAGATTGGTGAAGGAGAATAAGAAGAAAGTGGATGAAGAGTTTGGGAGGAATCTGACGGTAAAATGGAGGGAGGGTAAGAAATTGTTTTGGAAGGAGGTAAAGAAAGTACGACAGTGTGAAAGGGGAAATAGTAGGGGAGTGAAAGATGCGAATAACAGACTGCTGGTGGAGAAGAGAGAAATTGACAAGATGGAAGGAGCACTTTGAGGATCTGCTGAATGTAGAGAGTGAGAGCAGTGCAAGTAAAAATGGCTGGGGATTGGCTGGGATAAGAAGAGATGAGAGGAGGGAGGAAGAGATCAGTAGGGCAGAAGTAGTGGAAGCAATAAAGAAGATCAAGATGGGAAAGGCCCCAGGAATTGATGGAGTGTGTGGTGAAATGCTGAAGTATTGGGGTGAGATTGTTGTGGAGTGGATATGGAAGTTGTGTAGACTGGTTTGGGAAGAGGGAAGGGTTCCAGAGGAGTGGAAATCAGGTATAATTGTTCCTTTATACAAAGGAAAAGGGGAGAGAGAAGTATGTGGTAACCATAAGGGTATTTGCCTTCTTAGTGTGACTGAAAAAATATATGGTGGAATACTCATTGATAGGGTTAGCCATGTAACAGAGGAGCTAGTTGGAGGAGAACAAGAAAGGGAAAAGGGTGTGTAGATCAGATATTTGTTCTAAGATGTTTGGTGGAGAAGTATTTAGAGAATGGAAAGAAAGTGTATGCTGCCTTCATGGACTTGGAGAAAGCTTATTACAGAATAGACAGGCAAGATATGTGGAAGGTATTAAGAATATATGGAGTGCAGGGGAAATTGTTGAGTGCTGTGAAGAGTATGTCCGAAGGAGCTTGGGCTACGGTGCGAGTGGATGGTAAGCTAAGTGAGTTCTTGATCTAAATGTGGGACTGAAATAGGAATGTGTGATGTCTCCATGGCTGTTTAATATATACATGGATGGGGTGGTAAAGGAGGTGCAAGGTAGGGCAGTGGATGCGGGGGTGGTTCTAATGAGTTAGGGTGAGATGTGGAAGATACCAGTGTTGCTGTTTGCTGATGATACCGTTTTGTTGAGTGAAGATGAATGGGAGTTGCAAGGTTTGGTGAATGAATTTGGGACAGTGTGTAGGGAGAGGAATCTGAAAGTTAATGTAAACAAGAGTAAAGTTATTGCGTGTGAGAGGATTGAAGTTACAGAATGCACAGTGAGGTTGGATGGTGACGATATGGAGAATGTGAGTGCGTTCAAGTACTTGGGTAGTGTGATGAGTAAGGATGGATTTTGGGGGGATGAAGTGCTTGAAAGGGTAAAACAGGGAAAGAAGGTTGTGGGTTCACTGAAAGCAGTGATGAGAAATAGGGAGGTGAGTATGGAAGTTAAGAAGTTACTGCATGAGAGTATTGTGATCCCTACCCTGATGTATGGAAGCGAGGCGTGGACCTTGCCAGAGGGGAACAAGTCAAGAGTGAGAGCAACGGAAATGAGTTACTTGAGAGGAGCATTTGGAGTGACATAGAGGGACAGGTTGACGAATGAAGAAGTGAAGGAACGTTGTGGGGTGGATGTGGATGTTGTTAAGAAAATTAGGGGAAATACACTGAAGTGGTTTGGACATGTGGAGAGAATGGAGAATGAAAAACTGACTAAGAGGGTGTATGTAGATGAAGTGGAGGGATGGAGAGGAAGACCGAGGATGAGGTGGAGGGATGGAGTTGAGAGGTATATGAGGGAGGGGGGAGTGAGTTGGGGGGAGGGTTGTCAAATGATGGGTGACAGAGCGACTTGGAGGCGTTTTGTCTGCGGCCACCCTTTGCGAGATTAGGGGGTCGGGCTATAGGTAGATAGATAGAGCATTTGGAGTTACATGGAAAGACCGACTCACAAAAGAGTACGTGTAGGAGCGTTGTGATGGGATGCGGATGTGATAGAGTAACGGTAAGAGAAATGCACTAATGGTTTGACATTGTGGAGAGGATGGAGGGTGGCATACTAAGTGGGTCGCTGTATGTATGCCCGGTGGAGGGAGGGGGGGAGAGGGAAAGGAAGACCGAGAATGAGATGAAAGGTGGAAAAGAGAGGAAGAGAGGTATATGGGAGACGGGGGTGTGAACTGTGAGGAGGGCCGCGAAATAGATGGGGACAGAGTGACATGGAGGCGAATTGTGTGTGGCCATCTCTTACGAGATTAAGGCGTCTATATATATATATATATATATATATATATATATATATATATATATATATATATATATATATATATATATATATATATATATATATATATATATTCCATCTTTCTAGCGCAGCACTGAAAAACAGTATCACATATCACAAAACCAGGAAAAAAGAGGATCGCAGAAGGAAAGACAAAGTGGGGACGGACAAAGGAGCAACTAAAAGAATGGGACAATGAACCATCCACAAAATCCAGCACCCTCAACCCCTCAGAAGAGAGAGATAAACTGCCATCTGAGAAATCCAAAGACACATGGCCAGTCAAATAAAAAACTGGCAGGTATGGGGCCGGATGGCATACTAATAACGTGTAGGATATGTTAAAGCTATCTCCAGAAAGGACCATATATCGCCACAGGTTGCATGGGGCGAAACATGAGACCTGTGAAAAGGGCATTAAGAGTGCTACTGTAGGTACTATTGCAGCGAGCAGTAGTGATCCACCCACCTCCAACCAACCTGAGAATGTGGGAACCACAGTTGTTTGATGCACATTTATGCTGTTTATAGCCCTAAATCTCAAGAACTGCATTCATTGGTATGACTAAAGTAATAACAGTGCAGGGGCATATCTCTAATGACAAGTCTAAGAAATATGAATTAAATATTTGTATTGTTTTCTTTCTATTACACAGACAACGAACCGACAAAGCAATAGTATGGCTTTACTCTCCGATTTTCACAAACTTTAACCTCCCCCCCCACATGACCAGCGAGCTAATTAGAAGGATTAATTTGTTACCAGGAAGGAAAACGAGAGAGAAAGCATTGAGTGGCGGGGTGCCTGTGTATGTTGGAGAAAGAGAAGGGTTGAGATGAGGAAAGATGGAGGGTTCTGCAAGGAGGCTGGAGTAAAGTCTTGTAATGGGGAGTACTGGATAAACACACGCTCTCACGCACGTATTTCATGTAAAAGCAAGAGAATATCATAATATTAGTTCACAACGGCCAGATACAAAACACACACACACACACACACACACACACACACACACACACACACACACACACACACACACACACACACACACTTGTGTATAATATCCTTCAAACATTACCATTGGAACTAAGCGATATCTTATATATGAGTTTCTGTTTGTGGATCAATGAATTGAGAAGAAACTATTTATATTTGGGGGAAAAAATAGTAATGGTCGTAAAGTTAATTGTGACCAGGTTTCCCCCAAAGATATCTATGTTAAGTGTATAATAAATGTAATCAAATTCGTCTGGTGTTACATAAAGAAAAATCCAATAATACTGAAAACGGGTATTTTACAGTTGCTTAAAATGAACGGTCATGGGCTTCTATCCGCAGAACATAAAATGTCACTTTTTGGCAGAATAATTATATTATTAAAGTGTCGGGCGAGGCATTCCCCTATAACAAATCAAATTGTTGTTAGCGCAAGAAAACTTGGTAGCTCTTATTTAACTTCGGGTTAGGTTTTCCCGTGTAACAAGAGTGGCGTTAGGCAAAACCGGTTTCTCTGTAAGGACCGTTATCGTCTGGGCGTTAAACAGAACAAAACCTTTAAGCTGACATAGCTGAAATACTGTATGTGTTAACGTCTTCATAACAATGAAATCTGAATACCTCATATTTGCACCTAGTGCATACGGGAAACCTCATGCATTCCTATGATTCAATAAGCTTCTGCAAGCAGAATAAAATGACTAAGTTATAGAAAACATAAAATAGAAACTTTGTCGTTGTAATGAATGTAGGAAAGGTTAAGATTATGAACGTTCAATTGCATATAAAGCTTAACACATGCCGAATAGGTATACTGTAACGAGTACAATTACCTGTTTATTATAGTCAGAACAAAGTTTGCTCATAACCCTTTCCAGGAAAAGAAGTTTCCCAACAATAGCATAACATTAATGAGACCAAAATATAAACAATATGTATAAGTTACCACAGTTGAACATTTCTCGGGTGTGGGGCTATTATTGCGGTTATTGTTGTTGTACGTACATTCATTTGAAAATTAAGCCCGGTGAACTATAGACTGAAGTTGCTCTTCTCCTGCAGCTCACTATTGTGCGACTGAGGGATAAGAAGGAGTAGTGGGACGGTTTTACAACCTGCCACTGGAACCAACACCATGTATTTGTGCCAAGAGACGTCCCTCTCGTCATAACTCCCTGTTTAAAAGAAAACCTTACCTCCAACATAAATTCATGCCCTTACTGTATGCTCATATGAAGGAATGATATCGAAATATGGCAAATGATATAGTGTCTGGAGTGGGGTGCAGACTCTTACCTTAAGTGATTTATCTTAATTATCTACAGTATTACGAACACTCGATATCCAATATACTTAATAGTTTCATCATAACTAATGATTAACAACTTTCAAAAGTGAAACAGACGTCTTCATTAGAGAACGCTGTAACCAAGTGACGTGGCCGCAAAGTTTTTGCAATCGACCCATCACCTAACAATCAGGCAACTCTTTTCTATGAATATTAAACAAGTAAAATGATAAATTCTAAAATACCAACCAAGAAATCGAAAAAGAGATATAATAATTAAGTGAAGGAAGAAAAGTAATGCAGCCTCAATCCTCTAGAACTGCGAGTTCTCCCAGCACTCTCTCTCCACACACACACACACACACACACACACACACACATATATATATATATATATATATATATATATATATATATATATATATATATATATATATATATATATATATATATATATATATATATATATATATATATCATCATCATCATCAGCCGTTGAGGTCCACTGCAGGACCGGCCTATCCCTACCGAAGCAGGGACGATACAAGCCAATGAATCTCTACCCAGTGGCTTAGGCTGTCTGGTAGAGACTGTATGTAGGGTGAGAAGTGCCTGTAAGTGTAATTGTAGTGTTGTAGTGGCTTTGGATATGTGTGTAGTCTATGAATCAAGAGTAATCGGCCCGCCTTAAGCCTATTGGGTGCAAGCATACTAGTATGCGACACTGGTTCAACCACAGCACCCCTTATGTCCGCCAAAGTAGCAAGTGGCTCGGTGAACGATTCCCAAAGTTTTTACAACTCTGGCGGGAGGCGAACCCTCTTCCACCAGCGGGCGAAACGCACATTCTACCACTGTACCACAGAGGCTCATATATATATATATATATATATATATATATATATATATATATATATATATATATATATATATATATATTCCCATATGATCAGTACCGAATGTCCTTCGAGGGGGGATGTAGGCTGGTGCCATGCAATTTGTTAAACTGTTAAGTATCGATGGAAACCATCATCATGAGTCATGTAGGCTTTGCATGTAGGAAGGCTTGACAGCCTACAGATACAGTACTTTCTTCTCATATATAACCCTTTAAATCCTATAATGTCTTTTCAAGTCACTCTTAGTGGTAGGTGGTGGCGACCATCATCCACTTACTTGATGTAGTGCTGCCTACTTCTTCCTTAGCCTTTATCATTCTTTTTCTGTGCCTGCCCTCCTCTCTTCCTATTTCTCCCATCTTTCCTGTCACTTCTTATTGCTTTTCTTTCATTTACAGGTGGCTTTACATTGAGTGACAAGCCAAATGGTTTCCTGTAAGCCAAGAAACCGTTTACAACGCTGGGTGGTAACCATACAACCAAACCATACGTGCTCCCTACGTGTCAAGTCGGTTGGTGGAGGGTTAGTTCCCCTCCCCGTAAAACAAATAACTCAAAGTCAAATGGTCACCCCTAAAGAGATTATGGCGTTTGGCAATAGATAGATAGATAGAATTCACTCTCTCTACATCGAGACGAATTTGTTCAACTTGAGAAAGGTCTCTAGTAATGGGAGTCAGAGAAACCCATATATAATTCCTTCATTACAAACGTCTCTCCAAATATAAATAAAAGAGTAAGCACGTAATCGAAATGAAGGAGTTAACGTCTTAAGGTGGGGATGTACGAGTATACCGAAGACACTGACAATTCCAGCTTTGAAATAATACTGTATGACAAAAGATTTTGCATTCCACAGTGGAGGAAGTAAGAGAGTTAGTATATGATGCGCCACAGACTATCCTTTTTCCTTTTTCTGACAGGTGACAGAAAACACGAGCATTCGTCGATTCCGTGACGTGCTTCGCGCCATGAAATTTGTGGAATGGGCCAGAACTATGATGCGATGTGAGGCTGGGGGAGTAAAAAGTACCCTGGGAAGGTTTGTGTTATAGGATGCGCTTCTTGAGTGCAGTGAAGGATTGTTTCAAACCATTTTCAGAGAAGAGAGGAGTCTGGGGACACAAAAACTGGGGTGAGACACGAAGAAGTGGATGAGATTGGCCGGATCTGTGGTTTTGGCGAGGATGGGCCATTTGGAAGTAAGTGATGTAGGATTGATGTTTGAGAACAGTAATCTCAAGATGAGCTCTCATTGCTTTGATTTACATGACCATGCGACATATACAGGTATATAAAAAAAAATCTAATTTCCAAGACAACTAACATCTTGAGCTTTACATGCTCAAATGCCTTAGTTCGTGTGTGTGTGTGTGTGTGTGTGTGTGTGTGTGTGTGTGTGTGTGTGTGTGTGTGTGTGTGTGTGTGTGTTTAATAAAAAGAAAGAACTAATGGCTGGAAGTTCATAGAGCAGTTGCTGTCTTCAGGAAGACCTGAATTGAATATAACTAAACTCAAGATCCGCTCAGTTCGAGTAGCGTGGACATACTGGGTT
This sequence comes from Coenobita brevimanus, assembly GCF_032717465.1. Lineage (NCBI taxonomy): Eukaryota > Metazoa > Arthropoda > Malacostraca > Decapoda > Coenobitidae > Coenobita > Coenobita brevimanus. The sequence continues at coordinate 32,999,858 of NC_137006.1, forward strand.
TAAAAGATGGGAAGTCATTGGCAGAGGGAAATACATAGTGAGGAAGACACTTCTAAAATTGTCCTGCTGCATACATGAAGAACTGAGACTAACTGATACATCATGACATGTACTGGGGAGTTGTATATAAAACTAGATGAGAGTGTGTTGCCAAACAGTTGCTGCTCACTAATCGCAATGGAGGGAGGATTCAAGCAGACTTTTCAGATAGATAGTGATCATTGAAATAAAGTAGAGGGATAATGATGCAAATTTTTTATTTCTATATTAGTGCAAATTTTATTTTATTTATTCATATAAAATGTCTTTTTAAGTTCTGGTTCAGCTATTTAAATGTAAATAGTTCTAGCCATATAAAAGATTTACCACATAAATTCGCTAGTGCTTGTCATTGTGTTTCCATGCTAATCTGGAAGAAAGCTTGATGGACTGCAGGCTAATTATGTCCGTCTACTGCAGGCCTCTATCCTCCTTTCTGGGGTCAAGGAAGGAGTGAAGCAAAGCATCAGTATAACATCCGTTGCTTAGTAATATAGGAATCACTGTGTGAAGGTATCCCTCTCAAGAATCAAATTTATTTTTAAAGTTTATAGCGATATATTATTCGACAAACAACAAACGATTTTTCTAGTTCCAGAGAAGCCCCACGGCCGGCAGTTTTTTTACACTACAACTAACATATAATATTTGCATAAAATAGGTACTGCAGAGGTAAGCATGCGCGTGGTAACACTGATGTAACCTAGTGGCCCCTTTGCCTCGTTATGTAAAATTCCTATGCCCTTCTTATCCTTCAAATGCATAATGGTGAAATGTATAAGAGCAATGCCAATCTCTTAGTCCATCAGGTTACTTTACGGGTGAACCTGGAACAACAACGACAACAACAACAACAACAACAACAACAACAGCCCTACAACAGAAAAATGTTCTACTATGATAGTTTTGTTATTTTTTTTTTTACCGTAGTTAACGTCAGACAGTAACTGGCAAACCTCTTATCCCAGAAAGGATTATGAGGAAATTTTGTTCAGGCTATGGACAGCTGATAAAACTCGTTACAGCTTAACGATTCACCATTCATAAAATATAATAAACAATTTCACTCTCATTCTTAATCTTTCCTGTTTTCATTACGACGACAAAGTTTCTATTTTATTCTTTTTATTACTACGTAATATTTTTCAGCTTTTCGTTCGTCCGTTCACTCATTCTTTTATAACGGCCCCAACACGCTTGGATGTCTCTCTTGGTCGCTTGTTGACGGTTATCCATGGTACTCTGTCTCTTGCAACCTTTCTATTCAGTTCTTTATCCCTGAAGTCACAAGCCATGACTTCCTCCTATTATTTTCCTGGTCTGCCTTTCGCTGCAATACACAAAACGCCCACACCTCTTACCCTCCGGACTCAGTTGTCATCGTCCGTCCACTCCACATGCCCTAACCATCTCAGTCTACCCCTTCTCATCACAGCACTACAACATTCATGTCCCACCCTTCTTCTTAAATTCAGAATCCTCCTCCCGCCCCCACGCCTGTCATTCAAGCACGCACAACACATTCATCTAATCATTACCGTCTCTACGTTTGAGCCTACGAATAAGTTCTTCTTTTACTGCCCATGTCTCACTACCATACAGCATTATACTCTCAACATATGCTGCATACAGGAATCGCTTAGCATATAGTGACAGCCCCCTTAGTGTCAGCAGAGGCAACAGCTCCCTCACGTCTCCACACACTCAGAGACTCGAGCAAGGCCAGTCCTTTCCTGGTTTTCTGTCTCTGTGTGCTCTGTTTACCCGTATGACTGAAAGTGCTTTTATTAAACCTAATCACCGTAAAAGGTTTTCCAGTAAGCTAATGCAGCGGTGGCAAGATTGAAATACATTACTCCCCCGCCAACCAGGGGGGTTAGGTTCCTGAAAACCACTTGGATGGGAAAACCGAGGTTTGTGGTGTTAACTTTATAGGGGAAAAACAGAATTAGGGAAACCATGGTCGAAAGTAAAAGAAGTATAATCTGAAAAAATGTACGATTTTCCTGGTCATTATTGCACAATATTGCTATGTACCAAATATCACCATAAACAAATAACAAAAGTATGGTAGAGAGTGATTTACGGAACAACTTTATAATTACGAAGCTGATCAGCTGGCTAGAGCGCCATGTTAGTAAGACTGTTGGTCATGAGTACCCCTTTGCTAAGGTCTGCAAGAGTCATTTTCGATAAAAGAACGCTTTACTATACGCAGCAGAAAGACCTTACCAATTTAATTCATATTCCTCGAGTTTTTCTCTATTTTCTTACTATTTTCAAGGTGATTAATTACCTTTCCGTGCTGAAAAATTAGTCCCTAGTTATTATTATCACGTTCAGTAAGCCGTACGCAAGATTGTTGATATCAGGCGTAATAGAAGAAACATAAAGTACTCAAATGTGAAATTCATTTTCTATTTTCCCAGCTAAAGGTTAGGTTAGGTTTGGTTAGGCTAGGTTGAATTATTAGGTACAGTTAAGCTTTTTTTTTTTTTTTTTATGCAACGAAGAAGGAACGAAAGTCCAGGAGCCCGCAAACTGTTTCTTCCAAAAATAAAACAAAAACAATACAACAGAGAGCCAGATTCAAGATCAGTTCATTTCGAGATGTCAGGACACACTGCGTTTGAAAGACTGTAGATCATAGGAAGTAGGAAATACTGACAAAGGGAGACAGCTCCAGAGCTGACCTATTGCATAAATGAAAGACTGGAAGTAATAGTTAATTCGTGCATTAGAGAGCTGGACGGAAAAGGGATGATAGTTTGTTGCTAGACTGGTGCTATGCGCCCGTCGTAGAGGTGGAGAGATGCAAGCAGACAGTTCAGAGGAGCAGTGACTATTGAAGTCAATCAGTCATTTCCTGTGGCACCCCACGGGATGCATAGGGCCTCAATGAACTCTCTCCACCAATATTTGTCTCTTGCCATCTGCTTCAGGTCCCACCAACACTCCTCTCCTGCTTCTTTTTTCATTGTTCTCAACCAGGTTTCCCTCGGCCTACCTCTACCTCTTCTTCCTCTAGCAGTCCACTCTGGCACATCCTGTATTAAACTACCTTCTTTTCTGTATGTGTGCCCCAGCCACTTCCAGCGAGACAGTCTCACATATACATTAACTGGTTCCACTCTCGTAATATCCCTTATTCTTGCATTTGTAACTCTGTCTTGCCACTTAACCCCAAGAATCCTTCTCAGTATTTTATTCTCAAATCCTTTCTGATCTGTTGCAGTTGTACTGTACCATGACTCATGCCCGTAAATTAAAATTGGCCTAACCATGGACTTGTAAATTTTCACATTAGTATGTACCGAAAGCATATTATTATTCCAAACAGATTTCAACATTCCAACAGCTCGCCAAGCCTGTCTAATCCTCTCCTCAATTTCATTGTTTAATGATCCATTAGATGATACAATCGTTCCCAGATATTTAAAGTTTTGTACATTCTTCACCACATTATTCCCAATTACACAATCGATTTGGTTCTCCACGTTAATATTAATAATTTGTCTCCACAATTTACTACCAACCCCACTTTTTCTCCTTCCTCCACCAGACAATCAAGCACCCTTTGTATCTCGTAAATACTTCCGCAAATCAGTGCAATATCATCAGCATAGTCCAAATCCATCAGCTTCTTATTTTCTTTCCAGTTAATTCCTGCACCTGTTCTCCTTACAACCTTACTCATCACATAATCCATAACCAAAACAAACAACAATGGCGAAAGAACTCCTCCTTGAATCACTCGACCTAACTTGAAATTACCTTACAAAAAGTACCTTCATGCAGGCTTCTAATAATATTTACAAACTTTTCTGGTATACCATAGAATCTCATAATTTTCAACATAGCTCCACGTGAAACTATCAAACGCCTTTTCAAAATCCACAAAACACATACTAAGTGGCATTTTCATCTCATTAGTTTGTTGCATTAGATGCCTTACAATAAAAATCTAATCATTACTATTGAAGTAGCGATATAAAATAGATTAAGATGCAAGAGTGCAGCGAAGAAACACAGGTTGAAGAGAGCCAGTAAGAGAAGAAGAGTTAATGAGACGAAAGGTCTTTGACTCCACCTTCTTGAGAATAGCTGTAGGTGGGGAACCTCCCCACGCATGAGAGGTTTACTCTACACAGAGGCGAATAAAACCCGTGTATAAAATAAACAACTTCAGGGAAAAAGAAGATACGGAGTCGGATTAGTACACCGAATCTCTTGGACGCAGATTTTTAATCCCGAGTGAATGAAACCCCAAGCATGTTCAAGGATGATACAAGATTGATCTGGATATTATTCAACATTAGTGTGTACTCCTGTGGAAGATATTGTCGGGTTGGAACACATTCTATCCATTTCTCCTTTCTCTGAAATTTCCATTCTAGGAGATTTCAATGTTCACCACCACCTTTGGCTCTCCTCTCCTTTCACTGATTCACCTGGTGAACAAGCCTACATCTTTTCTATCCTTAATGACCTAGGGCAGCTTGTACAGCACCCTACCCGTATCCCTGACCGCCTTGGAGAGAGCTCCAACATACTTGACCTCTTTCTCACAACTAATCCTTCTGCTTACTGTTAATCTTTTCTCTCCGTTGGGCTCCTCCGATCACAACCTTATCACCTTAACCTGTCCTATCACCCCCGTACAGCCTGTGGACCCTCCAGGGAAACGTCGTCTGTGGCATTTTGGAGTCGCGGACTGGGAGGCCCTCAGGCAGTACTTCTTTTATTTTTCCTGGAATGATTATTGCTTCCATGGCCATGAGCCATCTGAGTGTGCCTTGCGCATTACGGAAGTTATTCTCTCAGGCATGGAAGCATACATTCCTTTCTCATATCCTTTGACTAATGCAAGAAAGCCTTGGTTTAATCACGCTTGTTCTAATGCTGTCCGCAACAAGGAGAGGGCCTACAAATGGTACCGGAGCCAACCCACCCCTGAATCACATCATCTTTACGTTTCTGCCCGGAATCGTGCTCTGTTCTTCGCTCTGCTAAAAATAATTTCATCCGTACTAAATGCTCTCAACTCCAACTCGAATTCTTCCTGCTCCTTTTGGCACCTTGCCAAAAACCTTTCTAACAACTTTACCTTATCATCCTTCCCTCCTCTTTTCTACTCTGATGGTTATGTAGCTATTTCTTCTACTGATAAAGCAGATCTCTTCGCACAGACTTTCTCCTCCAATTCCACCTTAGACGATTCCGGTGCTGTTCCTCCATCACTTCCCCCCTCTGACTTCCGCATGGCTGACATTAAAATTTCTTCAGCTGATGTATTTTCTGCCAACACTGGCCTCAGTACTAACAAGGCATATGGGCCTGATGGAGTCCCTCCTGTTGTTCTCAAGAACTGTGCTTCTGTGCTTACACCCTGCCTAGGCAAACTCTTTCGCCTTTGTCTGTCAACTTGTACCTTTCCTTCTTGCTGGAAGTTTGCTCTCATTCAGCCAGTCCCAAAGAAGGGTGACCACTCCCAACCCTCCAACTATCGTCGAATTGCTTTAACGTCCTGTATTTCAAAAGTTTTCGAGTCAGTTCTCAATAGAAAAATTTTAAGGCATCTTTCCTATCACAACCTTCTTTCCGATCGTCAGTATGGGTTCCGTCAGGGACGCTCCACTGGCGATCTTCTCACCTACCTTTCAGACTCCTGGTCATCCTCCTTTCGGGACTTTGGCGAAAGCTTTGCTATTGCACTTGACATCTCAAAGGCTTTCGATCGAGTCTGGCATAAATCTTTAATTTCCAAACTGCCCTCCTACGGTTCCTATCCTTCTATCTGTGCCTTCATCACTAGCTTCCTTTCTGGTCGTTCTATAGCCGCTGTTGTAGACGGTCATCGTTCTTCTACATCTATCAACAGTGGTGTTCCTCAGGGCTCTGTCCTATCACCAACTCTTCAATGATCTTCTAAGCTGTACATCTAACTCTATCCACTCATACGCTGATGACTCCACCCTTCACCTTTCCATTCGGTTCCCGCAATGCCCATCGCAACAGTTACTTCAACAAACAAGAGATGAGGCTATGGCACACCTAATGTCCGACTTGGCTCGTATCTCTGACTGGGGTAAAAATATGGTTATTTTTAATGCATCTAAGACTCAGTTCTTACACCTATCAACCCAACAAAATCTTCCACACGTATACCCACTAATGTTTAATAATATTCAGCTTAATCCTGCATCATCCTTGAACATGCTTGGGGTTTCATTTACTCGGGACTTATCTTGGAAAGATCATATTACATCTCTTGTAAAATCTGCTTCCAAGAGATTGGGTGTGCTAAGCCGACTCAGATCTTTCTTTACCCCTGCACAATTGTTGACTCTATACAGGGGTTTTATCCGCCCCTGTGTGGAGTACAACTCTCATGTATGGGGGGCTCCCCACATACATCTCTTCTCAATACGGTGGAGGCAAAGGCTTTTCGTCTCATTAACTCTCCTCCTCTTACTGACTCCCTTCAACCTTTGTCTCTCCGCCGCACTGTTGCATCTTTATCTCTTTTTTATCGCTACTTTAATGCTCACTGCTCCTCTGAACTGTCTGCTTGCATTCCTCCACCTCTACGACGGGCGCGTATCACCCATCTGGCAGCAAACTCTCATCTCTTTTCTCTCCAACTCTCTAATGCGAGAGTTAACCGTTACTCCCAGTCTTTCATTTATGCAACAGGTCAACTCTGGAACTGTCTCCCTCTGTCTGTATTTCCTGCTGCCTATGATCTCCAGTCTTTCAAACGCAGTGTGTCCAGGCATCTCAAAATAATCGGATCTTAAATTTGGCTCTCTATTGTATTTTGTTTTTCTCTTGGAGGGAACTGTTACTGCGGGCTCATGGCGTTTGGTTCCTTCTTCCTCGCATTAAAAAAAAAAAAAAAAAAAACAGCCTTTGATGCATTAAAAACAACAAGATTACTTTTACTCAGAGACGTGAGCCATAGTCTCATCCTTGCTTGTTGAAGTAACTGATGAGATGGATACAGCAGGAATCAAATAGACAAGTGAAGGGTGGCATCATTAGCGTATGAGTGGATAGTGTTAGTTGTACAGTTTAGGTCATTGATGAATAAAATGAATAGAGTTGGTGATAAGACAGAGCCCTGACGAGCACCACAGTTGATAGATCTAGAAGAATGCTGGCCGTCTACAACAGCAGCTATAGAACGACCAGATATGAAACAATAAATGAAGACAGGATAGAAACCGTAAGAGAGCAGTTTGGAAATTAAAGCTTTATGCCATACTCAGTCGAAATCCTTTGACATGTCAAGTGCGATAGCAAAAGTTTCACCAAAGTACCGAGAGGAGGATGACCAGGAATCTGAAAGGTAGGTGAGATTGCCAGTGGAGCATCCCTGAAGGAACCCACACTGAGGATCGGAATGAAGGTTGTGATAGGAAAGATGGTTTAAAATTTTTGTTAAGAATTGACTCGAAAACTTCTGAGACAGGAGGTTAGAGCAAATGGGTGACAGTTATAGAGTTGTTAAGGGTCACCTTCATTGGGAATGGCTGAATAACCGTAAACTTCCAGCAGGAAGGATGGTACAAGTTGATAGACAAAGGAGAAAGAGTTTACCTAGGCAGGGTGTAAGCACAGAAGCACAGTTCTTGAGGACAACAGGAGGGACTCCATCAGGCCCATATGCCTTGTTAGCATTGAGGCCAGTTATGGCAGAAAATACATCAATTGAAGATATTTTAATGTCAGTCATGAGGAAGTCAGAGGGGGGAATTGATGGAGGAACAGCATCTGAATCTCTAAGGTGGAATTGGAGGAGAAAGTCTGAACAAAGAGATCTGCTTTATCAGTAGAAGAAATAGCTACAGAGCCATCAGAGTAGAAAAGAGGAGGGAAGAAAGATCAGGCAATTAGGCAAAGTTGTTAGAAAGGTTTTTGGCAAGGTGCCCGAAGGAGCGGGAAGAATTCGAATTGGAGATTTGAGAGCTTCTAGAATGGATGAAATTATTTTTACCACAGCGAAGAACACAGTACGACTCCCGGCAGAAACATAAAAAAGATGTGATTCAGGGGTGGGTTGGCACTGGTACCTTTTATATGACCTCTCCTTGTTGTGGACAACATTAGAACAAGCATTATTAAACTAAGGTTTTCTTGCATTAGTCAAAGGATATGAGGAAGGAATGTATGCTTCTATGCCTGAGAGAATAACCTCCGTAATGCGCATGGCACACTCAGATGGCTCCCGGCCATGGAAGCAATAATCATTCCAGGAAAAATCAAAGAAGTACTGCCTGAGGGCCTCCCAATCCGCAGCTCCAAAGAGCCATAATCGACGTTTCTTTGGAGGGTCCACAGGCCGTACTAGAGCGATAGGACAGGTTAAAGTAATATGGTTGTGACTGGAGGAGCCCAACGGAGAGGAAAGATTAACAGTATAAGAAGGATTAGTAGCAAGGAAGAGATCAAGTATGTCGGAACTCTCTCCAAGGCGGTCAGGGATACGGGTAGGGTGCTGTACAAGCTGCACTAGGTCATGAAGGAAAGAAATGATGTAGGCTTGTTCATCAGGTGGATCAGTTAAAAGAAGAGAAAAGCCAAAGGTGGTGGTGAACATTGAAATCCATAATGGAGATTTCAGAGAAAGGAGAAATGGATAAGATGTGTTCCGTCATAGAAGTAAGATAGTCGAAGAATTTTTCATAGTCAGTAGAATTAAGGGAAAAGTAGACAGCACAGATAGATTTAGTCAGAGAATAACAGGAAAGCCGAAGCCTGAGTGTAGAGAATTCAGAAGAATCAAGTTCAGGAACATGAGAGCAAGTCGTTGTGTACATATACACAACTGCCACCTTTGGCTTTGAAATGAGTATAGAGGCAGATGATAGTAAACCCTTCTCTGTAGGAGGATACAGAGAAGGGTTTACTATCATCTGCCTAAGACAGCTGTCTCAGTTAAGAAAAGAGGGTAAGGTTTAGAGGACAGGTGGTGCTCAACAGAGAGAAAGTTAGAGGAAAGGCTGCAAATGTCGAATAAATGAAGATACGAGTCAGACAGTGGTTCCAGGCAACTTGTTAAGTCGTCACCGGGAGAGGGACGGATGATGGGGGCATTTATGGTCCCTTCCCCCCCCCCCCGGGACTCCGAGGCTTGGTTATTAAATGTCATTATGGTTTAAATTTTGAATAGAAAGTGTAGTGTGCAATTGCCATGTAATTTGATGTTGGCAGTTAGAGAAATGTGGATTGGAAAGCATGCTGGCCTACCCTGAAACAATGAAAAAGTAGAGCAAAGGGGGATGGTCAGGAACTAGTCCCGAGGGCTGATGAAACGGGAGCTCCAGTTGTCCCTGTAATCAGCTTTCCATCCACCTTGGGAGTACTGCCCTGCTCGACTGGTGCTATTGTCTTTTCCCATTAGGTTAGGTTTAGTTAAATACTTAGGTTAGGACAATTCCTTCCTGCATTACACTGACGAATCAAACAAGTTGTCATCGCAGAACAGCTAAAAGCAACGGGGTAAAAGATTTAACAAGAAACTTTTATTAACCATCCCATATATAATCAGACAGATGAAACAGAACAAGCAGTGAAAGCGAACATGAAATCTTTTCGGAAGTATATGAAAACAATACTACAAGAAGACTAAGAAATCAGGCTGAAAATATAGAGTGAAAAAGTAGAAGTCTGGCAACGTATAGGGGAAGACCTGAGTAGAGATATGGAAGGGACAAGGAAATATTATACAGCACAGCAAGGAACTATAGAAAAGGAAATACCGAAGTTACATATGCAGTGAAACATGGACAAGGAACTAACCAATTAACAAGATTAGAAGATATATCGGAGAAATGGAGATGTTATTCTCAAGAATTGCTAAATGGAGGGCATTTTATTGATTATAATGAAGATATACAGGAAATACAAGAGCAAAACCTTGAGGAGTATGTAGATGGCATAAGTGCTGAGGAGGTACGAAGTGCCATTGATAAAATGAAAAATGGTAAAACGCCGGGAGAGGATGGATTGCCGGTGGAAATTATTAAGGTTCTTGGAGAAACAGGAATACTTTGGTTGAGAAAAAATATAAATGATGCTTGGAACGCGGGAGTAGTACCGTAGAATTGGGGAAAAACCATTGTTTGCCCTGTTTACAGAAAAGGAGATAGAACAGTGTGCAACAACTACAGAGAAAATTCATTGTTGTCATATGCAGGTAAAATATATTAACATATCTTGGAGAGAAGGTTGAGAATGCAAGTAAAAGATAAACTTGGACAATGGCAATATAGCTTTTGGCCAAACCGTGGTAAAATGGATTTGGTTTTCTCGCTAATAATGATATTAGGAAAGAGTTGGGAATGTTCATTAATATGGACAAGGCCTTCGATCGAGTACCAAGGGAAAGATTGTGGAATATATTGAACCAAGAAGAGTATATAGAGACACCAAATTTAGAAAATCAATCAAAACTATATATAGTAAATGTGAAAATAATGTTAAACTCAGAGATGGAGATACAAATTGGTTTGAAATCAAGACAAGAGTTAGACAAGGAGAAGTTATTTCTCCACTCCTGATTGTCATATTCATGGATAAATGTATTAAGGAAACAGGAAGAAATAACGATGATGTGATATTAGCTTATGCAGTTGATGTAGCAGTTGTGTATGACTCTGAAAGGAACTTACAGGTTTTGGCAGAAAGTTGGAATTAAGTAATGATCAAGAATGGGATGAAGATAAATACCAAGAAAAGAGAAGTAATGGAGATTGGTCGAGGTAATGCAGAAATGAATGTAACAATGAGAAGAAAACAAATAAAGCAGGTGAACAATTTCCAGTACCTGTGTGTGAAGTTCAATAGAGAAAACAAACAGGAAGAAGAAATAAATAGCATAATAAAAATATAATAATAATAATAATAATATAAAAGCATTGTACCCAATACTAAAAGTTAACCATGTACCAAGGAGCTGTAAGGTTACATACCACTATTCTCTGTGTAATATTACTGTACTATATGCCTCAGAGGCCTGGTCATTGACACAAAAGACCAAGTCTAAAATACAGGCAGCTGAAATGAGAGTATTACGGCTGATTAAAGGAGTTACCAGAAGAGTTCTGTTAAGCGTGGACATAAGAGAACTAAGAGTAATCAGTATTATAGAGGTGGTTGAAGGAATAGACTGAGATGGTATATACCCGTGCAGAGAATGGATGATGAAGCGTTACCAAATCCAGCACTTTCGTGGATACCGCATGGAAGAAGACCAACAGGAAGACCAAGGAAAAGATGGATGGAGGGAGTGGAAAAGCTGTTGAGAGAAGAGGAGAGTGACTGGAGAACGTGTTACGACGGGAGGTGTATATGGACAGGAGTTGCTGGAAAGACTTCGTGGGCAGAGCCTCGGTGACTGAAAGGCTTTGACCTAACGGGCACTGCGTGAGAATGGTGAGAATGTGCATAATTATTCACATTGTTTATTATAGCCACACACATCTCAGTGCACAATGACAGCATGGAATGCCCAGAAAAAATGGATGCAATCATGAGCTAAGGCACTAAGGTGATGAGCCGTAACCCAGGACTGCAGCAAGAGGAGCAGGTAGTCTTGAGAAGGACCAAGGTTTTGAACATGGCGGGCAAGGAGCAGCGCATGGGCTAGTTCGGCTCACTCACTGGCACACCCATCTGAAAACAGACCCGCTGTGAGCCAAAAATTCCCCCCATTCAACTTGTCCTCACTCAAAACATCACAACCTACCGACCTGGGGACACCTTCATTGCAAAGAAGAATTGTTGAGCAACATGAGGATTATTTGAACTCTGTTCATTGTATGGTGGCTGAGCTATGAGTGTGTGAAATAGAGCTATTTTGTGAAAGTTGCCTGTAAGCTGTGAGAGAAAAGTGTGAAAAATGCCCGAAGCCTAAGGTTTGATGAAGGTTTGTTGCTTCACCCTTTCAGTTCGAGTCTCACTAAGGGTCAGTAAAATACCTTAAACTTAGCAGGACTAAAAATTTATATGAAGAGAATACAAGCTGGGAGCGAAGTGCTTGAAGTAGTTAGTACTATTTTGTTTTTCCCCAGCTGATGCTAGAGAGGGACTACTTCACGTGGCGGCACCAATATAACTCTGCTGGTCCACTGCCAACTTAAACAAACGTCCCTTACCTCTCTCCCCATCCCCTAGAATGAAGATTGTGGACAGCAGGAGGAGGATAAATTCAGCCTGCAGTCCACCGGGTTTGTCATTTCAGATTGACCTTGGGATACAACAATTAATATTGTGCTGCTCTTGATGTCTCCAGACGATTTTATTAAGCTTCATAGTGTAGCAAGGGGATTATCTGTACCCCCTTCAAGTAGAAAAGCCTTTCCTAAACTGAATGAAAACGTTTGGTGGTGAAATGAGCCGTTATTGTTCTTTTCTGCTATTGAGCTATGGGAATTAGATGGTGAGACAGTATCACATAGAAACGCTGAGGCAGCATGCATTTCTACTGTGACTGCTATGTTCTTAAATTTTACCAGTATGATTTGTCTTTCATGTAGTTAGACATTTATCCATTAACCCTTTAACTTAAACGGGTGTTTTTTTTCGGCTGGAAGTCACACACGGGGGTTTTGAGATATATAAAGATAAATGTTTTGATATAATATTCTACACCAAAAAACAGACCATAATTTCCTGAGCAAAATGATGTCTAACATGATGTAAAAAAAAATAATTACCTGTGTGGTGAGCTGTCAAAACCTGTGGTACTGGAGCTTCTCCACTGCCAGACATATACCATTCGGCATAATGATAAATTCAAAGTTTATATATATATATATATATATATATATATATATATATATATATATATATATATATATATATATATATATATATATATATATATATATAGTTGCACTCATTTTCACTCTCATTTTTGTCTGACGAGATAATCTGAGTCATCAAACATCACTTCCATCAGATCCAAGTAACCTGTCACAGCAGCAGAACATCTCATACCGCATACCTCGACATAGTTCTCATACGTGACAAAAATAAAATACAAAAGAAACAGTCCTTCCGTGATGGTACCTCTTCAGTCTTGCCACCTCCTGATACTGAACCACTATTGGACCCCCAGTTCTGGCGTGCAAATATAAAAAGCCCCCAAAACGTATATGTGCCGCCTGATGGCTACAGACATTTCTCTGCTGACACACTGATGTGCCACCCGATGTGAAAGGGTTAACAGGTGGTGTCAGGCACAACAAACCTCACCCGACAGCAATTATTTTATTGCTGTTAAATACTTAATTGTTGCTGCCATTTATTCAGTACACATTTAAAGTCTAAGGTAATGGTACAAATGATTTCAAGTTATATCCTCTGAAAATCTGTAATCTTGGGTTTGACCTTTCAAGGTCACTCAAGGCCAAAGGTCATGTGGTCAAATGAAAGGCTATACTAGACTTTCTATTTCTTGATAAAAGTAAACTGCTCCGGACTCCTACGCTCCTCATGGGGCAATGTAGGATTGGATGATGGATGGATGGATGGATGGATCTCTTCAACGAGCTTCGAGTTACTGACCCTTGAATATCCGTGACCTTGACTTTGACCTTTCAAGGTCACTTACAGTCAAAGGTCATGGTACCATTTAAAAACCCATATGGGACTTCCTATATGTTGATAATAGTATATACCTCTCTATCTTCAACGAGTTTTGGTTTATGGCCCCCGAAAATCTGTGACCTTGAGTTTGATCTTTCAGGGTCACTCAAGGTCAAAGGTCTTGTTGCCAAATGAAAGCCCATATTACGAGTTCCCGTATGTTCTTAATAGTAAATATCTCTACCTTCAACCGGTTTTAAGTTATAGCCCTTTGAAATCCGTGACCTTGTTATTGACCTTTCAGTCACTCGATTACCTCCAAAATTTTATCACTTTCTTTTGGGACAAGTACCCACGTATCCTGAAAGTTCTATGTAATTTCATTCAGCCATTTATCCGTAATGTTGCTAACAAACAAACAAAGAAACTGTACCAAGAACAATATCTCACCAGACGCCGTCCGGGCGAGGTAATTAGAGGTCCCCCACAAGCTTGGGGTAAGAGGTATCAAACGATGTATTATGAACAAAACACCTAAACATTCTTTGGTATGCTGTTTATGTTGTATTTATATTGACAAATAGCTTGCACCCATAGCATGCTAAGATGTAATGTGCAATATCAGTGAAAATCAGCGAGGAAGGGATCTTACAAAACTTTATATGCCACTTTGAAGACGACCAGAATGAAGACAAAATGGGAAACCTCACCATCAGAAGCAGCGTTGTATGAAACCCTAGTCACGGAAACGAGGGGTTCTTACTTGCAGAAAGAAACTTTACCTTTAGCCAGAGGTGAATATTGAATTTGCCATCACAGCAGCAGCAACACCACCCACCCTCAAACCTGGGGGTAGTTTGAGCTGGCTGGCTTGGGTAAGCTGTCATTGAGGACACACATACCTCAACATCAGGGATAAACACAGTTTCTGGGACAAACCCAGCATCAGGTATTTACTCAGCAGGTATATCCCAGTCCTGGTGTCTGGGATGGCTTCAGTGTTGGAGGAATCGTCGTCCTTGTCGTTCACAGACATGTCGTCATTGTTGGTTGCATCATCATCATCATCAGACGCATTGCCTTTGCCCTTGTTGAATATTTCATCGTCAGACATGTTTTGATAGATGTCGTCATTGTCGTAGGACAATATTTTGTCATCATAGGCCGCGGCTTTTCCACCATAAGATCCATTCATTGAGCTTTGAGGTGAGGGACTGAGAGAGGAAAGAGAGACAGGATTTAGGGACAGGGTATTTGGGTCGCCTGCAGACCCTAGTAAGGAGATAGGGTAGGAGACTGAGCCTTAGCTGGGGCAGGCTCACACATTATTTTTTAGTATCTGGTTTGATCCAAAATTGCCCTCTCCTCACCATGGCTTCCTATGGCACAGTTTGCTGCACTAACTGCTCTAGGGCATTATCAGCCAGTTTAAGTTCAAATGGGAAAGAACCCTCATGCCCGTGTACCTTGAGATGAGACCCCTCATGATCGTGTACCTTGAGATGAGGACCCTTCTCATGGGCTGCCTAGTTGTTACGACCCTCTTCATGGCCTGTCTTCTGGCGACAATCCTCCTTGTGCCCTTACCAAAGGTGAGGGCCAACACCATGACCTTTCTCAAAGCAAGTGCCATTCCCAGGAGCCCCCATGTCATCCCTTATGACCCCCGGACAGGGATATGGAGTTAGCACCTCCTCTTTGTTCATCTACTGCTCTGATATTTGGCAATAGCAGGCTGATCACCTGCATGGCTTGTCCTGGCATACGGATGTCACCACTATACTTTCTTATATATGGTCGAGTTGAAGAGATTCGGTTTGATGCACGAATTCAGGAGATAACATTTTTAGTCGCCGTAGCACAGTTCGTTACTTTGACTTGAGTCAACATCCCCATTGGTGGTCTTGTTTTTGCGTGAAAATTACTCAGTACTCTTAGTAAAATCCCCAAGAGCATAAAATCTGATTTTCTTACACTGTCTGGGAGGATCTAAATGATACTGCAGAAGACACCTTGTAGTGTACATTAAAAATAATCTCCCCGAAATAGAACATTTTACCTTTCTCAACAAAACTAAAAGAACTGCTAAAGAACTGTCATATTTGGTGTAAAACCCACCTCACTCGGATCAAAGTGTTGAACGGTCGTTTCAAAATAATTATTTCATCAAAGCAAGATTTTTTTTTTTTAATCTTCATGTTTTGCTTGTTTGCAAATATTCTCCAGTTTTCGTAGTATTTGGGTATATTTCTACCCAAATTTGGAGCTCGTCTGCCTGAACTGTATAGCTTTCTCTTTTAGGGCAATTACTGTACCCTCGATAATGAAAGAGTTTCGGCACCCTTCCAGTGTGAGACATTATGATACACGGACTATGATTTACGGGAAATGACACGGGTCTGACGGTACTGTGGTTGTGACAGTTGTCAGTTAGTAATATCTAACCCCACACTTACATACGGTATTGCATTATAATTTTTGTGAATTAAACAGGCATACCGAGTTACCAGCACTACCAATTGAACCAGAGACGAAGTATTTCACATCCTATCGGACCCCAGGGTACCAATATATATATTTTTTTCATCGAAGGTACGTTCAGATTGTGACTTACAAAGCTCGATCGGGTGTTTAGATGTGATCCGTGTGTGTGTGTATGTGTGTGTGTTCTTACCTGATTGTTCTTACATAATTGTAGCCTAACAGGAATGAGTCAAGTGCGTATTGTCCCGTGTATTAATCCATTTTTATCGTACATATCTTTAAATTTACGAATAGTTTTGGCACACTATTTCATTCGGTAGTGCATCCCACTGATCAGTTGCCCTATTTGAGAGACTATATTTCATTATGTTTTTATTGTCTTTGTTATTATATAGTTTTTTACAGTGTCCTCTTGCTGATGCTTCCCCTTAGGTTATATATTCATTTATGTCTATTTTCTCTTTCCCTGAGATGCATTTATATAACATAATCATGTCTCATCTTTTCCTTCTCTCCTATAGTGTTGAAACTTGATAGATTCAGTTTTTCTAGTCTTTCTTCGTAGCTTAGATCCCATCTTGTTGCTGCCCTTTGTACTTTTTCAATCTTATCTGTGTTTTTTAGAATAAGGATTCCAGACTACTGATGCATACTCCAGGGTTGGTATGATGATGTTATGATCTTTCTCACATGTCTTCATTTATATATGTGAATGCCACTCTTATATTAGAAAGCAGTGTATACATGTTAAGTACCTTCTCACTGCTGTGGTCAACTGGAGATAGTCTGTTATTGATAATCACTCCTAGGTCCTTCTCTCTTTCTGATATGTGTAGGGCTGCACCCTCCTAACTTAAAATTTTGGTCTTTTCTCACTTTTACCCAACTTAATAACATGAGGTCCACATTAAATTTCATTTGGCATTTATTGCTTCATTCATGAGGTTTAATTCTTCCTGTAGCTCTCTGCAAGAATTTGCGTTATTAATTTTCCCTTTATATTTCTGCATCATCCACAAACACATTTAGATAGCTTCCATTTCCAGTGTTACTATCTAAGTCATTTATATATACTAAAAACATAACTGGTGCCAGCACTGAGGCCTGTAGAACTCCGCTAATCACTTCCCTTCATGATGAGTAATTTCCCCTTAGTACTGTTCTCATTTCCCTTTCTCTGAGAAAATCCTGCATCCAACAGTACAAGTTGCCTTGGATACCTCCTTGATCGTACAGTTTCCATAATAGACTTTGGTGTGGCATTTTGTCAAATGCTTTCTTGAAATCTAAATAGATACTGTCCACCCATCCTTTTCTTTTCTGTAATGTTTCTGTAACTCTGTCATAGCAGATTAATAGATTAGTAACATATGATTTCCCCTTTCTAAAACCAAACTGCCTTTCTGTTATCATACTGTATTCTTCTAAATGGTTTACCCAGACTTCTTATCAGCTTTTCCAGTATCTTACTTACAACACTGGTCAATGATACTGATCGGTAGTTGAGTGAATTCTGTCCATTCCCTTTTCTGAATAGCGGAACAATGTATGCTTTCTTCCAAACATCAGGTAGTTTACCTTGACCTGAGGATTCCTTGAATATTAAATAAAATGGTCTGCTCAACTCTTTTGCACATTCATGTAACACCCAACCTGAAATTTCGTCAGGACTATAAGCTTTTCCTTTGTCTGATTTACCTAACTCTTCTTGTACTTTTTTCTGATATTTGTATATCTGTAATACGTGTCGGCATGCATGTTCCATATCATCTCTTTCAAAAATATTTTCTTTTGTAAAAATTAATTGAAAGTTTAAATTTTGTGCCTCACAAATATCTTTCTCTTGTGTATAGGTGACCCCCTCGTCTTTAATGGACTTTACTTTATATTTATCTTTGGATTTGCTTCGGATGTAGCCGTAAAATAGCTTAGGATGATCAATACTTATATTCATAAAGCCTTCCTCAAACTGTCTTTGAACCTTCTTCCTTATCTGTGTATATTCCTTTTTTGCCTGTTTATAGTTGTTATATGCCCTCTCAATATTGTGTCTTCTGCATCAGTTCCACAGCAAATCTTTTTCTTTTCATTTTATACATTCTGTATTAAACCATTCTTTATTTTCATTTTCGTTTCTTTGTGCTGAGGGATGTAATTTTGGACTCCTATTTCATAAAAATCACAGAATTTTCTATATATATCATTTAAATCTTGTCCTCCAACCACCTTTTCCAAATCTATTTCTAATAAATACTCCTTCAGGTCATAATAAGCTAGTATGTAACTTTCATTATTGGTAAGCATATCATATGCACTCCTGACGTTGCAGTTTAATACTGCATGGTCGCTTTTGCCGAATGGAGGGTGATACATTGTATTGTCAGTATCATTTTCTTGTTTAGTAAATATAAGATCTAGTACTGATGAGTCATCAAGTCCTCTTTTCTAGTGTTTCTTTTTACATGTTCCATCCATCCATCCATCATCCAATCCTACGTTGCCCCACGAGGAGCGGAGCCTGGGGCTAGGCAGTTGGTCCTGACATTTAAGATGAGAGTGACCAACATCGCTCATCCCTGAGTGGCATCACGTGAGCAATAAACCCCAATTATCCCTTGGATATAAACCTTCATCTGTTCAATCCGATTGGAGCACAATAATTACCCACTAAACTACCAGGCGCCAAAATTTGGTTATATGTTTACCACCCAGCGTAGTAAATGGTTTCCTGGTGTACAGGAAACCATTTGGCTAGTCACTCATTGTAAAGTTACCCACAGGCAGAAGGAAGAGGAAAGAATGAAGGAAAGATTGAAGAGGGAGTGTAAAGTTACCCGTAGGCAGAGAGACGAGGAAAGACTGAAGTACAAAAGACAGAAGAAGATGGAAGGAAAGAAGGATGAGGGAGAGGAAAGTTCAGACACCTGAGAGCAGCACTACATTGAGTGGATGGTGAGTGCCCCTACCTACCCCTTTACATGTTAGAAAAAACTCTTGCACAACGTCCAGGAGCTTTTGATCAAAACAGCTTTCATGGCTTCTTACATCTAGAGTATTCCAATTTACAGTATATCTGTATTGAATTCTCCAGTTCTACAAAGTAATTTCTTAAACTCTGAATTGTACCTTCTGCCAGATCTTCATATTCACCCCTTTCCCAGGTGTTTGTTTTGGGTGGCATATATAAATATGCCACAAGTAATTTCCCTTCAGATGTGTTAATCTTCAATGCAGTCAGTTCTACATGTAAGGGTATATTTATTTTTATTTCTCTGGCTTGCAGATTTTTCTTTGTAAAAATTATAATTCATTCTCCTTTTATTACATTTCTGTCTCTCCTCCATATAATGTATTCCTCTAAGTTTAGGATATCGGTTGATATCTTCTAGGTCTATTTTGTTTTGAGTTTGGCAAGTAATATGTGGTTCCTTTGCTTTGGTATAGTCATTCATCTCTAATAATTTAGACATCATTCTATCAACATTAGCGTATATAAACCTAATCATCTTGTTTACATACTTGGCATAGCTTGAGTCTACCACCTTGCTTCTTTTTATTCCCTATTGGTTATGTACCGCTTTCGCACCTTCAGTCCAAATACTTTTTAGAAAAATTTACTCTTCCTCTCATCTTTCCTCATTCTTTGTTTTTGTCTATTCCCTCTTCTTCTTCAGTATTCCCAAATCCTCGAGTTAGGCATCTTTATATCCATACTTTTTTTAATTTCTCCTTTTGCATTAGTTTGCATTTTTTTTTTTTTTTTTGTATTACCCCCATGACGTTCACATTCTGGAAGTTTAATTTCAGAGGCCTTGACTTATTTCTCTCATACTTCCCTAACCTTCTGTGTTCCACTATGTCTTTATCACAGATTTACTGACACTTCCTTCACTATGCTTATTATATTTGCCTTCTTTTTGTCTCGATATTTTTTTTTCATATTCATCTACACCAGTGATTACTATAGATTTGCTGAAATCTGCCGAATCTTTGACCAATTTTGGGTTGTGTTTGATTATTTCTTTCACTTCTTTTCTAATGTTTTTTTCTTTGACTTGTTTTTAAGTCATTCCACACTTTCACCATTTCTGCATTCGTAGTTTCCACATCATCTTAGTAACTATGCATCACCTCGTTCACCTGGATTATCTTCTCTTCAGTTTCACTACGTTGGTCTATCAGACTGTTTGCTTGCCTAATTGTCTGTATCACTTCTAAACTCCATAATACGCTCATGGTTGACGACTGTACTTGCCATTTCACTGATCTTTCTTCTAAGTGAACCCACCTCAACTCTCAGCTCATCTATTGTTGTGTCTTTTTTGTTTAATTCCTTTAATAATTTTTCCCATCGCAAATGTCAGGACCAACTTGCCTTGCTCCGGGCTCCTACACTCCTCGTGGGGCAACATAGGATTGGATAATGGATAGATGGATGGGATAATTTTTCATTTTTTTCCCTCCTGCATACACAGTTGCTTCTTAAAATCACCTGTTTCACTTTGAAAAGTTACTAGTTTGTTATGTTTCCATTTCAACCAGTTCTTGGTAGAAATCATCATCCTGTTATCTACCTGTATCCTTTTTCTTAACTCCTTCTATATTCACTTTGTTAAACATGGCGCTCGTGGTATTATTTAGAAACTAAGTGTGTGTGTGTGTATGTGAACAAAACGACTCAAAGGTTTTAAATCAATTACTGTCCAGAGATCTAGTTATCACACACTTGGTTATAATGTTTTCCCATTATCACTGTAAAATTAAAATCTGCACTCCTGCAATATTGCACGTTTTTGGCTAAAAAAAATATCGGTGCACCTGAGCTGGTTTCTGCTAAGCAATGACGGTGCAAAATCTGTGGTTTCTGATGGGTTTAAGGGATTGAAAGATAATACCCTACTCGAGGAGCTCATTCCAGTGGGAGAGACCGCTGTCTATCCACCCCCAGCCTCAGTACCCCTTGCCTCAAGCCCTTTTCAGGTTTCTCTGTGAAACATGTTTCTTCCTTATTGTGCCTTTTTCGTCACTTTCCATTAGCATAACCATGCTTGTGTGTGTTTCTGATACTTGCCAAAGTTGTATATATTTAGTGGCTATAAATTGTTGTAAAAAGCAACATTTCAGTTAAAGAGTAGGGTGCTCATTACCAGATAGGATAATGTCCACAAGCTTTTGTTATCGCAAAATTTCATTATCACACACTAGGTCTGGTACCAATTATTCGTGATAACCAGTTGATCTCTGTATAACCAAACTTAGTAGAGGGATTGAGGTCAGCCCTAGAGTACATCTTTTGGTTTGAGAACACTAGGGCAAAGGTCAAGATCACAGGGCTAGCTCAAACATTTACATAATAAAATGAGCATAGAATTTTATCCAATTCATATCAAACTTCCGAAAATGATAAAAGACAAGGCAAGACAAATGATTCGATTACGACAACAAGCAGTCAGAGGCCAAGGTCAAATGGCAAGATTAAATTTTGATCCGTGTCTGTTCGTTCACAAAATAACTAAAGCAGTTTTGATCAAATTTTAACCAACCTTTATGTTAATGTTGAGGATGAGCCAAAAAGTCTAAATATTGCTTCCGAGAGCCAGTCGAAGGTCATAGTCACTGGGAAAGGTCAACTTAACCAGTTTTCATCCAGTTTTAACGAGACATTGAAAGAATTGACGATATGGCAGGGTTAAAAAGATTCAATCTTTGAGACCAATCACTCAGATGTAAACGTCTCAGGGGAAGGTTAAAATGCAATTCGTGTTGCTGCTTATGAAGAATATAAAGTTTTATATTTATATATATATATATATATATATATATATATATATATATATATATATATATATATATATATATATATATATATATATATATATATATTACAGCAACGCGTCAAAGGTCACTGTGTCAATGCAAGGGCAACTTGAACACTGATGTAAACTTTTTTTATGCATTCAGCTCTGGGCCAGTTCTCTGAGGCCCATCAGTTTTCCTGAAGATCACGTGTCACCGCCTCAGCGCCACCACCCACCAACCATATATACTGAATACGTGCTAGGGCTGTCTCGTACAGAACTCGTGGATTGGTAATAGCAGGGGTGTTTTTACATCTGGCGGTTCTTATGGCAGATCAATAAAGTTTATTTTATCAAAACTCAGATCTTTTAAACTGTTCCCTGCCCGAGGAGGGATTCGGACCTGCATCCATTGGGAAACCAGGCCGCTATTCAACCGAGTCGGGTTCAAGTGAAAACAAAGAAAAGTTTTGATTTTGAAAAAAAGAAAAAGATAATCAGTTTGAGGTAAAAGTTTCAGGGAATGGACAAATGTCAAGGTTATCGGGCAAAGTTAACGTAAACAGGTGTGATCTAAATTGAACCAACGATGTTGGAGGGACTGAGGGTTTGTGAAGAATAAAGTAATTCGAATCTGAGAGTAATTTGTTGAAGGTCATGGAGCTCTTGGCAAAGCCAAGTATTCACTCTCTAGTGCAGTTAGTGGTCACGATTGTTGCAAACTACGAATGTTCCTTCTTTTCCTTTTTTCATTTTTTTTTTAATTATTTTGTCCTTTTACAGAATTGTATGACCAAATCATAAAAGTATTAGTTTGAGGATCCAGTGTTTGTTTGTGTTTCACAGTCATCATGAGAATTTGTAAACAAGTATGGTAGTGTACTGTGGCTGTATGAAGCTCGTTCTGTATTCCATTAGTATTGTTAACTATTGTTAACGTCTTATTTCATTTGCTCCTGTCAATTTCAACCTGCCTATTTTGTCTTGTACTAATTCATTTTATGGTAGGCGTTACTCCCATATTTTTCTTTGTTCTTTCATAATCGTTCTAGTTTCTTTCGTGTCTCCTTTAATATTTTCATTGCTTACTTCTTACTTCTCTCGTTTTCATCCTTTTCTCCCTATTACTTTCCTTTGTTTCCTAGGAGAGTGTCGAGCAGAGAGACAGAAAAATAAATGTTTCCATAAAAGTCGGTGAGGTGAACGTAGTTTCTGAGTGCCTGTGAGCCCCTGATACTGTTACACACACACACACACACACACACACACACACACACACACACACACACACACACACACACACACACACACACCGCTCGCTGGTGCAGTGGTATCGTTCCCGCTTGCCAACTGGTGGACGGGAGTTCGCGCCTCGCTCAGGTTGCGAAAAGTTTCACTGACGAAGTGGGTGGTTACTGTCCCCCTCGAGCAAGGGGATGGGTGTGTGCGTGTGTGAAGGTCACAGCCTTGCCCTAAGATCGGACTACATGAGCTTTCAGCTCCCTTCCGGGAGGGTAAAAGCTGACGATCACGACCATCAAGTGATCCTGACCGTCCCGGTGAATTACACACACAAACACACACACACACATACACAAGTAGAGAGAGAGAGAGAGAGAGAGAGAAGGGGGGTAGGGGGGTTTCAAGAATACTCCCCCAGTATCCCTGCTTGTCGTATGAGGCTACTAAAACGGTTGATGGAGAATTAGTGCCCCACACCGGAAAAAGAAATAACTAAAGCGAATCAAGCGCCTCGTACCAGGAAGGACAATACATTGACGACCAAGGAACTAACAAAGGACTTTCTAAGGGTGAGGATATGGAATGTGAGAGAATGAATGATGAAGTGAATGAGAGATTGTTCAGGTGCTTGAGGATGCAAGAGTGGATGTATGTGGATTGACTGAAACTAAATGAAAAGGTGAAAGGGTGAGAGAATGGGAATACGGTTTAGGAATATGTGCGGGAGTTAATGAGAATGACAGGGCAAGAGAGGTAGTATGTCTGATGATAAGCATGAAGTGGAAGGAGAATATAAGAGAGTATGGAACAGTGGGTGCAAGGATTGCATGAGTGAGGATGAATGTAGGTATACAAGCTTGGGCGATTGTATTTGCGTATACGCCGACAAAGGACCGAGTGGCAAGAGTGAGACATGAGCTTTGGGCAAGTGTAGAAGCATGAATGGAAGTTTGAGAGGAGCGAGAGTGTGTTTTTGATTGGAGACATGATTGGCAAAGTTGGGAATGTATGAGTGGATAGAGTAGTTGGTCAGTGGGGTGTGCCAGCTGAAGTAGATGGGAATGGTAGTGCTTTGGTGGACATCTGTGCTGTTAAGGGGTTGGCAATAGCCAACACCTTCTTTCGGCAGAAGATGATCCACAAGTATACATGGAGAGTCATGAGGAGGATGGACGGTGAACTTGTCGAACGAAAGGCAGTGATAGATTATGTGTGTATGGATGAGCGAATAAGACAATTATTGGATGCAAGAGTGTGGAGAGAGTGGGGGAATGGAATCTTGAACCATCACTTAGTGATGGCCGAGGTAAGGCTGCAAAGTAAATGGGTGAAGAGACGGAGAAGACAGGAGGAAACAACTCCTGTGAGAAGAGTGAAGTTGCAAGATAGTGAGAGAATGGCAAAGTATAAGAGCATAGTGGAAGAAAGATTGGGAAGGTATGAGTTAGAGCAGATAGGAGGGGTGAAAGATGTAAGATATTCACGGAAAAGATAAGCGCAGCGTGTGAGGTGGTTTGTGGAATGAGGAGGAGATGCAGGGGTGTGCAAGGGACAACATGGTGGAATGATGAGGTGAAACTAATTGTGGAACAGAAGAAGGCATATAGTGAATGGCTAGCGAGTAGAGGTATGGGAGAAGATGAGAGAGAGAAGAGAGAGGTAAATGTGAGCAGGAGAAGGGTGGAGAAGAGATTGGTGAGGGAGAGTAAGACGAAAGTGGATGAAGAGTTTGGGACGAATCTAAGTGTAAAATGGAGGGAGAGTAGGAAATTGTTTTGGAAGGAGATAAAGAAGACAGTGTGAAAGGGGAATAGTAGGGGAGTGAAAGATGGGAATAATAGATTGTTGGTGGAGAAGAGAGAGAAATTGAGGAGATGGAAGGAGCACTTTGAGGATTTGTTGAATGTAGAGAGCGAAAGCAGTGTGAGTACAAGTGGTTGGGGAATGGCTGGGAGAAGAGATGAGAGGAGGGAGGAAGAGATCAGCAGGGCGGAAGTAGTGGAAGCAAAGAAGATCAAGATGGGAAAGGCCACAGGAATTGATGGAATGTGTGGTGAAATGCTCAAGTATGGGGGTGAGAGTGTTGTGGAGTGGATATGAAAGTTATGTAGATTGGTCTGGGAAGAGGAAAGGTTCCAGGGGACTGGAAATGAAGTATAACTGTTCCTTTATGCAAGGAAAAAGTGGAGAGAGAAGTATGTGGTAACCATAGGGGTATTTGCCTTCTTAATGTGACTAGAAATATATATGGTAGAATACTCATTGATAGGGTTAGGCATATGACAGAGGAGCTAGTTGGAGAAGAACAAGGAGGATTTAGGAAGGGAAAAAGAGTGTGTAGATCAGATATTTTTTTTAAGATGTTTAGTGGAGAGGTATCTAGAGAAGGGAAAGAAAGTGTATGCTGCCTTCATGGACTTGGAGAAAGTTTATGACAGAATAGATAGGCAAGTTATGTGGAAGGTACTAAGTATATATATGGAGAGGAAATTGTTGAGTGCTGTGAAGAGTATGTACGAAGGAGCTAGGGCTACGGTGCGAGTGGAAGGTGAGCTGTTCTTTTATCTAAATGTGGTACTGAAACAGGGATGTGTGATGTCTCCATGGCTGTTTAATATATACATGGATGGAGTTGTAAAGGAGGTGCAAGGTAGTGCAGTGGATGTGGGAGTGGCTCTAATGAATGAGGGTGAGATGTGTAAGATTCCGGTGTTGCTGCTTGCAGATGATACAGTATTGTTGAGTGAAGATGAATGGGAGTTGGAAGGTTGCAAGTGTGTAGGAAGAGGAATCTGAAAGTTAATGTAAATAAGAGTAAAGTTATGGTGTGTGAGAGGAATGAAGTCACGGAGTGCACAGTAAGGTTGGATGGTGAGGATATGGAGAATGTGAGTGCATTCAAGTACTTGGATAGTGTGATGAGTAAGGATGGAACTTTTGAGGATGAAGTGCTTGAAAGGGTACAGCAGGGAAGAAAGGTTGTGGGTTCACTGAAAGCAGTGATAAGAAATGGGGAGGTGAGTATGGAAGTTAAGAAGTCACTGCATGATAGTACTGTGATCCCTACCCTGACGTATGGAAGCGAGGCATGGACCTTGTTAGAGGGGAGCAAGTCAAGAGTGAGAACAGTGGAAATGAGCTATTTGACAGGAGCATGTGGAGTGACATGGAGGGACAGGTTGACGAATGAAGAAGTGAAGGAACGTTGTGGGGTGGATGTGGATGTGGCTGAGAAAATTAGGAGAAATACACTGAGGTGGTTTGGACATGTGGAGATAATGGAGAATGAAAGACTAAGAGGGTGTATGTAGGTGACGTGGAGGGAGGGAAAGGGAGGGGAAGACCGAGGATGAGGTGGAGGGATGGTGTTGAGAGGTATATGAGGGAGGGGGGAGTTGGGGGAAGAGCAGTCAAATGGTGGGTGACAGAGCGACTTGGAGGCGTTTTGTCTGCAGCCACCCTTTATGGGATTAGGGCTTCGGGCTATAGATAATAATAATTATTATTATTATTATTATTATTATTATTATTATTATTACCAGTATTATTCTTACTCCTCCTACTACTACTACTACTACAACTTTTACTTTCCATATCCTTATAGGAAGTTTTCTTGTTTTTTGTCAATATATCTATGATTCTTTCCGCTTAAAAAGGAAATGGGCAATGCTCACAGGCTCTTTGGCATACAGTCTTCAATCTTTGTCAGGTTAGTCGCCCAGCTAATACCAGCCTTCAGGCCTGATATTATGGCAATCCATCAACCAGATCACCAGATATTAATCAGAATATAAAGAAGCGGATTACGGAACGCCATCTCAAAGAACGCTAGTAAGCTGATATTTTACTGCAATATGGCTTAAAGGCGGCCTCATTGCGGAAAAGAGTACGATTCTAATTGGTTGATAATTTTCTGAGATCGTCTGTGGCAAAAAAAAAAAAAAAAAAAAAAAAAAAAGAGCCATTTCCGGATATTCCGAATGTTAACTAATTTTGCATCAAAGCTTGAAGGTAGATCCAACAAGTTTGCTGGACCTGCAGACTGCGATGACCTAAGGTGACATGCACAAAATCAGTGCCTTGTCCTTAATTCTCCTTTACAGCTCGGCTTCTAGTACGCAGTGGCTTTGAAAAGTTTTCGTCAAAACTGTTCTTGGAAAAATTTTCGGTGTTCTGGTTATTCTTGCTCTCTTTCTTATCCTTATTATTGTTATTATTATTATTATTATCATTATTATTATTATTATTGTTATTATTATTATTATTATTTATGTTGTTGTTGCTGTTGCTGCGCTCTTGCTATTATTATTATTATTATTATTATTATTATTTATTATTATTTGTGGTAGGTGGGGGCGCTCGCAATCCACTTAGTGTAGTGCTGCTCTCGGGTGTCTGCCCTTTCCACTCCTCCCTCCTTTCCGTCCTTCCTTTTCTGTCTTTCTTTACTTCATTCTTTCCTCGTCCTTCTGCCTACGGGTGACTTTACACTCTCTCTTCTGTCTGTCTTTCCTTCATTCTTTCCTGTTTCATCTCCCTATGGGTGACTCTACACTGAGTGCCAAGCCGAATGGTTTCCTGTACACTGTGCTGGGTGGTAACCATGGAATCAGATTATGGCGCCTAGTGGTTTAGTGGGTAATTGTAGCTCTCCATTCGGATTGAGCCGGTGAAGGTTTATATCCAAGGGGTGGTTGGGGTTTATTGCTCACATAATGCCACTCAGGGATGAGTGAGGTTGGTCACTTTCATCTTAAATGTCAGGACCAACTTTTCATGGGTGGAGGGAACGTAGGATTGGATGGATGGATGGATGGATGGATTCTTGTTATTAATATTATTATTATTACTATTACTATTATTATTATTATTATTATTATTATTATTATTATTATTATTGATTACTCTGTGCCTGCAGAAATAGACGAGAATGGCAAAGCTCTAGGGAACATTTGTGCAGGGAGGGGGTTGGTGATAGCCATTACCCTTTATGGACACAAAATGATCCACAGGTATACAGTATGTGGCGAGTGATGAGAAGGGTGGGGAGTTATCTGAATGAACGGAAGGCAATGATTGATTATGTGTTTATGGATGATAGAGTAAGAAGGTGTGTAGTGGATACAAGAACATATAGAGGTTGAGGTAGTGGACTGAAAGTCAAAGTTCATATAAAATAGAGGAATAGGAGAAGGGAAGGAGATGAACTAGTTCATACAAGGAGAGTAGAAAGGTTGCAAGAGGATGGAAAAGAGACAGAATAAAAGACAGAAATGAGGAGCGGTTGGGTAAATATGATTTGGAGCAGATGGAAGGTGTGTGCAAGATATTCACAGAAGAAATCTGTGCAGCATGTGAGGTGGTGTGTGGGGCGAACAGAAGACGACAGGGGGTGCAAGGAACAGCATGGTGAAATGAGGAGGTGAAACAGGCTGGGTCACAAAAGAAGAAAGCATATAGTGATGGGATGAGAAGCTGGGGTGTGGAAGAAGTTGAGACGGAAGAGAGAGTTATATGTAGAGAGGAAGGGAGATGTGAAAAGATAAGAGTGTAAGAAGAGAGTGGACGAGGAATTTGGAAGAAATTTAAGTGTAAGGTGGAGGGAATGTAAGAAAATGTTCTGGAAAGAGGAAAAGAGAGTTAGACAGGGTGATGAAGTTAATCGGGGAGTGAAAGATAAAAATGGTAGATTGCTAGTGGAGAAGGGAGAAAAACTGATCAGATGGAGAGAACATTTTAAGGGAATTGTTGAACACAGAGAATGAAAGTAATGCGAGTGTAAGTGGCTGGGGAATGGCTGGGAGAAAGAGGGATGTGAGAAGAGAGGAAGAAAACAGTAGCAGGGAAATCATGGAAACAACAAAGAAAGTCAATATGGGGAAAGCCTCAGGAGTTGAAGTGTGTGGTGAAATGCTGAAGCATGGGGAAAAGACAGTAGTGAAATGGATGTGGAAGATGTCCAGATTGATTTGGGAGGAAGGTAGAGTTTCAGAGGATTGGAAGTCTGTCAGTCTATTGGCAGGAAGTCAGTTATCATTATTCCCTTGTATAATGGAAGAGGAAAAAGAAATGTGTGGTGCACACAGGGGCATTTGCCTTCTTAGTGTAATAGGAAAAGTATTTAGTAGGATACTTATTGAGAGAATTAGGGAAAAAAACGGAGGAATTTGTTGGAGAAGAACAGGGAGGTTTTAGGAAGGGAAGAGGATGTGAAGATCAGATATTCATTCTTAGGTATTAAGTGGAAAAGTTCCTAGAAAAGTAAAAGAAGCTGTATGCAGCCTTCGTGCATCTGGAAAAAGCACATGATAGGGTGGATAGACAAGGAACGTGGAAAGTATTAAGAATGTATGGAGTAAATGGGAAGTTGCTGAATACTGCAAAGAATATGCATGAGGGTGCTAAGGCTGCAGTGCTTGTTGACAGTGAACTGAGTGAATTTTTCTATTTGAAGGTTGGATTGAAACAGGGATGTGTCATGTCGCCATGGTTGTTCAATTTGTATATGGATTGGGTTATAAAAGAGATGTTGGAGCGGCCCTAATGAAAAAGGGCAGTGTTTAGAAGCTATGTATACTGTTGTTTGCAGATTATACTGTTTTGTTAGACGAAGGGGAGCTGCAAGGCTTGGTGAATGGGTTTGGGAGAGTGTGTAAGAAACGGAATCTAAAGGTGAATGTAGGGAAGAGTAATGGTCTTCGAGAGAAATGAAACCACTGAATCTACAGTAAGGCTGGATGAGGAGGAAATGGAAAATGTGAATACGTTCATGCACTTGGGTAGTGTGATGAGTAAGGATGGAATTTTAGAGGGTGAAGTGCTTGAAAGTGTACAACAAGGAAGAAAAGATGCTGGTTCTTTGAAAGCAGTGATAAGAAATAGGGATGTGAGCACGGAAGTAAAATAGTCACTGCATGCCAGTATTGTAATACCAACTCTAACGTGTGGACGCCAAGTTTCAACCTTGTTAGAGGGACAGAAATCGAGTGGTAGCAGTGGAAGTGAGTGATTTTAGACGAGCATGTGAAGTCACAAGGAGAGACAGACTGGCAAATGAGGAATTGAAGGAGCGTTGTTGTGTCGATGTGGAAGTGATAGGAAGCGTTAGGAGAAACACACTAATGTGGAGAGAATGGAGAGTGAGTGACTGACGAGGAGAGTGTATGTGAGTTAGGTGGAGAGGAGGGGGAAAGGAAGAGGGAGGCCGAGGATGAGATGGAGGAATGGAGTGGAGAGGTATATGAGAGAAGGAGGTGTGCGCTGGGAGTTGGGCAGTGAAATGGCGGGGGACAGGGCGATATGGATGCGATTTGTTTGTGGTCACCCCTTACGGGATTTAAGCGTCTGGCAGTAGATATTGTTATTTTTATTGTTTCTGTTATTATAATTTTAATAAAAATAAAAATAATAATAATAATAATAATAATAATAATAATAATAATTATTATTATTATTATTATTATTATTACATACCAAACTTGCAATATATTTTGATTAGTAAGTTATTGCATGTTTTTCCTTAAAGTGGGTAGGCGGTTACACAGTGGAATGATACCTCGCTCTTGATTTCAATATGGAGAAGAAGAGCAATATTGTGATAAAAATAATGTTGACATGTTCGAGTGACGAGAGGAAATACTACCTGCACAGGATAAGCAATGTCAGTGTTGCAACAAACATTTTTATTACCGTATGTCCAGAAATTTCGACATATTGAACTATGCCATCTTCATTGGATCTAAAAAGGTATAAATTGACCTGTAAGATGATCATAATCCTCTTGCAGGTAATTCTATATCTTTCTACATCCATTAAAGGTGACATAGTTCAGCATGTCGAAACGTCTGGACATAATAAAGATGTTGTTTGTTGCAACACCGATTTTGCTTTTCCTGTGCAAGTTGCTGTTCCCTCACAACAAGCCGATCTCAATAACTGGCTTGAGTTATAGGTTAGAGTATAATTACAGATCCAACCTCTATTTGATGCTCGACATGCTTCCAGTTTTGTGTCATTATTTCACAGTAGATATCCTGTAAAAGAAATGAATTAGGCAATGTTTCTTTCAGTGATGAATTCACAGTTGAGTTCGAATTACAGTCCACAACAGGTGATATGTTTTCATCAGTTCAACCATTGGACTTTCAAAAATTCATATCTATTATATTACATACCATAAAAAACCATTTTGCCTACTTGATCAGCCAAACGTGTTTCAGATGCCAGCTATGTATGGGCATGCAGCTGACTCTATTTGCAAAACAGTCAAGTGTGGCGCTTTTGAGTTTTTTTTCTGCAGTTTGAGAAACGTGCCGCGGTGTGAGCCCTACTCAAGAAGTCTGGACTGGTATGCATATAACTTTCTAAGCTTCCTAAAAATATAGCTGTCTAAAATTTCGTAAAAAGATATTGCAGTTGCTGTGAAAATGAGGAATCCTTCATATGACTATTGTTTATTTGCCTCTGTACTTTAATGCAAAGTATTTAAAATGAGACAATAAGAGTAATGTGTGTGTGATAACATGGAAAATCAATGACTATTTTAAATTAGGTTTTCTGTCTCCAGACGAATTTATTTTGTATCGGAAGAGAATTAAGATGTTTTATCTTAACTGGTGAGAATACTATATTGTTTTCAGTAATTATATGTTAGTGTGTTCGCATATGGTTTGTTCTCAGAGATGTCAAGAAAAGCAAAGTTTCTTTAACCGATAAAAAATCCTCCATTTGAAACGTTGTGTTAACGGAAGTAGATACTAGGCACATACTGGTCTTCCATTTATCATAATGTAAATTCACTGGTGCAATTTTATTTTTGCCAGCAGCAAAAATGTTAGTGAGGGTCATGGCTCAAATATCACTAAAGTCCTTCAGCCATGAGAGAGTGGGATGCCCACAATGCATTCACTCGATGTTATGCCATCTTCACATGTCTATACATTGAGTCACTAACCAAATGATTGCCTGTAACCCACGAAACAGTTTGCCGTGTTGTGTTAATTCTGTAATCATCAGTAGGTGCCTGATGGTCTAGGTTAAGACCATGCAATGTGGATTACAAGGGTTTAAATCCAAAGATTGCATGGGAGTGTGTGGGTGACTGGTAATTTTTCCTTTAAATGTCTGACTGGCCTGATGAGTCATGGAGGAAAGTCACGTACATATGAAGTAGATGTAGTGGAACCATAAACGAACAGCCGTCCCTGACTGTACATTATATATTACTCATAAAATATCCATATCTATAACCGTCATGAAAACGCTTTCACAATCGTTGCAGGGGAAAAAATAAGTAAAATTTGAGCAGTGGCAACATGGATTTTAGATAACCTTAATTCCTTCGCAAAAAATATTTTTCCTGAGTTAAATAAAATCGTCTGGTGATGTCAGAACTACAAAAGTCGACGGCACCATACTAAAAGAGTTAACGGATAGCACCTCTGAAATCTTGTATAAAATAAGGCCTATTTAATTCTGACATCATTAGGAGCAGGCAAGATGTAAAATGAAACGTTTGGGATGTTTGTGATATAAAAGAAAAAAGAGCCAAAAAAAAAAAAAAACTAATTCATTATAATGCAAATTTCTTGCAACCATTACTTAATTATCATTACCTCCACCAATGGAGTTGGAGATTATGAATTCATCCCTTTTTGTCTGGTTTTCACAGTATATCTGAAAGCTAATGATGGATTTCAACGAAATACTTGGATATGTGAGTCATGGGCCAAGGAATGATTGATTAAATATTGGTGATGATAGGAGTGCAAGCCCCGTTTCATGACGGTTTTTATGCCTTCGCCCACCTATGGTGAAGGAGGCATTAAGTGATCCATGTGTCTGTGCTTCTGTAACACTTTCCTGAGAGTGATATCTAAACCCATCCCCGGATTTCCACAAAATTTTAATCGGTGATGCAGTATGAGGGGACGATGAAATGATTGGGTCAGCTAAATAAAGGGTCAAAGGTCAAGATCATATGGAGTCGAGTTAGTTTATCCTAGTGGGCGCAGTATCTCCTGAACCTCTTGACGGATTTCGACCAAACTTTTGTCTGTGATAGAGTATGAAGGGAAGAATAACTGATTAGGTCAGCAAGGTCAAGGGGTCAAAGATCAAGTTCATTCGACTTTGTTTATCTTTGTGGGCGCATTATATCCAGAACTCCTGAACGGATTTAGACCAAACGTTTGTCAGTGATAAAGTATGAGGGGATAATGAACTGAATAGGTCAGTGAAGTCAAGGGGTCAAAGGTCGAGGTCATATGGTTGTGGATGTGATATCTCCTTAACCCTCGATGGATTTCAACCAGACTTTTGTCAGAGATTCAGTATGAGGGGACGATAAACTGACTAGGTCAGCATGGGCAAGAGGCCAGAGGTATGGGCGCAATATCTCCTGAACCCCTCGAGGGATTTCGAATAAAATTTTGTCAGCGATACAGAGGTATGAAGGGAGGATGAACTGATGGGTCAGCAAGGTCAAAAGGTCAAAAGTCAAGGTCATATGGGAGTAGCCGTGATACCCTGAACTCCTTGGCAAATTTCGACCATTTTTTTTTTTTTATTCAGCAAAGGCAAGAAGTCAAAGGTCAAGGTCATATGGGGTCGACTTACCTGTTCATAAATCATTCCCTGGCCCTACGCCACCAATGGATGTGGTAGCCGACAAATTTTAGAAATTTTACTCAGAGTCTATGCCTCCCCCCAACTATGGTGCAGGAGGCATTATATGACTGGCCTGACTGTGTGTGCTTGGGTATGTAACACTTTTGTTGGCAAGATATGGAACCCTCTGATGGATTTCCACTCAGTTTTTGTCAGTGATGCTGTATGAAGTGATGATGAACTGATTAGGTCAGCTAGGTCAAGGGGTCAAAGGTCAAAGTCATACGGGGTCGACCTCGTTTATCCTTGCGGGAGTGGTATCTCCTTAACCTCTCAATAGATTCCGACCAAACTTTTGTCTGACACAGTATGGAGGGACAGTGAACTGATTAGGTCAGCAACATCAAAGGGTCAAAAGTCAGAGTCATTCTATTTAGTTTATCCTTGCTGGCGTGATACCTCCCGACTCTCTTAACAGACTTTTATCAGCCACACAGTATGAAGGGACAATAAATTGATTAGATCAAGAAAGTCAAGGGGTCTAAGGTCAAGGTCATATGGGATCAACTTAATTTATCATTTTGGGTGCCATATCTCCTAAACCCCTCGACATAATTCGAACAGTCATTTGCCAGTGATACATTATGATTAGGTCAGGAAGGCCAAGGGGACAAAGGTCAAGATCATTCGGCTTAGGTTATCCTTGTGGATGCGTTTCATCCTGAACCCTTTGACGGTCTTTGACCAAACTATTGTCAGTGCTAATGTACGAAGGAAGGATGAGCTGATTAGGTCAGCAAGGTCACTAGCTCAAAGTCAAGGTCATATGGGTGTGAGAGCGATATCTCTTGAACCCCTCGACTGATTTCAACCAGACGTTTGTCAGTGATACAGTATGAAGTATTTCAACCAGACGTTTGTCAGTGATACAGTATGAAGTATTTCAACCAGACGTTTGTCAGTGATACAGTATGAAGTATTTCAACCAGACGTTTGTCAGTGATACAGTATGAAGGGACGGTGAACTGAATAGGTCAGCAAGGTCAAGGTCACATGGGTATGGACGTAATATTTCCTAAACCCCTCTATGGATTTCTACCATACTTTTCTCGGTGATACACTGTGAAGAAACGAAGACCTGATTAGGTCAGCAAGGTCAAGGGTTTAAATATCAAGGCCATAACGGGTCGACTTAGATTATCTTTAGTGTCATTTCAACACACAATGAACCGTGTCATGGAGGTTGTAAGGCGAATCCATGTGCAAGGCTTGGAGGACGCATACTGAACGACACTATGCGTTGGCAGCTCAGAGCCGGTGTTCTTGAAGTTTCTTTTGTAATAAGGTGATGTCTTTCTGTACTACATTGTAACTGTTAACTCAGTGTTTCTCATAATTTATATAGCGTCCGTTGTCACTGAAGGACTTAATGAAAGATATATTTAACCTCATCAGTATATTAAGTCTATTGTAATTTAAAGAAAATCGTCCAAAAAAAATAAAGTAAAGGACAACAGATGTCATCGGATGAATGAGCTTAAGAAATTTTCTTTTACATTTCACACCTCATAAAATTGTTTGCATGCTGTTTGCAAATGCTTACCAAACACACACACACACACACACACACACACACACACACACACACACACACACACACACATGCACAGAAACACACTCATATAGGCTAAATGAGGTGGCAGTAGTTATAGCAGACATGGCCATCCTTTCTATATCGGTGGGCCGAATTGTGGTTGTGGTATCGATCCACGCGTCATTTACCTTTGAAATGATGCTAAGAATATTTTAGTTATATAGATCAATGGTAATATGAATAAACTTCCTTGTATTTTAGTAAACAAATAAATACTCTATCTATCTATCTATCTAGGCTGCTTCCCCCAAGGAAAGGGAGGTAGCTGAGACAGGATGACACACTCCCAGTTTACGCATCCACTCAAACACATTTTTTCGCATCTTAGCCCCAAAGGGGAGAAGGGACAGATCCTCACCGCACCACACTGCACGAGGGTCAACTGCGCAGTGCAATCAGTGACATCCGCAGCAGGGCCCGACAGCAGAGCTGGTTTACCCCCTGCCACATCATAATAGACCCATTCCCTTAACCGCACCTGGCCTGACTACCTGATCACACAAAATACAGGAGAATAACCCCTCAGGGCTGCTTCATCATTTATTCATTCACAATTTCTCCCATTCATTTCTGTCACACAGCCACTCTTCCTTGCTCAACAGACATCCCTCACGCATCCAATGCTCTCTTCACACTGTCCATCCACCCTATTCGTGGTCTTCCTCTTAGCCTTACACCTCACATCAGATCTAGTTGTTTTTCACCAATCGCTCATTATCCATTCTCTCCATATACCCAAACCATCGCAACACCCTCTGCTCAGTTCGATCAGCCATCTCCCGAACAACTCTAGTTCTCCTTTTGTACTCCATCATTTCTCACTCGATCCATACGCGTCACTCCACATACACCTCAGACACCTCATCTCCATTACATTCAAACTTTTCCTTTTTGCTACCACTATTACACCTATAATCCGTGTTTCAGCCCCAAATAATGCAGTTGGTACCACAGCACCCTCATACAGCCTTCTCTTTACATCTGTTCTAAGCAAACGACATTTAAACGCTTTTTTCATTCCTCCCAGCACCTTTCCTACTTCATTCATTCTAAACTTCACATCTGCATCTATTCTTCCATCCACAGCAACTTGTGACCCTAAATACTTAAAACACTCTACCTCCTCAAGCAACTCGCCATTCAACACTATATTCATCCTCCTACCATCTACCAACCTCGTACAGTACATCACTTTACTCTTAATCTCGTTTACTTTCAATGTCCTCATTTCACACACCCTTCAAAATTCCTCTACCAACTCTCTCAATCTCTCCTCTGAATCAGCTACCATTGCAGTATCATCCGCAAACAGCAGCTGCTTCAGATTCCACTCTCTACCATCAACATTCACCAGACACGGACCTCCACCTAGCACTATTGCATTCACCTCCCTTACAACACCATCCACATAAATATTAAACAACCGAGGCGACATCACACATCCCTGCCGCAGCCCCACTCTCACACGAAACCAATTACTCAGTATTTCTCACTCCTACACACGCTGTACTATTTACGTAAAAACTTTTCACTCCTTTTAGTAACCTACCATCAAGTCCATACAATTTCAAAACATTCCACAAAGCCCCCCTATCAGTTCTAACATACACTTTCTCTAAATCCATGAATGCCTAAAACACATCCTTACCTTTCACTAAATACTTATCACACACCTGTCTCACAGCAAACACCTGATCCACGCATCCCTTCCCTCTCCTAAAGCCACACTGCTCATCACCAATCACTCCCTCTGTACCTCTCTCTCTTAATTAACGCTCTACCATACACCTTATCTACAACAGTCAGACTTATACCCCTAAAGCTAGGACATTCATACTTATCACCCTTACCTTTATACAACGGGACCACACAAGCACTTGCCCAGTCAATTGGCACCATACCTTTCACAAAGCACACATTCAACAATCTTACTAACCAGTCAACAATAGTTGCTCCACCACCTTTCAGGCATTCCACAGCACTCATCCATACCTGCAGCTTTCCCTGTTTTCATCTCCTTTACTGCCTCCTGCACTTCCTCCATTGTTATCAAAGAATCATTCCACGCTCCCAACATATTTATTTCTTGCACTCTTCCATCTGCCACAGTCCCAGCCTCCCTTTTTAACATTTAACAGTCTTTCAAAATACTCTGCCCATCTCTTCCTTACTGCATCCATCTCAGCTAATATCCTTTCATTCTCTGCTTTTACTCGCTCTTCCTTCCCAGACTCTCCCTTTTGCACCGTTTTCACCTCCTTCCAAAACATTTTCTTTTTCTGTTGAAAATTCTCAGTCAACCTACTATCCCTCCTCTCATCTGCTGCCACTTTACCATCACATACAGCCCTTCTCTCTCTACTCTTTATAACACCTCATCCTTCCTCTGCAGCTACACCATAACCATATGCACATCTCTTCTCAGCCACAGCCATACTTCCTCGCACCACCATTCACTTCCTTTTCTTACATCACCACCCACTCGTCTCGCACGACACACCTCTTCCGCATGCCCCACCACACCACTCTTAAACAACTGCCATTCCTTCTCCACACCGCTATTCTCCTGATCTTTTACTGCATTCCAATCATCTTTCAATTTCTCCTTATAATCCGTCATTTTCTCTCTTTTATCCAACTCACGCACTTTCAAAAAACCCCTGCCACACCAAAGTCTCCTAGCCCTCACCCATCTCATACCTACTCTCAATTTTCCCTCCACCTGGTAGTGGTCAGACATACCTCCACTCTCTCAAAACTCTCACATCCAACAATCATCCTATTACATTCCTGGACACAACCACATAGTCCATCAATGCTCTATCAATAACCCTTCCGCCCTCGTGTCTCTCCCAGGTATACTTATAAATATCTTTCTTCTCAAAGAAGATATTTCCAATCACCATATCTCGCTCAACACACATCCCTATCATTTGTTCCCCATTTTCGTATCTTCCAGGCACACCATGAATACCAACTACACCTTCAACTGCTACATTTCCCACTTGCTCCAAAACTCTGCAGACACTCATCATTCCAGAAAGACTCCCTCTCTTCTTCATCCCTTTCACTACCTGGCCCATATTCACTTACAAATACCCACAACTCACATTCAGATTTCGCTTTCACCCAGATCAGTCTCGATGACACCTCCTTCCATTCAGTCACACACTTCCGGGCTCACTAACAAGGCCACACCCTCTCTTGCCCTTCCTCTGTCAACACCTGACGATCTTATATTCACAATTCCAAACTAAGACTCGCTTTTCCCTTTCATCTTTGTTTCACTCAAAGCTAACACATCCAACTTTCTTCTCACAAACATTCTCCCAATCTCCTCCCTTTTAGCCTCAATTGTACTACATCCACGCACATAAATGATGGTCAGTAATAAGTTTTGTACTACTGAACTTTCCTTGCACAATGATGCACTGCAAACAAAAGCCTATCTTTGGATCACTAGCGAATAACCTCGCAACATTATCAATTGCTGCAGGAAAAAGTAAGATGTATTCCACTAAATTCATTATTTTTTTTGACATTTGGATTTGAATACCTTTGACAGACCAGTCAAAACCTGGCGGAATATTTAATATTACAACTCTGAGATAATTGCATCCATTAACGTAGTTGGAGGAGCTTATGTATTCACCCCTGTTTGTCTGTTTATGGACTTCAGTCATATTTTGTGGATATATGTGCCATTGGTGGTGATATGAGTTCAGATTCTTGTCCAGGGCGGTTTTTTGTTTGTTTATCCCTAAGATATCTAAAAAAAAAAAATTATTGGTGGATCAAAATTCTATTTTATGGATATGTGGGTGATGAGCCAAGGAAGTGTTGATTGAATTTTGGTGGTAATCTAAGTTGTGTGGTATTGTTGTTGGTGGAGGTTTGCCCTATCTTTGTGCTGTCAGTTTTAATTGAATAAACACGAAGTATCACGGAGTTTGGTAGCATTCCGCAAGTAGGAATGGCGCAGGTTCAAAATGGCGTCCTGTTCTATGGGGTATGGTAAGATTTGCGCGAAAACGGACATAAATCCCAATTCTAAGCTTCTGAACTAAGACCTTCGCTATCCAAGTGCAAAACTACTCGCAAAGTCTTGCTAACCTTTGTAAGAGTCGCATATCAATTTTATTCTTTCTTTCTTTCATTTTTTCTTTTTCACGTAATAACTCCAAAAGAAAAAGGCGTACGCTCTCGTGAGGTCAGTCTGCTCAGACGTGCTAGAGACCTGTGATAGTGTTGTGCTAGTGTGTTGTAGTGATCAGCGATAGTGCTGTGCTAGTGATCCGTGAAAGTGTTGTGCTAGTGTGTTGTGGTGACCCGTAGTGACCCGTGATAGTGCTGTGCTACCTTGTATGAATTTGTGTGTAATGGCTTCCTCGGCAGAGAGCTGTGCCCCTACTGCAGATATTGAAAAGGACTACCTTGAATTAAAGGAGAAGCTTCTTGAACTGAAGCGGGAAGTACAAATTCTCAGGCAGGAGAGGTCACAAATGAGGGAATTGTTGATGTTGGAGGAGAAAGAGAAAAAGGCTGAAGGTTTGACACTAGTTAACAAGGGTGCAACGAAGTTCCCTCTTAAGAAGCAAACGGAAGGTAAGACCACTAACGCCATAGACGCACTACGGGACGAATGTGAGGGGAAGGCAGAGAGGGAAGTAGAGGAGAAGGATGGTGAGAGAACTTCCAGTACAGGTAAGTATAATCAGAACAAGAAAAGTAAGAAAAATGTTGCTGTTGTTGGAGACTCCCAGGTGAGATATCTGAACAGGGCCATGTATACTCCACTCGCTAAACATGTGTGTCTTCCAGGGGCCAGGGTGGCTAATGTGATAGAAAAAATTTCAAATATCGTAAAGGACAATGATGACAAACCCACTGTGTGCCTCAGTGTAGGAGGCAATGATATTAGTAGCCGTAGGAGTGAGGTACTGTGGCAAAGGTACAAAGTTGATGTTAGAAAAGGTTAGGGAGAGGGGAGGAACCCCTGTAGTGCTTGGTGTTTTACCCAGATGGCGCGTGGGAAGAGAGTGGTTGAGCAGGGCAATAGGGTTTAATTGTCGCCTTGAAAGGTATTGCAAAGATAATGCAATACCTTTCATAGACAGCTGGGACCGGTTTTATGGACGGAGTGCCTTGTATAGTTGGGATGGGACTCAGCAGGCAGGGAGTTACTGTTTTAACTGGAATGATAGATAGGGAGATGGAGGGATTTTTTCGAGGTTGAGAAGGTGTACAGGAAGTTGCAGCAACTACACTCCGAAATCATTAGTACCATGTTTGGATTGATGCATCAAGACTTGCAAAATTAAGAACAAACGTTCAACCATTAGTGTAGATACATCCAGTGAGGCACCTCAAATTGAGCAGGCGATAATAGATGATAGAACAAGCGATGATAGAAGGGCGATAAGCGATAGTACAAAAAATTGTTATACTAGTAAAGAGTTTCCCACTTAGTAATAAAATAAATAACAGTAAATGCCAAGGTAGAGGCATAACTACTAGTAATAATCTGAAATTGTACTACACAAACAGCCGGAGTTTACGTAATAAAATGGATGAACTGAGAGCTTTAATTTGTACAGAGAAAATAGACTGCCGTTATTAGTGAAATTTGGATGAATACAGACACTCGATTTTTTGCAGAATACCAGATAAAAGGCTATAATATTTTTGTGTCAAACCGTCAGGGAAGAAAAGGGGGAGGGATAGCTGTTTAAGTAAAGGATTCATTAAACTGTTACAATAAAGCAGACATTAATTTAAATAGGGACACAGAAAGTGTCTGGGTCAAAATTAGTAACAATAGGGAGAAATTAGTCTTAGGAGCAATTTACAGATCTCCTAAATTAAGTAGAGCTGATAGTAAATACCTTTGGGAGGAAATTAGGAAAGCATCACAATCCAGATTAGTAATAATTGTAGGGGACCTTAATCTGCCAAGGATAGATTGGAGAA
This sequence comes from Coenobita brevimanus, assembly GCF_032717465.1. Taxonomy (NCBI): domain Eukaryota; kingdom Metazoa; phylum Arthropoda; class Malacostraca; order Decapoda; family Coenobitidae; genus Coenobita; species Coenobita brevimanus. Next base: position 33,041,249 of record NC_137006.1, read on the forward strand.
ATCAGACAGGAGATGCAGAGTCAGAGGAATTTCTAGAGGTAGTACAGGATAATTTCCTTTATCAGTATATCAGGGAGCCCACCAGAGGTAGTAATGTACTAGATTTGGTTTTAGCTAATAAAGAAAATATCATTAGTGATATAGAGGTTGGTGGATGACTTGGTAATAGCGATCATGAAGAAATTAAGTTCAAATATATTTGGGATGTCTGTTCCACTGAAAATACATCCACCGTTACTAATTTTCGTCTAGGAAATTTCGACGGCTTGAGCTTATTTTCGAACGGTATTCCACAGGGAGATTAGCTATTTGAGGGAATGCCACGTCAGTGAGGAACCCCAGGTCATAGGTGTGGGGCAGGAAACACGTGGGAATGTCCGTCAGGTGTCTGTGAGGGGGGAGGTGGTAGATAGGAATGTAGTCCAGGTGAGGGGAATTAACTCAGCTCCAGTACCAAGCAGACGGTCGACCAGTGAGAGGTATAATGAGTTAATAAATATAATACACGGAGGCCAAGATAGATATATCCCTTCAAAACCGTTTAGAACGAATAATTCAGAACCAAGATGGTTAAACAACAGATTAAAATCTCTCATAGGCCAAAGGAAAGGAATGTATAGAAAAATAAAACGTGGAGAGGAACACTTACGTAACCGGTACACGAGTTTAAATAGAGAAGTAAAGAGGAAGATAAGAAAAGCAAAGAGAAGTTATGAAATTAAGGTTGCTAGTGAATCAAACAAAAACCCCAAGGGTTTTTATCAAATGTACCGTACGAAAAATAAAGATAGGACCACTCAGAACAGAATCAAGTGACATTACCAGTGAAGATAAAGAAATGTGCTCCATCCTAAATAATTATTTCCTAAATAATTATTTCATATCAGTATTCACAAAGGAAAATCTAGACCTGGTCCCTCAAGCAGCAAATATTTACGATGAGAATACGGAATATATTCTTAGTAAAATAACCATTAGTAAGGAGGACGTATTGAGAGAATTAATAAAACCTCAAAAATCGCCAGGTCCGGACGATATATATGCAAAAATTATAAAAGAAATCAAAGAAGAATTATGTCAGCCACTTTTAACATTATTTAATGACTAAGTTCAGGAGAAGTTCCCGAGGCGTGGAAGACCGCAAACGTAGTGCCCATCTTTAAAAAGGGTGATAAATCAGCTGCGTCGAATTATCGTCCGATTAGTCTAACGTCAATAGTAGGAAAAATGTTGGAGTCAATTTTGGCAAATAAGATTAGAGAACACTTAGAAAGATTTAATCTTATAAACGAAAGTCAGCACGGATTCAGGCAAGGACGATCCTGCCTCACAAACTTGTCATTCTACTCGGAGGTCTATGAGGCAGTAGATAGCGATAAAGCCTACGATGTTATTTATCTGGACTTTAGTAAAATTTTTGATAGGGTCCCACACGAAAGGTTAGTTAGAAAGGTTCGAGCACACGGTATAGACGGCGATATCTTAAAATGGATGAATCCTGGCTGAAAGGACGAAAGCAGAGAGTATTAATAAGTGGAACTAAGGCGAACTGGGGATTAGTAACTAGCGGTGTACCACAGGGTTCAGTACTCGGTCCCTTATTATTTATTATATTTATAAATGATCTAGACAGGAGTCAATAGCATCAGCAAATTTGCCGACGATACAAAAATAGGGCGTATCATTAACTCGACTGACGATTGCCATAACTTACAAAAATGACCTCGATACATTGTCCAAATGTAAAGTACTTAACGTAGGCAAGACCACTGGAGACACTAAATACAGCTTAGATAACAAAGAAATTAGCAAATCGGAATGTGAGGGATCTAGGAGTTATGGTTAGTAACGACCTTAAACCAAGGCAACAGTGTATTAATGCGAGAAATAAAGCAAATAGGGTCCTAGGATTTATTTCGAGAAGCGTGAGCAATAGATCATCAAAAGTAATACTGAAACTTTATTTAGCATTAGTAAGGCCATATTTAGACTACGCAGTACAATTTTGGTTTCCTTACCATAGAATGGATATTAACTCATTAGAAAATGTACAGAGAAGAATGACAAAAATGATACATGACGTCCGGAACCTGTCATATGAAGACAGACTGAAAAGACTGTCTGCATTCGCTAGAGAGGCGTAGAGTAAGGGGAGACGAGGTGTTTAAGTGGATGCAGGGTATAAATAAGGGAGATATTAGCAAGGTACTTAAAGTGAGCATACAGGATAGAACTAGAAATAATGGTTTCAAACTAGAAAAATTCCGTTTCAATAAGGAAATAGATAGAAATTGGTTTGGTAATAGAGCAGTAGACGAATGGAATAAGCTACCTAGTAAAGTAGTTGCTGCCTCTTCCATTGAGAGTTTCATGCATAGGCTAGATAAGATATGACTAATAAGGGGTGGATATAGAAAAAAGAAAATTTCTGACTTTTTCCTGCCGGCTTCAGCTGGAGGGTTTGGAGGGGGGTGGCGAGTTTTCTTCTTTGCTATCCTTATCTCATTCTAGTAGTTCAGTTACTCTTCTAGGAGCTGCCTAGCATGGGCCAACCGGCTTACTGCAGTTATCCTCTCTTCTTATGTTCTTATGTTCTTATGTACTATACATAAAAACGATGCTTGTCATGTGTAGATGTTTCTTTTCATGTTTCGAAAGGAATCGGGTTACGGTTCGCAAGTTACGGCCTAAACACCGCATCGCGGTCACCCGTAAGTACACACACACCACAAAGCCAGTCAGGAGACAGGACGTGTGTGCTGGGCAATCCCCAGGTCCTGTCCTCCCCATTTACTGTTTTTTAATCAGCCCATACACCACTGACCGGGCTAATGTATGGCCCGGCCTGCACCATAGGTGCAGGGAATCTTTGAACGAACGAACGAACGAACCCGTAAGTACGCCATTTTGCGCAATATTAGTTAGCTACAGCTACAGTTAAAGAACGGACCAAAACACTTTTTTCTCTCTCCTTTTAGTCTTTCAGTATGCTATTCGTGTAACAATCCAAATCTAAAACTTGCTTTATACCTAATTATACTTCTACATCATAATATAGAAAACAAAAAATTTCTTCTAAAATGATTATTAAGTAGGAATGGCGAAAGTGCACAGATAAGAGATAAAACAAACAAACAAACAACAGTGCATGAGGATGGGAGGAGATTTGGAGACATATCCATTACTACATTCCACATCCACACTTTAGCCACAAACTTCTGGTGAAATGCAGGACTCTTTATTGGTCTCCAAATCTCCTCCCATCCAGACTGCTCTCTTGTTTCTGTGTGTGTGTGTGTGTGTGTGTGTGTGTGTGTGTGTGTGTGTGTGTGTGTGTTCATCTCTTATCCGCTCACTTTTGTCATCCCTACTTAACAATCATTTTAGGAGAAAATTTTTGTTTTCTAATACAGCTTTGGTGCCACATACATAGGCTAAAATGAATCACTGACGTTCGGTGACTTCGGCACCGAATCCCACCATAACCTAGTTAAAGTTTCCATGTATGTAATATAAAGGGTAAAGTAAAATTTTAGCACTTTTTTTTTCTCAACTTAATAGGGTTTTTTCATTCTGATATTTTGTATGTAGTATGTTGATGCCAAGACTATTCGATTCCAATCAATTCAAGCCGAGTTAACCCAGTTCGAGCGAATCGAACCATATCACACTCATTAGTCGTTATTTCATTGAAACTGAAGAAACAACTTTCGTGACCAAGACTAATTAAATTTAGTCAGTTCGCGCAAATCTGGGTCAATTCGAGCTACAGTATATTAAAACCTATCTTTACTGATACATGACTGAAATGAATGAAAAGGGTTATGTTCTTTAAGCAACGTACTGTATTTTACGAGCAGCGCTGAATCCCACATACCACCATCCAGGGCAAACATCTTTAATCCATGCACTTCACAATGATGACGTTTGTATAATTTGTGTCTTCAAATGCCTAACAGTTTTAAGTAGTTTGAGACACCTGGAGTAATGGAACTAGAAACTGTCATTATTAACAGCCAGGCTCTTGCGAAACACTCTCAGCCAAATAAAATAATCTGAGTTATTTTGGAACAGAATAGAGAAATTGTTTCCACTACGGGAAAGGTAATCCCTTCCCATGACGAGGTGTCTCCAAAACTGAATATGGAGTGCTCTAAGTTTTTTGTATGCATTTTAGCCTCCCAGCCGGGCTTTGACCAACCACGTTCAAGACAGCATAAACCAAACAGTTTCGACATTTGGGAGTTGCATTAGTCAGGTATTCTTCAGTGACCTGCGCCCTAAATCTTGGGTTAGTGCCATTCACTAAATCACAGTCACTCAGTTAGTGCATAAAGAAATTACTAAAATGAACAGGAGAGTATTCATAAGGGTAAGTGAACTGCGGGACTGAAAACAACCGGTGAATTAAAGTGTGAAGGAACTAGTGTAACTAAAGTGAAACTTGGAGCATAGATATAAACATGAAAGGAGTTTTTAGGAGTGGGTAAGTTTGAGTGCGGGTAAAGAGTGTGAGTTTATGTATGAATGATATGAAAGGAAATGAAGTGAGTGAGAGTGATGAATCTGAACGTACGAATATCTGTTTGAAAGAAGTTTCAGTGAGTCAGTGTGAGAGGATGTACGAGACTGATGAACTGAGCGGGTTAATATTAGCAGAGAGAGAGAGAGAGAGAGAGAGAGAGAGAGACTCACTGACATAGGTTAAAACTAGTGAAAGTGATGGAAAGTGACTGTGTGCAAATGACAGTACCAAATTCCAGAAAGAGGGAGAGAGAAGAACGCATATTCATTAGCAAGAAATAAGACAGGAAGTCAGGGACAAAGTTAACCTACTATTTCAGTGCTTGTATTTCAATCTTTCGTCATGCCAGTCATTGTTTTTCCCAAACGCATCACCTCAAAGAGAGCCATCTGTAGATATAGACTCTTTCAGCTTAGGATTAATCGCAAAAAGAGGCAAGTGATAAGTTAATAAGATGAAATAAGATGCGAACTCTTGTTCCCGATTGTACATAATTCTTCTCATTTTTCCTCCGCGTTTTCCCACTTTTAAATGGGGGTGATATGGTTGGTTTTGGTTTAGCCGGAATTTACGGCCGGGTACCCTTCGTGACGCCAACTCTTCCTATTTTTCCGAGCTTTGGAACGACACAGTTGGGCTGTCATTCCCCTTTCAGTGGCTGGGAGGGAGTGCATTTAGTATTACTGCGTCTAATGGACCTTTACTACAGCCCCTTTTAGTCGATGCAATACTCAAGCCTGCCAAGCATTTTATGGTAGCACTTCACGAGCAGACTCGTCACCACCCATGAAGAGCCACCACCACTTTTTACGTCTGGGGGTTGTAGCTTAAGAGGGTCCCAGGAGAGGTGGAGAAGTGAGGTGACCCGACTGATGTCGTTGCTAGGGTTGCCATACGTCCGGATTTTCCCGGACATGTCCTGCACTTACGTGTCAAAATCTTCGTCCGGGGGGAATTTTAAAAATTCTCAAAAAGTCCGGAATTTCAGCTTCCATTGCTTTTTTCTCAAAAAATTTAATATACTATTAAACTCTGTAATGACGAGAGAGAGAGAGAGAGAGAGAGAGAGAGAGAGAGAGAGAGAGAGAGAGAGAGAGACCTTTGTTGTTTTCGTCAGTTGGTAAGTGTTGCCAACTTGCTTGGTTTAGCGCTAGCAGCTAGCTGAAATGCCGTCTTTTCCTCTAGTTCAGCCGCGATTTTTTTTTTTTTTTTTGTACTTACTGCTGTTATAGCCGTAAAACAATGATAACTGCACTCAGTTATTGGCTTAGTTTTCATTTTTACACTGCAGCATTTATTCTTATGACCTTATCCTGCATCTAAGGCGATTTATCAGTTTTCAGTCATAAACCAGCTAGTTTTGTGCTTCCCCTGTTGCCCATTATACTGTAAAATGATTAAAAATTGTGGTACAGTTCAGTATTAATGAGGAAGAAGGAACCAAAGGCCACGAGCCTGCAATAACTGTTCCCTCCTGCAGAGAAACAAAAAACAAGAGAGAGCCAAATTCAAGATCCAATTATTTCGAGATTCCTGGACACACAGCATTTGAAAGACTGCAGATCATAGGAAGCAGGAAATAGACACAGTTCCAGAATTGATCTGTTGCATAAATGAAGGACTGGGAGTAACGGTTAACTTTTGCATTAGAGAGTTGGACAGAAAAGGGATGAGAGTTTGCTCCTAGACGGGTGCTACTACTGCTACGCGCCTGTCGTAGAGGTGGAGGAATACATGCAGACAGTTCAGAGGAGCAGTGACCATTAAGGTAGCGATAGAAAAAAGATAAAGATGCACCCGTGCGACGAAGAGACAGAGGTTGAAGGGAGTCAGTAAAAGGAGGAGAGTTAATGAGACGGAAAGCCTTTGACTCCACGCTATTGAGAAGAGCTCTATGTGGGGAGCCTCCCCACACATGAGTTGTACTCCACACAGGGGCGGATAAAACACGTGTATAAAGTCTACAACTGTGCAGGGATAAAGAAGGAATGGAGTTGGCTTAGCACACCTAATCTCTTAAAAGCAGATTTTACAAGAGATCTAATATGATCTTTCCAGACAAGTCCCGAGCAAATGAAACCCCAAGCAAGTTCAAAGATGATGCAGGAAAAAGCTGAATATTATTAAACATTAATGGTACACCTGTGGAAGATTTTGTCGGGTTGATAGGTGTAAGAACTGAGTCTTTAATGCATTAAAAACAAGATTATTTTTACACCAGAGATACGAACCAAGTCAGACAATAGGTGTGCCATAGCCTCATCCCTTTTTTGTTGAAGTAACTGCTGAGATGGACGTTGCGGGAACCGAATGGAATGGTGAAGGGTGGAGTCATCAGCGTATGGGTGGATAGGGTTAGATGTACAGCTTAGAAGGTCATTGATGAATAAAAGGAAGAGAGATGGTGATAGGACAGAGCCCTGAGAAACACCACTGTTGATAGATCTACGAGAAGAACGATGGCCGTCTACAATACGGCTATAACAACGAGCAGAAAGGAAGCTAGAGATGAAGGCACAGATAGAAGGATAGAAACCGTAAGAGGGCAGTTCGGAAATTAAATATTTATGCCAAACTCGATTGAAAACCTTTGAGATGTCGAGTGCAATAGCAAAGCTTTCGCCAAAGTCCCGAAAGGAGGATGACCAGGAGTCTGAAAGGTAGGTGAGAAGATCGCCAGTGGAGCGTCCCTGACGGAACCCATACTGATGATCAGAAAGAAGGTTGTGATAGGAAAGATGCTTTAAAATTTTTCTGTTAAAAATTGACTCGAAAACTGTTGAGATATAGGATGTTAAAGCAATTGGACGATAGTTAGAGGGTTGGGAATGGTCTACTTCTTTGGGACTGGCTGAATGAGAGCAAACTTTCAGCAAGAAGATGTACAAGTTGATAGACAAAAGGGAAAGAGTGCCTAGACCGGGTGTAAGCACAGTGTTACATAGCCTATGATTTCATCATCCTTTGTGTAATTTTAACGCACAGTATGCTGCATGTTTGATCACGAGCGTGTTCTGCCTCAGTCCCCCCCTTCTACCGTTATAGTAGAGTAAGTCGTTCTCTCTGTTATTCAGAGCGGGATTTTCAGCTCTTTGTCCCCATGGCTTCATTTGCGCGCCCTTCTTACCAGTTGTATCAAGCTCTCCTGGCCCCTATATAATGAGCTCAGTCTCTGCATCATTGCCACTTAGATCTGCTCCTCATTTTGTTCACATCTCTGTCCACCCCTGTACAGATATTATTATTGTGAGTGCTCAAGAAATCTCCAAACATCTAGCAGCTGTGTGTAATCTGAGTATGTGTTATTGCATTTTTTCTTGTACTGTGTAGCATAAGGTTAATTCTTAGGCCTAGTGAGGTTTTTGATTAATGTTGGGTTTTATGTCAGTCATTTTTGATAATAGTTTGTATCTGTAATAATTTATCTTGCATTAACTGAGCATTACCTGGTGTATTTTCATTTTATCAGGGTTGACTTAGATAAATTTACTCGTGCTAATTTCGTGTTAATAGAGGCTATTGCAGTTAACCATATATTTAACCTGTTTATTTGCCATTACATTATCCTTATGAATCCTGAATGTTTTGTTGTTAGTTTGAGCATTAAACTTTAACTTGTAATTTTACCTAACTCTTTTGTTTTGAACCTGGAACTTTACGGGACAGTAGTAATTTTTAGTATTCTCACTTAAAGTGTACATTATCTTTCTCTGTTCCGTAACATAAATTTGGCGACCTCTTATCAGGATATTCAGGATATTATCATAAGGATATTGCTTGATATTTTGTGACTGTTACTTATTAATTATGTCTACTATTACTACACTTGATGAAGCCAAAGATTTTTTATCAAATGTGCAAACAGTGTGTGATGTAGAAAACAGAACAACGAATGAACTTAAGCTTGTTGCTCAACAATTGAGAATTGCTGTTCGCTCTCATCATTCTAAAGATCAAATTGTTGACATGATTAATGAAAGCTTGTTTAATGTAACTCCTCCAAATGAGCAAACGCAGATTGAATTAGCTAAGTTACAGCTAGCCCTGCAGGAGGCTAAGGCTAAGGAGGCGGAGTCTCGTGTTAAGGAGGCTGAATTTCAAGCACGTTCTAAGGAGGCTGAGGCACAAGTTGAAATTGCTAGGATTCAGGCAGACCATGAGTATCGCATGAAACAAGGTGGAACTGAATCATCTAGCTCTGATGATTTTGATGTGGCTAAAAATGTTAAACTTGTCCCTCCTTTTAATGAATCTGATTTAACAAAGTATTTTCAGTTGTTTGAGAGGGTAGCTACAGGTTTTAATTGGCCCAAAAAGTATTGGCCAGTACTCCTTCAAACTGTTCTCACCGGTAAAGCTCAAGTAACTTGTGCATCTTTGCCTCAGGATCAGTCTGATAATTATGATGTAGTTAAGAGCTTGATTCTTAAGGCCTATGAGCTTGTTCCTGAAGCCTATAGAGTAAAATTTAGGACAACTTACAAGCAAGATAAGCAATCCCATGTTGAGTATGCAAAAATCAAAGAAGATTTGTTTGAGCAGTGGTTAAATTCTAAGAATGTGGATTCTGATTTTGGTAAATTTAAGCAGATGATTTTGCTGGAGGATTTCAAAAGGTGTATTTATAAAGATGTAAGCCTATATCATGATGAGAAAAGAATAGATAATTTGTCTGAAGCTGCAGTTTTAGCTGATGAGTATGTTCTCACTCACAAGAGATATTCTAAAGAAAAAGGGAAAGCTGAGAGTAAGTACGTTGCCTCTAATCAGAGTACAGGTAACAGGAAAGAGAATAAAGATGATGTTTCTCAGGAAGTAAATACCAGCTTCACCTCTAGATTTCAGAAAAGTAAATGTACTTATTGTAGTAAGCTTGGTCATACTACGGAGAAATGTTTCAGGAGACAGCGTGATGTGAACAAAAAGGAGTCTTTAAATATTCAGTCAATTGGTCTAGTGTCCACTCTTGAGAGTTCCCAGAATTCTTTAACTGAGTTAACTGAACCTGCTTTGAGGGGTAACTTAAATTCTCATGAAGGAGCTCCTCTTTTGAGCAGTAACGTGGGTGACACTCTCAAGAGTTCATGTGCTAATTTCCTGTCTGATGGTTTTGTCAGTCCTCCGGACAGTAATGACAGGAAATCAGTTAAAATATATCGTGACACAGGTGCTTGCCAATCCCTTATGTTGACCAGTGTTCTAGGCTCTAATGTTAATTCCTCTGATGAAACTGTAATCTTACAAGGTGTAGAGAATAATTACTTCTCTGTCCCTCTGTGCGGAGTGAATTTAGAGTCTGGTTTTGTTAATGGTTCCGTTATGGTTGGGTTGGTTGAGACACTCCCAATGTCAGGTGTAACTTTCTTACTTGGAAATGATATTGGTGGAAGTCAAGTGTGTCCAGCTCCTCAGTTGTCTAGTGAGCCAGTGGCTGCGGCCCAGGATTGTGATGTCCCTGATGTGTTCCCTGCATGTGCTGTCACTAGGGCTAAGTCTAAAGTTACTGGTGATTTGGAGGATAATGATGATGATGATGTTATCCTAGCTGACACTTTTCTTGCTAATTTGGACCACTCACCAGATGAGGCAGTACCCCGTAGTGTTGATAATTTGTCTCGTCAAGAGTTGTTTGAGTTGCAGGTTGCTGACCCTGAGTTGAAAGGTCTAGCTAACTCTGCTTACAGTGAAGAAGAGTCAGCCGGTGCTTCTACTTGTTATTAGGTAAAGTCAGGAGTACTTATGAGGAAGTGGAAACCCCCAACAGCATCAGCCGACTGTGAATGGGAGGTTGTACATCAAGTTGTCATCCCTCGTGTTTGTAGGCAGGATATCATTCGAGTGGCTCATGATACCAGTCTGGCAGGACACCTTGGAGTGAGGAAGACTGTGGCACGCATTTTGAAACACTTCTACTGGCCAGGTATCTTCAGGGATGTTTCCTGGTATTGTAAGTCTTGTCACACCTGTCAAGTTGTGGGGAAGTGTAATCAGACCGAAAAGGTTGCACCTCTAGTTCCCATTCCTCCTTTTGAGGCGCCTTTCACCCGTGTGTTGGTGGATATTGTGGGCCCTCTTCCTAAGACTTCTTCAGGATTTTCTTATGTGTTGACCCTGATTGATATGGCTACTCGTTATCCTGAAGCCATTCCACTTAGAAATATCTCAGCAAAGAACGTGGTTAAGGAAATGCTAGGGTTCTTCACAAAGTTTGGTCTGCCCAAGGAGGTACAGTCAGACCGGGAAGTAATTTCATGTCAAACGTTTTCAAGCAGTCTCTGAAAGAGTTGGGCATCACCCAGATCACGTCTTCAGCTTACCATCCCCAGACCCAAGGAGCGTTGGAGAGATATCATCAAACACTCAAATCGATGCTCAGGAAATACTGTTTGGAACATCAGAAAGACTGGGATAAAGGTCTTCCATTCGTTGTGTTTGCCGCAAGAGAATCTCCAAATGAATCACTGGGCTTCTCACCTTTTGAACTACTGTTTGGCCATGAAGTAAGAGGACCCCTTAAGTTACTCAAGGAATGCTGGCTGTCGGAGGAAGATGACGTCAACCTGCTGGAGTATGTGATGAAGTTCAAAGAACGGCTGTCCACTGCTTTACAGCTGGCGAGAGAGAATTTAGGAGCTGCTCAGGAGAAGATGAAGACTTGGTATGATAAGAAGTCCAGGTTACGCCACTTTCAGCCAGGAGATCAGGTTTTGATTCTGCTACCAGTTCATGGGCAACCTCTTCAAGCCAAGTTTAGTGGTCCTTATTTCGTGGAGAAGAAACTCAGTGATGTCAACTATGTCATCGCCACACCAGATCGTAGAAAGAACAAGCAACTATGTCACATCAACATGCTAAAGTTATATCACAGGCGGGACGAAAATAATCCAGTCTGCACTGTAGCTGTTCCACCCGAGTCTACAATTGAAGTTCTCCCATGCAGCATGAGCCTGAGTGATAGTTTGGGGAAGAATCCTGATATCATGAATGATCTCCAGACTAAGCTTTCTCATCTACCACCCAAGGAAAGGCAGGAGTTTTCGGCATTACTGCAGGAGTACCCGCAAGTGTTCCGTGCTACTCCAGGAAGAACCACTGTGTTGATGCATGATGTCGATGTTGGAGACGCAAAGCCAATTAAATTGCCTCCTTACCGTGTGAACCCAGTGAAAGTTCCTCTCATCCAGAAGGAGCTTGGCTACCTGTTGGACCACAAGATGATTGAGCCCTGTCATAGCGAGTGGAGTTCTCCTGTCACTCTAGTCCCTAAGCCAGGTGGGTCACAGCGGCTTTGCATCGACTACAGACGTGTTAATCAGATAACCAAAACAGACACTTACCCTCTCCCTCGTGTGGAAGATTGCATAGACAAGATCGGAAAGGCTAGGTACATAAGTAAGTTTGATTTGTTAAAGGGATACTGGCAAGTACCTATGACTGAACGTGCTAGGGAGATCTCATGTTTTGTAACACTAGGAAAGACTTTTGCATGTTCTGTAATGCCATATGGCATGAAGAATGCACCAGCCACATTTCAGAAGCTCATGAATGTTGTAGCAGAGGGTTTGGCAGGGTGTGTTGTTTATATTGATGATGTATTAATCTTCAGTGACAACTGGAAAGATCACCTATGCCATGTCAGTAAATTTCTTGACCGTTTAGTTCATGCTAATCTTGTAGCTAATTTATCAAAGTGTGAGTTTGGTCAAGCTAAAGTTCAGTACCTTGGGTATGTAATTGGTGATGGACATGTTGCACCACCAGGAGCTAAGGTTCAGGTTATAAGTGATCTTCCCAGACCTAAAAGTAGGAAAGAGCTACAAAGATTTTTGGGAATGGTAGGTCATTACAGGAGATTTGTTCTTAACTTTTCTATTCTTGTATCACCACTTACAGACCTACTGAAAAAGGGAGTTAAATTTGTCTGGACCGATAACTGTGAATCCTCTTTCAACAAACTTAAAGCTATTCTATTAAGTCAGCCAGTGCTCGCTACTCCAAATTTTGCTAAGCCTTTTAAGATGGCTGTTGATGCAAGTGATACAGGAGCTGGGGCTGTTTTGCTGCAAGAGGATGATCAGGGTATTGAACATCCTGTATCTTATTACAGTAAGAAGTTCACTCCACCTCAAAAGAACTACTCAACTATTGAGAAAGAGCTTTTGGCCTTGATTTTGGGTTTACAGCATTTTTCATTTTATTTGTGTTCTGGTTTTGACCCCATAGTCATTTATACCGATCATAACCCACTGAAATTCCTTAGTAAGTTTAAAGATAAAAACCAGAGATTGACAAGATGGAGTCTACTTCTTCAGGAGTATTCATTAGACATACAACATGTCAAGGGGAAAGAAAATGTTATTGCAGATTGCTTATCTAGACTTTAGACAGATTGTTTTAGAGTAATAAGAAATTTCCTTTGTAAATTTCTTTTTCTTTGTGGGGAGGTGTTACATAGCCTATGATTTCATCATCCTTTGTGTAATTTTAACCACAGTTGCTGCATGTTTGATCACGAGAGTGTTCTGCCTCAGTCCCCCCCTTCTACCATTATAGTAGGGTAAGTCGTTCTCTCTGTTATTCAGAGCGGGATTTTCAGCTCTTTGTCCCCATGGCTTCATTTGCGCGTCCTTCTTACAAGTTGTATCAAGCTCTCCTGGCCCCTATATAATGAGCTCAGTCTCTGCATCATTGCCACTTAGATCTGCTCCTCATTTTGTTCACATCTCTGTCCTCCCCTGTACAGATATTATTATTGTGAGTGCTCAAGAAATCTCCAAACATCTAGCAGCTGTGTGTAATTTGAGTATAAGTGTTATTGCATTTTTTCTTGTACTGTGTAGCATAAGGTTAATTCTTAGGCCTAGTGAGGTTTTTGATTAATGTTGGGTTTTGTCAGTCATTTTTGATAATAGTTTGTATCTGTAATAATTTATCTTGCATTAACTGAGCATTACCTGGTGTATTTTCATTTTATCAGGGCTGACTTAGATAAATTTACTCGTGCTAATTTCGTGTTAATAGAGGCTATTGCAGTTAACCATATATTTAACCTGTTTATTTGCCATTACATTATCCTTATGAGTCCTGAATGTTTTGTTGTTAGTTTGAGCATTAAACTTTAACTTGTAATTTTACCTAACTCTTTTGTTTTGAACCTGGAACTTTACGGGACAGTAGTAATTTTTAGTATTCTCACTTAAAGTGTACATTATCTTTCTCTGTTCCGTAACAACAGAAGCACAGTTCTTGAGAATAACAGGAGGGACTCCATCAGGCCCATATGCCTTGTTAGCATTGAGGCCAGTGATGGCAGAAAATACATCAGCTGAAGAAATTTTAATGTCAGACATGAAGTCAGAGGGGGGGAAATGATGGAGAAACAGCACCGGAATCGTCTAAGGTGGAATTGGAGGAGAAAGTCTGATCAAAGAGATCTGCTTTATCAGTAGAAAAAATTGCTACAGAGCCATCAGAGTAGAAAAGAGGAGGGAAGGATGACGAGGTAAAGTTGTCGGAAAGGTTTTTGGCAAGGTGCCATAAGGAGCGAGAAGAATTCGAGCTGGAGAGTTGAGAGCATTTAGTACGGATGAAATTATTTTTAGCGGAGCGAAGAACAGCCTTAGCAAGATTCCAGGCAGAAAAGTATAAAAGATGTGATCCAGGGGCGGGTTGGCTCCGATACCTTTTATAGGTTCTCTCCTTGTTGCGGACAGCATTAGAACAAGCGTGATTAAACCAAGGCTTTCTTGCATTAGTCAAAGGATATGAGAAAGGAATGTATGCTTCCATGCCCGAGAGAATAACCTCCGTAATGCGCAAGGCACACTCAGATGGCTCACGGCCATGGAAGCAATAATCATTCCAGGGAAAATCAAAGAAGTACTGCCTGAGAACCTCCCAGTCCGCATCTCCAAAGTGCCACAGACGACGTTTCTTTGGAGGGTCCACAGGCTGTACCGGGGTGATAGGACAGGTTAAGGTGATAAGGTTGTGATCGGAGGAGCCCAACGGAGAGAAAAGATTAACAGTGTAAGCAGAATGATTAGTTGTAAGGAAGAGGTCAAGTATGTTGGAGCTCTCTCCAAGGCGGTCAGGGATACGGGTCGTGTGATGTACATTCGACAGCAGAAGTTCGTCCCTCTCAGCGTGCGTGATACGAGCCTGTTGATCTGGGAACTGAGATAAAGTTGTCAGGTATGGCTTAAATGGCTAACATTAAAGAAATGTGTTCGGAGATAAGAACACATTCCCTAATGATAACATTGAACTGCAGCAGGTGGGATAATAACGTTATTGTGAAATGTATGACACTGGTGAATGAAGATTCTTCGTTAAGGACACAGACGCACAGGATTATTTGGACTGAATGATGTTACCAGCAAGTAGTACATGAAATATTATAGAATGTTTGCGGTCCTAATGGTGAGGTTGCAAGAAAACATTGATTACGTCAGTTACACACTAAACAAACACAGAAACTGACAGGCGTGTTTCGCGAGTATACGGTTTTGTTTTACAAGTTAAATCACTTCCCTTCCTGACCTCTCTCCCCACCCGTTTCTCCTCTTCCCAGTCACGCTCTGCCATCATCCACATCTTGTCGCTAATGCTGAAAATCGAATGCTTGTAGGTAGTGTGTGGAAATATAAAAGTGTTAAATGAGCTTCTTCAACCTCATCGCTATGAAGTGTTATCCATGACTTGAATATAAATGTTAATAATATGAATAAATTGTCACTGTGGTGGTTAGGAGACATTACTCATCATTTATATAACACATAATCATCGTTAATACAGTGCTCCAACTAAAGTACACTCCCTCTCCACCCCCTCGCAGTCCCCTCTCCCCCATCCACTGTCTCCATCACTCCTCCCCCCTCCCTCCCCCCCCTCTACCAGTACCCCTTGTTTCTCTCCCTCAACACCCCCAACCCCTCCACACGGTTTTGCTTAATATACCCTACTTCGTTTTGTCTCTAACTAGATCGGTTATTCATAGTTTGAATACAGTTATCATATACAGGAATTTAAGTCGTAATTGTAGTGACATTATAAACACAATACTCGTCCCCATTATGTAGCCAACTGTATTACACACAAGTAACCAGATTACTTATATTACACAATGTCCATCGTAACTCTTAGTGTTCAATACCAAGGACTAAAGAATTAAAATATGTGTAAGCAAGAGATTAATGGCAACGGAGGAGGGGTAATAAAATGATGGCAGAATTGAAGCACTGACTACTGTTCTTTGAAGAGTTAATGCCTCTTGACCACCACTGTCAATCTAATAATAATTCTGTTACAGAATACAATCCAAAAACATAACCCAAACGTCGTTATATTGTTCGGTTCCTGAGAAAAATGAAGATGGGAGAGAAAACAGAGATTTGAAATAACTAGTAAATGAAGTTCGGCAGGGTCAGTACAATAAAATCGTGGGAAGGGGTTCGGAGTGTTGCAGGCTAGAAACAAGGGGTACTGGTAGAGGGGGGGGGAAGGGAGGTGGGAGGAGTGATATAGGCAGTGGATGGGGGAGAGGAGACTGCGAGGGGGTGGAGAGGAGACTGCGACGGGGTGGAGAGGGATTGTACTGTAGTTGAAGCACTGTATTAACGATGATTATATGATGAGTAATGTCTCCTAACAACCACAGTGACGATTTATTCATCTTATTAACGTTTATATTCAAGTCATGGTTAGCACTTCATAGCGATGAGGTACACTTTTATATTTCCACACTCTACCTACAGGCATTCGATTTTCAGCATTAGCGACAAGATGTGGATGATGGCAGAGCGTGACTGGGAAGAGGAGAAACGGGTGGGGAGAGAGGTCAGGAAGGGAAGTGATTTAACTTGTAAAACAAAACCGTATACTCGCGAAACACGCCTGTCAGTTTCTGTGTTTGTTGAGTGTGTAACTGACGTAATCAATGTTTTCTTGCAACCTCACCTTTAGGACTGCAAACGTTTTATTATATTTTATATACCAGTTGCTGGTAACATCAGTCAGTCCAGATAATCCTGTGCGTCTGTGTCCTTAACGTAGAATCTTCATTCACCAGTGTCATACATTTCAAAATAACGTTATTATCCCACCTGCTGCAGTTGAATGTTATCATTAGGGAATGTGTTCTTAACTTATCTCCGAACACATTTCTTTAATGTTAGCCATTTAAACCATACCTGACAACTCTAAGAGTGTTCCCAGATCAACAGGCTCGTATCACGCACGCTGAGAGGGACGAACTTCTACTCTCGACTGTACAAGCTGCTCTAGGTCATTAAGGATAGAAAAGATGTAAGCTTGTTCACCAGGTGGATCAGTGAAAGGAGAGGAGAGCCAATGGTGGTGGTGAACAGTGAAATCTCCTAGAATGGAGATTTCAGAGAAAGGAGAAATGGATAGAATGTGTTCCATCCTAGAAGTAAGATAGACGAAGAATTTTTGATAGAATTAGGAGATACGTAAACCGCGCAGATATATTTAGTCAGAGAGTGATAGGAAAGCCGAAGCCAGAGTGAAGAGAATTCAGAAGAATCGAGTTCAGGAACACGAGGGCAAGATAAGTCGTTGCGTATGTATACACAACAGCCACCTTTGGCTTTTGAAACGAGTATAAAGTAGGAGGATACAGAAAAGGGTTTGCTGTCAGTTGCCTCAGACATATATGTTTCATATATATATATATATATATATATATATATATATATATATATATATATATATATATATATATATATATATATATATATATATTTCATAAATCCAAAGGCCCAAAGTGTGTGTTGGGTGTGGGTGGGGGGGATGGGTTTCAGCGGAGGCGTCCTATATTTTTACTCCTTAGATATGGCAACCCTAGTCCATGCCATCCTCGTCCCTACACTCGAAAGGCGACCACCATCTTTTCTGACTGGGGTTCAGGCTCAAGATGGTCGTGGGAGAAGTGGGGGAGAATGTGGCCTTGCCATCCTCCTCTGCAATCTTCTCCTCCCTACCCCCGGAGAACCAGCATCTTTTCCGGCTGGAGCTCTGACTCATGGGAGTATTAAAAGATGTAGGCGAGTTCTGTTAGGCCGGTATTCTCGTCGGTTGAGGAAGCTCCGTGACATCTTTTCGTGATGTATTTTGATTATTACAGCTGTCCTCTTCTGTTACATAAATCCTTCCAGTATTGCAACACTGTATTGTGCATATATAAAGTACAGGTGGATATAAACCAGTCATATCCAATAATAAACAGGTAAGGAAGGGAGCATCGATAATGGGACCTTAGTCTGCCTGCTGCTAATAGGACCTTCTAGTATGGTTGCATCTATCCAGTTTGGCCCATCTAGGTCAAAGCAGTAATACGTAGCCTGACCACCACTGCATTGCACCCCTCAGGGTACCGACTGTACATCAGTAAAAGTAAACATAGATACAATTACCCATACGTATTGTTGTTTATTTGACTGATCTCTTCAGTCCGAGGAAAAAAATTCCTTTTAGTTTTGCTAACACCAAATAACGTATATGAGAATTTATTGTCAGATGTTCCTAAATTTGCACCAGTAGGTAATTTAGCACGGTGAAGTTTTTTTTTTTCCTTACCGGAACCAAATGAATTTATTCAGCGTAGCTGAACCGCTGTAGATAGGATTCTCCCATGCATAAATCAAACTGTCCAAAGGAAAATAAAATTCTTCTCAGCTTAAAAAAAAAAAAAAATCTATTCTTTTTACATCTAGAGAGTATTACTTAGCGCATGTACAAGGCGACATAGCGAAATGGGTTCAGTGTTCCCCAGGTATCGTAAAAAAAAAAAAAAAAAAAAAAACTTGTCCAGCATCTCCTGAAATTCTCCTGCTGGTTAATTCAGGATTTTTGCAAGCGACGAAACAGGGTATCGGATTATTATTATTTTTTTATTTTACTTTTATCTCCTTTTAGGTCAACAAGAATTAATTTTGCCTTGCTTAGACGGAACGTACATTTGTGCATTGGCCAATGAATGTGTTTCATTTGGGCAACGAGCGTTGTTCCTGTAACTTGCAGCCGTTGGATTTCGTGCGTGTGAAGCTTATATTGACGTTTTTCTTGGTTTGTACTTTTGGCTTTATGTATGAGAGAGAGAGAGAGAGAGAGAGAGAGAGAGAGAGAGAGAGAGAGAGAGAGAGAGAGAGAGAGAGAAAAGCAAAATAGAACATAATACCTTGTCCGTGTGTGTGTGCGAGGGGGGAGGGGTAGAAATGCAAAAGAGCGTGTTTTGAACATGTGTGTTGGAGCGAGGGGAGAAATGCAAATGAGAATGTTTTGACTGTGTGTGTGTGTGAAAGAATCTATACGTCTTTGTAATTGTGTAATGATTAGCTCTGGTTTTGTGTTTCTGAACAGCCCCGTCTGTATTTTTGTTCTGAACCCTGTCCATCATATGTAGAAAATTGGAAATGATGATGATTATGGTGATGAAAATTACTTCTCGGCGACACACACACACACACACACACACACACACACACACACACACACACACTCTTATCAAAATACAACACCCACTCTCATTTCGAGCGAGGGTGTAATAAAGTAGATGTGCGGTTTCTTCCTATGCATTCAGCGATAACATGGAAACGGCGTACCCAGTCCTGAGATATGTGTGGCGGTTTCGTTGAAATCCATTTAATCACTTTTCCCTATTTCTGATCGATTTTATTTTTAGGAGGGGCCTGGCCCATGCAAGAATCCCTGGCGTGGGGGGTCACGCTGCCCAAATCTCGAAATACGGATCAGAGTCCATTGTACAACACATACCAAGGTATCAAAGCAATATCTGCCATCGTATCACGGTTTTTGAGAAAATTTGATGTGCTGAAGAGGGCTGACCGTCCTAAAAAAGTGGTAGGAAAACTGTATATAGCAGAAAACATTCCCAATAACAAAACGAACTCACCTGGGACGTTTCATTCAAAATTTTCTCCTATTTCTGTTCTTGTTTTATTTTTGGTACGGGGCTGACCATCCCAATAATCATGAGGGTATGGAATCATGCTCTCCAAATGTCGATGTACAGGTTCTTCCCGTACATTCAGTGAATACATAGAAAATGCATACCTAATCCTGGGATATGTATGCCGATATCGTCGAACTCTATCGGTATGTGCTCACATTCTCCTTTATAATTTTCGGTTATATTTTTAGAAGAAAGCTTAGCCCCCCCCCAACCCCCACCTCATGAATTATTGGGGTTTCACACACTCCGAATATCGCATTGCGGATGACAGTCCGTTGTACAACATGTACTAAGATATCAAAGCCATATATGCCCTCCTTTCACTATCTGAAAAATATTAGCTGGGCTATGGAGGCTGACCCTCCCCCTCCCCTAAATATCATGGCTGAAAATTTATACTGTATATAGTGGAAAACCTTCCCAAAAAACCGACAAACTCATCTGGGAAGTTTCATTCAAATCCATCAAATGGTGTATGAGGAGTTAAAGCATACACACACACACACACACACACACACACACACACACACACACAGCCTGAGCCTAGCGCACTGGAATAGTGCGCACTGCCGAAAATGATACCATCCTGCCTCACTTGAATGATAAAAAGGTGTGGTGATAATAACAAAAAAGTTATAGGCGTGTGGCTGGTAGCATTATCCCTATGTATGGTTGTTGCTCTTCATCTTCTGTTTAAGCATCTCAAAACTATGACACGTTTAATATCGAATTCGTCAGAGGATATTACGTACCCAGTTTAGGTTACACTTCCTCAGTGATGTGATGTGAATTGCAGAAGATGGGTTCCAACAGTTATCTCGGGCCAGTTGCCAGAAATTACTTGGAACTTAAGGAATACCACAATTCCGTGATAATAACCTTAATGGACGTTGTCTTCTGTACTCCGGATGCGTCAGCTTTAATCTTGAGAAAACCCAACCATAACCTTACCCACCCTTACCTACGTCACATGGACCTATCCACCATTCTTGTCACTACATAGTTTATCATCCTTGCCTAGGTTTACTTCCCAGCCTTCTATGTTATCTGCCTTTACCAACTTAATCTACTATATCTAGCATATCTGACAACGATAGTTGTCAGATATGCTAGACTCAGCTGACTGGAATCGGATTTGTCGGACGTAAAGTGGGATCTGCCTTCCTTGTCCCATCTTGCCTAACGTGTACATCTGGATACCTAATATGCTTATTTCCCCTTACCTACGTTACATACAGTATCTACCTATATCAACGTTCCATATTTACCTGTGTTACTTGAAATTTTTCTAGCATTGATGGCTGCACCTACGCCACAATGCCCTTACTGCTGTTATGTTACATTGCCTACTTTACCTGACTTACTTTAATGAACGCTTTTGTGTCCTGGGTTTGTTAACCTTCACATGGGAGTTTCCATGCCTGTCCTAGCTACCTCTACCTTCCTTACTATGCCTACCTTGAAGAGGTAATTAAAGTTATTTTTTTCTTCAGCTGATGGGCTAGTGCCCCACCCCAGAAAAAAAAACTAACTAAACAAGCAAATAAAGCGCCTCGGACCAGGACGGACCATACGCTGACGACTTAGGAACGGACAAAGGACATTCTGAGGTTGGTGACATGGAATGCGAAAGGAGTGAATGATGAGATGAGAGAGAGATTGTTCAGGTGCATGAGGATGCAAGAGTGGATATATGTGGATTGACAAACTAAATGGGAAGGTGAAAGGGTGAGAGAGTGGGAATATGGTTTAGGTATATGTGCGGGAGTTAATGAGAATGAGAGGGCAAGAGAGGGAGTATGTCTGATGATATGCAAGAAGTAGAAGGAGAATACAAAAGAGTATGGAACAGTGGGTGCAAGGATTGTATGGGTGAGGATGAAAGTAGGTATACAAGTGTATGTGTGTATGCTCCGACAGAAGACCGAGTGGCAAGAGTGAAAGATGAGTTTTGGGCGAGTAAAGAAGCATGTATGGACAAATTTGAGAGGAGCGAGAGAGTGCTTTTGATTGGAGACATGAATGGCAATGTTGGGAATGTATGAGTGAATGGAGTGGTTGGTCAGTGGGGTATGCCAGCTGAAGTAGATGGGAATGGTAGTGCTTTGGTGGAGATCTGTGCTGGTAAGTGGTTGGCAATAGCTAACACCTACTTTCGGCATAAGATGATCCACAGGTATACATGGAGAGTAATGAGGAGGATGGATGGTGAACTTGTTGAACGAAAGACAATGATTGACTAAGTGTGTGTGGATGAGCGAATGAGAAGACAAGTGTTGGATGCAAGGGTGTGGAGAGGGTGGGGGAATAGAGTCTCGGACCATCACTTAGTGATGGCCAAGGTAAAGGTGCGAAGTAAATGGGCGAAGAGACGAACGGGAAGACAGGAGGAAACAGCTCCTGTGAGAAGTGGCGAAGTTGCAAGATAGTGAGAAAATGGCAGAGTATAAGAGCATAGTGGAAGAAAGACTGGGAAGGTATGAATTAGAGCAGACGGAAGGGATGGAAGATGTATGTATCTACAGAAAAGATAGGCGCAGTGTGAGGTGGTTTGTGGAGTGAGATGCAGGGGTGTGCAAGGGGACAGCATGGTGGAATGATGAGGTGAAACGAGTTGTGGAACAAAAGAAGAAGGCATATAGTGAATGGCTAGCGAATAGAGGTAGGGGAGAAGATGAGAAAGAGAAGAGAGTTATATGTGAGCAGGAGAAGGGAGGTTAAGAGACTGGTGAAGAAGAGTAAGAAGAAAGTGGATGAAAAGTTGGGGAGGAATCTGAGTGTGAAATGGAGGAAGAGTAAGAAATAGTTTTGGAAGGAGGTAAAGAAAGTAAGGCAGTGTGAAAGGGGAAATAGTAGTTGAGTGAAAGGAATAATAGATTGTTGAAGAAGAGTGAGAAATTGAGGAGATGGAAGGAGCACTTTGAAGATATGTTGAATGTAGAGAGTGAGAGCAGTGCGAGTATAAGTGGCTGGGGAATGACTGGGAGAAGAAGAGATGAGAGGACGGAGGAAGAGATCAGTAGGGCGGAAGTAGTGGAAGCAATGAAGATAAAGATGCAAAAGGCCCCAGGAATTGATGGAGTGTGTGGTGAAATGCTGCGGTATAGTGGTGAGATTGTTGTGGAGTGGATAAGGAAGTTGTGTAGATTGGCTTGGGAAGAGGGAAGGGTTGCAGAGAACTGGAAATCAGGTATAATTGTTCCTATACAAAGGAAATGGGGAGAGAAGTATGTGGTAACCATAGGGGTATTTGCCTTCTTAGTGTGACTGGAAAAATATATGGTAGAATACTCATTGATAGGGTTAGGCATATGACAGAGGAGCTAGGTGAAGAAGAACAAGGGGGATTGAGAAAGGGAAAAGGATGTGTAGATCAGATATTTGTTCTAAGATGTTTAGTGAAGAAGTATCTAGAGAAGGAAAAGAAAGTATATGCTGCTTTCATGGACTTGGAGAAAACTTATGACAGAATAGACAGGCAAGATATGTGGAAGGTATTAAGAATATATGGAGTGCAGGGGAAATTGTTGAGTGCTGTGAAGAGTATGTACGAAGGAGCTTGGGCTACGGTGCGAGTGGATGGTGAGCTGAGTGAGTTCTTTGATTTCAATGTGGGACTGAATCAGGGTTGTGTGATGTCTCCATGGCTGTTTATTATATACATGGATGAGGTTGTAAAGGAGGTGCAAGGTAGGGCAGTGGATGTGGGGGTGGCTCTAATGAATGAGGGTGAGATTTGGAAGATTCCGGTGTTGCTGTTTGCTGATGATACAGTATTGTTGAGTGAAGATGAATGGGAGTTGCAAGGTTTGGTGAATGAATTTGGGGTAGTGTGTAGGAAGAGGAATCTGAAAGTTAATGTAAACAAGCGTAAAGTTACGGTTTGTGAGAGGAATGAAGTCACAGAATGCTCTGTGAGGTTGGATGGTGAGGATACGGAGAATGTGAGTGCATTCAAGTACTTGGGTAGTGTGATGAGTAAGGATCGAACTTTTGGGGATGAAGTGCGTGAAAGGGTACTGGAGGGAAGGAAGGTTGTTGGTTCACTGAAAGCAGTGATGAGAAATAGGGTGAGTATGGAAGGTAAGAAGTCACTGCATGATAGTATTGTGATCCCTACCCCGATGTATGGAAGCGAGGCGTGGACCTTGCAAGAGGGGAACAAGTCAAGAGTGAGAGCAGTGGAAATGAGTTACTTGAGTGGAGCATGTGGAGTGACAGGGAGGGACAGGTTGACGAATGAAGAAGTGAAGGAACGTTGTGGGGTGGATGTGGATGTGGTTGAGAAGATTAGGAGAAATAAACTGAGGTGGTTTGGACATGTGGAGAGAATGGAGAGTGAAAGACTGACTAAGAGGGTGTATGTAGGTGAGGTGGAGGGAGAGTGAAGGAGGGGTAGACCGAGGATGAGGTGGAGGGAGAGTGAAGGAGGGGTAGACCGAGGATGAGGTGGAGGGATGGAGTTGAGAGGTATATAAGGGAGGGGGGAGTGAGTTGGGGGAATGTTAGTCAAATGGTGGGTGACAAAGCGACATGGAGGCGTTTTGTCTGCGGCCACCCTTTGCGGGATTAGGGCGTCGGGCTATAGATAGGTAGTCAAATAGATGATGGGCAGTCTGGGGGTCAAAAATTTTATGGAAGGATAAAATACTTGATAAAAAATGAAATAGTGAATTCTTGAGCTATTCATCTAAGTCTGACTATTTCTTTCACTCGTGAGACATTCCCACAAAGAGTGTTAAGAAATCGATTTACTAGTAAAGGAGGATACACTTGTAGTGAAATGTGTGTCGTACAGAGATGTTTTTATTTTCATAAAGCTATTGACTCAACAGTACACTCAGACGATTTTGTTAAGCGCAGAATCATTTTAGGAGATAGGGTTGAAGGAAAAAAAAGGGGGAGGAGGAGAGCAGGTCTTATTAGAAGCTAAGAGATAATTCTTGAGTATGTGTCTGAAGCAAGATTATTTTCTTGGAGTTATAAAAATTAAGTAAAATCAGGAACAGAGGAGAAAAAAAAAAAAGTAATAATGGAAAGCAATGAGGTTCTGGTATTGAAACTGTCATACGAGGTGATAAATTCTGTAACAGAGCAAAACAATTTTATGGAAGGGAAACAGTGGAAAGGAAGCAAAGGATGAGAAGCCGTCATACTAGAAGGCAAGTAAGGCCATGAAGTGAAATATTTGGGGTGGAGGGTGATAAATTCTGGAGCAATATAAGCTTTCCAGCAGTGTCCATTTATCTCAAAACACCACAGCCAACTCATTTTCCAGAATTTATATGTCCTGCAACTGAGGCAAAACTGCTTCAGCTCTTGAGTGAGGCGTCTCTTGCTTTGGACTCATGGTTCTTTGTACCAACTTAAGGTCAAAGTGCCTGAAGTACTATGAATATTGTGTTGAAATATGAGATGCTGTTATATTAATGAATGATACAATGAGTGACAGTCGGCGTTGCCTCCTTCTCATGTTGGACATGTACGAATCAGGAATGGGTGTATGTAATGTGTGCAGCAGATATGTAAGACGAAATTTGGAAAACGTTTTTGTATAGAAATCTGGAGACCGTAGCGTAGTCTCTCTCTCTCTCTCTCTCTCTCTCTCTCTCTCTCTCTCTCTCTCTCAATTTATGGTCGACCTCTTGTGGCGAAAGAATTGGTTAAATAGGTCTCTCCCAAGCCCCTTAATAGGTCTCACCTAAGTCCTGCATCTCGTCTGGAAATAGCAAGAACAAGTATTAGAATACTATACTGGATAAAACTGGGTAAGAGACTTTTCGAGAAATGTCTTTCTTACAAGGGATTCGTGGTTAACTGTGCATGCTACACGCGTTCGGAGGAACTAGAAATCTTGAGACGGGCTAAGACACACTACTTTAAGCATGAATGGAACAGTTTGATTGTTCTCGCCATCTGGATCCTTATCTCTTCATCTTATCTCTACTGCAGGACCTGAATTTTTCCCAAGCGACAATGATAGCCATTATTATCCCATCTTCTTTACAGTAAATGATAGGATATAATATCAATTCCAGTGTAAGTGAGACATCGTCGGTACCCTATTTTAGCCAGGTCAAAAGTATAACTTCATAGCAAGATCTGTTTAATGGACGTAATCACATAAAACAGCAAAGCCCTGATGACAGGGATGAGAGTGTGAGTAAAATGGTCATCAGGGATCTCTGATAGGGCAGATTACACTGCTGTGATTGGTATAGCACTCACCGAGCCTTTAGAAACACTGTCGATGCTTCTTATGTGAATGACTGGTTGTCACGAATTCGCGCGAGAGTATTTTTATAAATTCGTGACATTGTACTCTGATGAGAAAACCACGAACTCTAGTGGAATTCCCACTGGGCATCACTCAGTTCAACCATCCTCTTATTCACTTCGATCGGGATGGTTTTCAGAACATTTGTCACTGTTTCACAAGTGACCATTCTTATCCACGACATTAGTGCTTTCACTGATTGATTTATTGTGAGCCTATATCATTCACCTTGTTTCCATTGACCGATGAAGTTAGGCCACGCACACTTCCAGCGAACATACCAAGTTCTCACGCCTCTATGCCAAGCGTGGCAGTTGGAGAGGGACCTTCGTAAAGGATAGGTGTGCACCGCAGCGAGGATTCCCGGATTCGACTACTCTCGAGCTGTGGGCCTTTTAGCTGGGTGACGCCACTCCCGTCCACTCACTAGAGTTAGCAGTTACTGATGGTCGGCCGAGGGTGAGAAGGATAGTGTGTGTCGTCTGTGATTCCCGGAGATCGTCCATCTCTCCATCGGCAGCCCAGGGAGTGTGGTCATAGCTGCTGAGGAGCAGACAGGAAGATCGTCTTGCAGTGTCTTAGTGACGACTCCAGTCTGCAGCCCCGGGACTCCGCATCTCCAGTTAAGTATTTTTTTTTTTTCCTGTTTTCTAGGCTTAAGATCATTAGCTAGCATGACTGATTGAGTGAGTGAATTTGCTTTGAGATTCCTGTTACATAAATTTATTCTATTGTAATTAATAAATTTACATTTCTCTTCGAGTTCAATTAAATCTTGTTTGATTTCTCCACATTGAGTTTACTTTAGTTTGCTACTCCCAGTTAGCACAAACTCCTTATATTAATCACGACTGGTAGTTAAGCCAGTTCTTTCATATCAACTTTTAAATCCGTTGTGGCAGCCAGGAGTTTGCACCAGCAAGAACCTGTCTTTATTATTATTAATGATTGTCAGGAGGTAAGGACACTTTCACAGAGGCCAAACCAATACTAACAGTACAGCATTCGTGAGTGATTAGTCTCCGCTGTGTACTGTTAAAGTTTATAAAAATCTCGTCTTTAGAGAATCGGCGAAATAAGCGCGATAAAGTAAAACTTACTTTATCCATGTAAGTCGATAGCCCTCGTGTCAGTGGCGATCCACAGACACACACACACACACACACACACACACACACACATATATATAAATATATATATATATATATATATATATATATATATATATATATAGATAGATATATATAAATATATATATATATATATATATATATATATATATATATATAATTAGATAGATAGATAGATAGATATAGATAGATAGATAGATAGATATTGTATATAAGTCATTTATAATCATATAATCTAGGTTATTTATTTATAATCCTTGAAACCCTCCGTGCCACTGGTTGACCAAACTGTTACTAAGACATCATTTGCTTAAACCTGCGATACAAATAACAAGAGTTTAAGTGTAATAATGGTTGATCGATTGCACTAATAGAACACCAGTTTTCATTAAACTACTCACACTAATCAAAAGAAGTTAGTGCTTACAACGATTGAGTCCGAGGTTTTCTAGGACACTTAGGAGCGTTGAACCGGCTGTATACATCAAAGGAGTTAACAGTGGTTGATCCTAAGCAATTATTCTCAACCTTAGAGGCATGAGAACCTAGAAGAAAAACAGAATGGCCTGAATAAGTTTGTGTGTGTGTGATTGTGTGTGTGTGTGTGTGTGTGTGTGTGTGTGTGTGTGTGTGTGTGTGTCACTACAAACCATTATTATTTATTCTTATGTTTTGTCCATACTCCAGCCATGAAAGGACCTTCTTCTTTATATACCTCATAAGTTGGTTTCTTTCCCCCCCTCTGTCACCTATCCATCTTCCAGCTCTTTCTGGTGTGGCCGTCTGGAGAGAAAGATCCCAGGAAGCTTTATATCTGAGGATGGACCACAGCTCTGTAACTCAACCTCTGAACATAAAAAAATTGCTGTAACTGAGTTTATGACTCCAACAATATAATGATGTTTATGATCATCTGACTGTGCTAATAAACATAATTATGGGATTCTCTACGACCATAATTTATGATCGTGTGTCTGGCCTTCAGAACGAGATGGTTTGCATATCCATGACAATGTGGTGGCATCTATGACCATGTGGTGGTATTTATGGCCAGATGCTGTATCTTGTGGTCATATGGCGATGTTTATAATCATGGCCATGTGATAGTTCATATGACGATGATTATGATTATTCAGTAGCATTCATGACCATGGCTATGTTATGAGGTGTGCGACCATGTAGTGGAGTTAATAGCTATACTGTGGTGTTCACAATCATGCAGCTTTGTTTATGGGCTTCTGGTGGAGTTCATGATCATGCAGTGCAGTTTATGATCATGTAATTAGTAGTAGGAGGAGACTACTGTTATCGCTGGTAATATTATTATTCTTGCCTCAGAGTCTCGCAACGATTCCAGGAGAACCAGAGGGTGCGCAAGAAATCTGAAGGTCCCAAGTAATGTGTCCTGGGATGGACCGTTGATGATGGAAAAAAAAATCCAAATCTCCCCAGTGGGGTCAAGGTCGCTGTAAGAAACAGTAGCAGACACATGCATTCTTTGATATCTTCGTCAGAACCCTTGTTGATGTTAGAAAGTTACCTAAGGATCTCCAGATCTTGTTTATATTACACATACTTTACCACAAGGCAAAGCTTCCTTTTTGTGGCTACTTAGTAAAGTACGTACGGTAACTAATTAATAGTGTCCACCTACTGCATAGGTGGAAACTATTGTTTTCGCTGGTGTTCATATTATTATTCTCGTCTCAGAGTCTCGCTACGATTCCAGGAAAACCAGAGACTTCACAATGAATCTGAAGGTCCAAGGTTATGTGCCCTGGCATGGGACAATGCAGATTTAATTTTTAAAATCCAAATCTCCCCAGTGGGGTCATCGACATAGTAAAGGTGGGATTTCACCAGGGCAACACAATGCAACATGTAGCATGCGACCTGCCTGGCTTTCAACACACATGTTGAATGCAGCTTTCAACGAGGAGACATTAAGCCTGAACACTATCCGTCTCTCTCCCGGTGACGATTCAACGAGCTGCATGGAACCACTGTCTGACTCACTTCTTCATTTCTGCAACATTTGCAGCCTTTCCTTTAACTTTCTTTCTGTTGAGCATGACCTCTCCTCCTCTAAACCTCACCTTTTCTTCATAACTGAGACTCAGCTGTCTGAGGCTACTGATAGCAAACCCTTCTCCGTATCATCCTACTTTCTCTATACTCATTTCAAAGCCATAGGTGGTTGTTGTGTATATGTATGCAACAACTTATCTTGCTCGTGTTTCTGAACTTCATTCTTCTGAATTCTCTACTCTCTGGCTTTGACTTTCCTGTCATTCTCTGATTAATTATATATGTAATGTTTCCTTATCTGCTAACTCTACTGACTATGAAAAGTTCTTCGACTATCTTACTTCTACTATGGAACGCATCCAATCCTTTTCTTCTTTCTCTGAAATCTCCATTCTATGAGATTTCATTGTTCATCACCACATTTGGCTCTCCTTTCCTTTCACTGATCCACCTGGTGAACAAGCCTACATTTTTTCTATCCTTAATGACCTAGAGCAGCTTCTCTACCTTACAACTGATGCTTCTGCTTATACTGTTAATCTGTCCTCTCCATTGGGGCCCTCTGATCACAACCGTATTAGCTCAACCTGTCCTATCATTCCAATATGGCCTGTGGACCCTTCAAAGAAACGTTGGTTGTGACACCTTGGAGCTTCTGATTGGGAGGCCTTCAGGCAGTACTCCTTTGATTTTCTCTGGAATGATTATTGCTCCCATGGCTAGGAGCCATCTGAGTGAGCCTTGCTCATTATCAAGGTTATTCTCGGGCATTGAAGCATACATTCCTTTCTCCTGTCTTTGAACCCGCAGAGTGCCAGTGCCGTTTTAAAACGGTAAAAAAAAAAAAAAAATGCATATTTCAAGATTCGCAGGTAATAATTGGCAGGCATGTAAGGTGGAGTAGACTGTAGCACCAGTCGAGCAGGGCAGTACTCCCGAGGTGGATGGAAAGCTGATGACGGAGTGCTGGAGCTCCCGTTTCATCAGCCCTCAGGACTAGTTCCTGACCATCCCCCTTTGCTGAAATTTTTCAGTGTCTCAGTTACACAGAGAGTAGGCCAGCATGCTCTCCAGTACAAATTTCTCTATCTTCACCAAACTACATGCACAGTACACACTACACTTCCTATTCAAAATTACCAAAAATGGCGTCGATTAATCAAGCCTCGGAGTCCCCAGGGGGGGGGGACCATAAATGCCCCCGCCATCTGCCCCTCTCCCGGTGATGACTCGAAGTGCCTGGAACCACTGTCTGACTCTCTTCTTCTTCATTTCTGCAACATTCGCGGCCTTTCGTCTAACTTTCGCTCTGTTGAGCACCACCTCTCCTCCTCTAAACCTCACCTTCTTTTTCTAACGGAGACAGCTGTCTGAGGCAACCGACAGCAACCCCTTTTCTGTATCCTCCTACTTTCTCTATACTCATTTCAAAGCCAAAGGTGGCTGTTGTGTATATATATACGCAATGACTTATCTTGCTCTCGTGTTCCTGAACTTTATTCTTCTGAATTCTCCACACTCTGGCTTCGGCTTTCTTGTCATTCTCTAACTAAATATATCTGTGCTGTTTACTTATCCCCTAATTCTACTATCAAAAATTCTTCGACTATCTTACTTCTACGATGGAACACATTCTGTCCATTTCTCCTTTCTCTGAAATCTCCATTCTTGAAGATTTCAATGTTCACCACCACCTTTGGCTCTCCTCTCCTTTCACGGATCCACCTGGTGAACAAGCCTACATCTTTTCTATCTTTAATGACCTAGAGCAGCTTGTACAGCACCCTACCCGTATCCCTGACCGCCTTGGAGAGAGCTCCAACATACTTGACCTCTTCCTCACAACTAATCCTTCTGCTTACTCTGTTAATCTTTTCTCTCCGTTGGGCTCCTCCGATCACAACCTTATTACCTTAACCTGTCCTATCACTCTGGTACGGCCTGTAGACCCTCCAGGGAAACGTCGTCTGTGGCATTTTGGAGCCGCGGACTGGGAGGCCCTCAGGCTGTACTTCTTTGATTTTCCCTGGAATGATTATTGCTTCCATGGCCGTGA
Organism: Coenobita brevimanus; assembly: GCF_032717465.1. Taxonomy (NCBI): domain Eukaryota; kingdom Metazoa; phylum Arthropoda; class Malacostraca; order Decapoda; family Coenobitidae; genus Coenobita; species Coenobita brevimanus. The sequence continues at coordinate 33,072,260 of NC_137006.1, forward strand.
GCCATCTGAGTGTGCCTTGCGCATTACGGAGGTTATTCTCTCGGGCATGGAAGCATACATTCCTTTCTCATATCCTTTGACTAATGCAAGAAAGCCTTGGTTTAATCACGCTTGTTCTAATGCTGTCCGCAACAAGGAGAAGGCCTACAAAAGGTACCGGAACCAACCCACACCTGAATCACATCATCTTTACGTTTCTGCCCGGAATCGTGCTAAGTCTGTTCTTCGCTCTACTAAAAATAATTTCATCCATACTAAATGCTCTCAACTCTCCAACTCGAATTCTTCCCGCTCCTTCTGGCACCTTGCCAAAAATCTTTCTAACAACTTTACCTCATCATCCTTCCCTCCTCTTTTCTACTCTGATGGTTCTGTAGCTATTTCTTCTAATGATAAAGCAGATCTCTTTGCACAGACTTTCTCCTCCAATTCCACCTTAGACGATTCAGGTGCTGTTCCTCCATCACTTCCCCCCTCTGACTTCCTCATGGCTGACATTAAAATTTCTTCAGTTGATGTATTTTCTGCCATCACTGGCCTCAGTACTAACAAGGCATATGGGCCTGATGGAGTCCCTCCTGTTGTTCTCAAGAACTGTGCTTCTGTGCTTACACCCTGCCTAGGCAAACTCTTTCGCCTTTGTCTGTCAACTTGTACCTTTCCTTCTTGCTGGAAGTTTGCTCTCATTCAGCCTGTCCCAAAGAAGGGTGACCACTCCCAACCCTCCAACTATCGTCGAATTGCTTTAATGTCCTGTATTTCAAAAGTTTTCGAGTCAATTCTTAATAGAAAAATTTTAAGGCATCTTTCCTATCACAACCTTGTTTCCGATCGTTAGTATGGATTCCTTCACGGACGCTCCACTGGTGATCTTCTCACCTACCTTTCAGACTCCTGGTCATCCTCCTTTCAGGACGTTGGCGAAAGCTTTGCCATTGCACTTGACATCTCAAAGGCTTTCGATCGAGTCTGGCATAAATCTTTATTTTCCAAACTGCCCTCCTACGGTTTCTATCCTTCTATCTGTGCCTTCATCGCTAGCTTCCTTTCTGGTCGTTTAGCCGCTGTTGTAGACGGCCATTGTTCTTCTCCTAGATCTATCAACAGTGGTGTTCCTCAGGGCTCTGTCCTATCACCAACTCTCTTCCTTTTATTCATCAATGATCTAAGCTGTACATCTAACCCTATCCACTCATACGCTGATGACTCCACCCTTCACCTTTCCATTCGGTTCCCGCAACGCCCATCTCAACAGTTACTTCAAGAAACAAGGGATGAGGCTATGGCACACCTAATGTCCTACTTGGCTCGTATCTCTGACTGGGGTAAAAATAATATGGTTATCTTTAATGCATCTAAGACTCAGTTCTTACACCTATCAACCCGACAAAATCTTCCACAGGTATACCCAGTAATGTTTAATAATATTCAGCTTAATCCTGCATCATCCTTGAACATGCTTGGGGTTTCATTTACTCGGGACTTATCTTGGAAAGATCATATTGCATCTCTTGTAAAATCTGCTTCCAAGAGATTGGGTGTGCTAAGCCGACTCCGCTCTTTCTTTACCCCTGCACAATTGTTGACTCTATACAGGGGTTTTGTCCGCCCCTGTGTGGAGTACAACTCTCATGTGTGGGGAGGCTCCCCACATACAGCTCTTCTCAATGGAGTCAAAGGCTTTTCGTCTCATTAACTCTCCTCCTCTTACTGACTCCCTTCAACCTCTGTCTCTTCGCCGCACTGTTGCATCTTTATCTCTTTTCTATCGCTACTTTAATGGTCATTGCTCCTCTGAACTGTCTGCTTGCATTCCTCCACCTCTACGACGGGCGCGTAGCACCCGTCTGGCAGCAAACTTTTCTGTCCAACTCTCTAATGCAAGAGTTAACCGTTACTCCCAGTCTTTCATTTATGCAACAGGTCAGCTCTGGAACTGTCTCCCTCTATCTGTATTTCCTGCTGCCTATGATCTCCAGTCTTTCAAACGCAGTGTGTCCAGGCATCTCAAAATGATCGGATCTTGAATTTGGCTCTCTATTGTATTTTGTTTTTCTCTTGGAGGGAACTGTTACTGCGGGCTCATGGCCTTTGGTTCCTTCTTCCTCGCATAAAAAAAAAAAAAAAAAATCGTCTACCATTCCCCAGGCTGTCAAGGCCGTACACTCACTTGCTTCCCCCCTCACGCTCGCTCTGCCTCACCCAGTGCTGTACCTAGTGGAGGCATTTTGTAAATATATTCATGTAAGTTGTAAATATTATAAGGACTATATAGTGAAGTCAAGTTGTAAATAACTTCTTGAAAGTGCCAGGACTGTTCATAATGAAGTAAGGTTGTACCTATCTTCAAGTAAGTGTAAGGTAATGCATTCACGGTGAGAAAGACACGCAAATTGTGATAGATGCTGAAGTAATAAGTAATCAGAAAAGTGTACTGAACATTTCTATACCTTCCCGGCATAAATACCTGAGTATACCTTACGTAGAAATCGGTTTTCTGTCACATACGTGGTGAGCATGAGATAGTGGCTATACCTGTACACGAGTATGCACAACTCAATAAAACTCATTTCCGAGCCTCGGTGAGCATTATAATGGCGAAATTCGTTGTTTCTACATCAAAATCTATCATTTTAGCAAAAAAAAAAAAAAAAAAAAAATGGCAGGCACTGAGGTGACCCATATGGCTAAAAATAGCTGGCAAGGGGCGGGTTAAGTCTTGGTTAAATCACACTTGTCCTAATGCTGTCCACAACAAGGATAGTGCCTATAAAAAGTACCAGAGCCAACCCACCTCTGAATCACACCTTTTTTTATGTTTCTGCCCGGAATCATGCTGTCTGTTCTTTGCTTTCCTAATAATTTTACTAAACGCTCTCAAGTCAAACTCAAATTCTTCCCACTCCTTTTAGCACCTTGCCAAAAATCTTTTTAACAACTTTTTCTCATCATCCTTCCCTCTTCTTTTCTACCCTGATGGTACTGTAGCTATATCTTCTACTGATAAAACAGATCTCTTCGCTCAGTCTTTCTCCTCCAATTCCACCTTAGACGATTCCGGCGCTGTTCCTTCATCACTTCCCTACTGTCTCCCTCATGGCTGATTTTAAAGTTTCTTCAGCTGATGTATTTTCTGCCATCACTGGCCTCAGTACTAACAAGGCATATGGGCCTGATGGGGTCCCTCCTGCTGTGCTTCTGTGCCTACAGCCTGTCTAGGTAAACTCTATTGTCTTTGTCTATCAACTTGTACAGACGTCGGAAAAAGTTCGTTTCCTTTTCCGTGGACTAAGGTGTTTGTAACACTGCTCGACGGAGAGGTATCCCCTCCTCCTCCCTTCCTCATAGTCCCACACTCCCACCCAATCCCCCCACTTTTCTCTCCGACCCCATAACCCCAGCCGGTACCCTCCATACTCTCGCTCACAGCCAGCTAAGGGTTTCTGTGCTTCAAGCACCTCACTAATTACGTGTAGTCCGAACAACTAATAAACGAATAGTACATGTATATCATAAACCAAGTTAGGAAAAAGTTTACTATATTGTGGGGAGAAAGAGACAGACAGACAGACAGACAGACAGACAGAGACAGAGACAGAGAGAGAAAATAAATCTGCTGTGATTAAATATTGCGGTAGTAGACACCTCTTTTACACACACACACACACACACACGCAGAGAGAGAGAGAGAGAGAGAGAGAGAGAGAGAGAGAGAGAGAGAGACTTGGAATGGTAAGAACAATCAGGAGAAATACTGATAAAAAAGTGAGTGAGAAGAAACTGAAGCCGAGAGGAAGAAAACACGCAAGTGAAAAAATGGAACAATGTTATATGAGTAACACAGAGACGGAAGCACACACACACACACACACACACACACACACACACACACACACACACACACACACACACACGAACGCACACTGTCTGAATATTTGTCGACCTATCTGTCTGTGCTTGTCTGTGTACTGCCTCCCTTCCCCTCCCCCTCTCTCTCTGGATCCTTTGTCTCATCCCCAGTTTCCTTTTCCCTCCTTCCACTTTCTTTATAGTTATCTGCTCAATCCCTACCTTCTTCCCAGTCTCCTTTCCTGCGTCTCTCCCTCTGTCACTCCCGCCTTACCTCACTCATCTTTTCTTTCTCCCTCCCTGTGTCACAACTTTGTCTTACTTTTTCATGTGTCACGTATCTTACCTTTTTTCTCCATTATTCTCTCCGCATTTTTTTACTTGTATTAAATCCATTTCCTTCACTGCTTTCTTACCCCAGTATTAACTGCATGCTCTTTTTCCTCTCTCCATCTCTCCCTGTCACCCGAAATCGCTTCTTTCATTCCGCTCTTCCCACTGTCTTTCTCTACCTCCCTCTCTCTCCCTCCCCTGTCTTCTCTTCTTAACAGCCCCCTTCCCTTTCTTGCCCCCAAAATAACCCATTTTCTTCCCACCCTTATTCTCTAATTTCTGCAAATGTCTCTGATTTCTCTGTTTCTCTCCCTCCCTTTTTACTTGAATGTTACATTCGTTCTACTCAGCCTCAATGCTTTCGTCTTATCCTGCTTAGTTCTTTCCTTGCGTTTCTGCCAGAATAACACACTTTCTTCCTCCTCCCTGTTACCTTGCCTTCTTTTCTAATTTTTCCAATTATCTTTCTCAGTATTCCGTTCCGTAGCTGTCTTTCCCACTTTCTCCTTTTGTTATCCCTATTTCTGTTTGCTCCATTCCCATTTTCTCTCAGCTGTCTCCCCTTTTGTTTCTACTTCCCTGTTTCCCGGCCTTTCTATTTACATCTCCCTTTTCTCTCTCCCTGTCACAATGCTTGTATCTCACTTCACCTCTGTCTCTTTTTCTCACTCTCTGTCTCTTTTCTTAGCTCTTGTTCTCTCTTTGCCTCTCCCCTTTATTTTCTCCGTAACTGTCCTGAGTGTCCTATCACTTCTCATACTTTCACTAGCTCTCCCTATCCGCCTGTCGCTCCCTGTCTTTTAACTCTGTGTGTGTGTGTGTGTGTGTGTGTGTGTGTGTGTGTGTGTGTGTGTGTGTGTGTGTGTGTGTGTGTGTAAAAGAGGTGCCTACTACCGCAATATTTAATCCCAGCAGATTTATTCTCTCTCTCTCTCTCTCTCTGTCTCTGTCTCTCTCTCTCTCTCTCTCTCTCTCTCTCTCTCTCTCTCTCTCTCCCACAATATAGTAAACTTTTTCCTAACTTGGTTTAAGATATACATGTACTATTCGTTTATTAGTTGTTCGGACTACACGTAATTAGTGAGGTGCTTGAAGCACAGAAACCTTTAGCTGGCTGTGAGCGAGAGTATGGAGGGTACCGGATGGGGTTATGGGGTCGGAGAGAAAAGTGGGGGGATTGGGTGGGAGTGTGGGACTATGAGGAAGGGAGGAGGAGGGGATACCTCTCCATCCAGCAGTGTCACAAACACATTAGTCCACGGAAAAGGAAACGAACTTATTCCGACGTCTGTACATCTTCTTACTGAAAGTTTGATCTCATTCAGCAAGTCCCAAAGAAGGGTGATCATTCCCAACCCTGTAACTATTGCCCAAATGCTTTAACATCCTGTGTCTCCAAAGTTTTTGACTCCATTCTTGAAAGAAAAAATATAGAACATCTTTCCTATCACAACCTTCTTTCTAATTATCAGTGTGGGATCAGCCAGGGACGCTCCACTGGTGATCTTCTCACCCACCATTCAGACTCCTGGTTATCCTCCTACCAGGACTTCGGCGGAAGCTTTGCCATTGCACTTGACATCTCAAAGGCTTTCGATTGAGTCTGGCATAAATCCTAAATTTCCAAACTGCCCTCTTATGGTTTCTATCCTTCTATCTGTGCCTTCATCTACAGCATCATTTCTGCTCGTTCTATAGCTGCTGTTGTAGACGGCCACCGTTCTCCTCCTAGAGCTATCAACAGTGGTGTTCCTTAGGGCTCCCTGCTATCACCATCTCTCTTCTTTTTATTCATCAGTGACCTAAGTTATACATCTAACCCTATCCAGTCATACACTGATGACCCACCCTTCACGTTTCCACTCGGTTTCCGCAAAGTCCATCTCAGCAGTTACTTCAACAAACAACGGATGAAGCTATGGCACACCCAATGTCTGACTTGGCTCGTATCTCTGACTGGGGTAAAAATAATCTTGTTTTTAATGCATCAAAGACTCAACCCTTACACTTATCAACCCAACATGATCTTCCAAAGTAGTACCCACTAATGTTTAATAATATCCAGCTCAATCCCGCATTATCCTTGAACATGCTTTGTGTTTCTCTCAGGATTTATCTTGGAAAGATCATATTACATCTCTTGTAAAATCTGTTTCCAAGAGATTAGGTGTGCTAAGCTGACAAAGTACCTTCTTTATCCCTGCACAGTTGTTGACTTTATACACGGGTTCTATTCGCCCCTGAATAGAGTACAACTCATGTGTGGGGAGACACCCCACATACAGCTCTTCTCAATAGGGTGGAGTCAAAGGTGTTTCATCTCATTAACTCTCCTCCTCTTATTGGCTCCCTTCAACCTCTGTCCCTTTGCTGCACTGTAGCATCATTATCTCTTTTCTTTCGCTACTTCAGTGGTCACTGCTCCTCTGAATTCTCTGCTTGAATCCCTCCACCTCTACGACGGGCACGTAACTTCGGTCTAGCAACAAATTT